>NC_056716.1:2615067-2965900 GCF_018831695.1 Puntigrus tetrazona
ACGGCGAGCACAGTAATTAACAAAGTTATTCTCAGTGCTATGGGGCATTTGGTCTAAACCATTATGGATCAGAATGGAGAGCTGTGCAATCAACAGGAAAGTTCTCGTTTCAGGAGAGCACAGTTGTCAGATGTCTTATGACCTCCCTTGACCAAATTTGTAAGCGAACTGCAATTATTTTTTTACTAAACCGGAAATATTTAACACCTTGCACACATATTGGAAACAAAGTCTCGTTTAAAGGTGAAAATTGCTCAATTTAATTAAGCCCATTTTTGTTCCATAATGTGAAAATATATTGAATATACGGTATACATATAAACACGATCATTCAAAAGTTTAAAAGCCAGTTTCACATTCCCAGCAAGGCTGTGTCTATTTGATCAAACGTACAGAAAAAAATAAGTGTGTAAATAATCTATATATTAATATAAAAAAAAAAAGAATAAAAATATTTTCCATCAATTTAAGTTTTTACTCTTACTTTTTACTCATTTAGCACGCCCTTGTGTGTGTATTAAAAAGAAAAACATTACTGACCTCAAACGTGATTAACTTTGAATATTGTCATATATGGTTACACACAAAATTTCTTATCTGAAAAAAAAGAAAAAAAACTTTTTTTTTTTTTTTTTACGAATCCTGAAAAAGTATATCACAAGTATACTTGAAAAAGAATATTAAGCATCATTACTGTTTCCAAAACTGATTATAATTCACATATTACAATGATTTCTAATGGATCGCGTAACACTGATGACTTCACAGGAAAGTACATTAAAAAACAAAACTATTATTTTAAATTGCAATAATATCTCACAAAAAATATATATTTTTGTATATTTTTGGCTGAATAAAAACACCCTTGATGAGCATAATAAATGTCTTTACATTACAACATTACAAACATTACAAATCTTACTGATCCTAAACTGATCTCATATATTACCTAAACAATGATTGATCATTTGACAGCACTAATACATATCACTTGGTTTTGAATTGTGAAAATATGCCCGAATGGAGCCAGGTAGTTATAGCGAAATACATTTTAGGTCGATACCTTGATGATACACAAAATAATATCTTTTTGCGTGTTGCTGATGATTATTGAAATAATAATGATAATAATAATAAGCATTACTATTATAGTAAGAGAATCCAGCATACAAAAGAGAAAGAAAAAAGTTAAGTATGTGAAAGCCTTTGGGAGTGAAATGCTTTGAACTTTGGCTTGACTTGCTTTGACTTGCAGTATTCCTCATTTTTGAAAGTGCAGAAATTCAAGTCACTGGACTGACTACAGTACTTAAAGGATTGTGAGTCAGAAACAGATGAGAACACACTTCCACACAATCTCTGGGTTTGGTTTGCAGCCGGTTACATGATACAGGACTTATAGCAGACAGGATGTTGTTGAAACTGTTTGGGGATTGTCTTTTAGCAGGGGTGAAACAAGTTATTTCATTTTGAATAAGGATTATTATTTTTTTTTCATGAGAAATATGTTCCCTTACATTCATATTTTAAGTAAAAGATAGAAGCTGAGGGTAATTCACTTTAAAATGAAGAAATTTGAATTTGATAGCGTTATTTATTTTAAAAGGTTATAGATTGCAATGGTATTATTATTGTGAATTCTTCTGAATACGATATCATGTAGTGAAAATTTGATATCTTGACAGCCACCAAAGTGTGAACGGCCATTATACAGTACAGTTTGTGTGCCTATCCTAAGATGTGTTGGACTGGCCCTTTGGGGCCCTTTAGGCCCCTCTACAAATCCTTTCAGTGGATTGGCGGAATGGGGTTGGGGTTGGCTTGCCATGCCTGACTGGCCTCTGACCCTGGGGGTGACTCGCATGTCTGGGTCATGTAAGCTCCTGTAACCCACTTCTGTGCTGACGAGAGCCTGACAGCTGCCCTGCTCCTGCCACACACACACACACACACACACACAGTTCTTACAATTACAGTTATTAAATACTATAGCGTTTAATATCCTTTACACAAACAATTAAAAAATCGAAAACATCGCACATTACCTCCTTTCTTACTGACGTGCACGTCTCTAACTGGTGAACATAGAAGTTTCTGGGTGTTCTTTGCATGACAACACCACCTTCATGGGCCCTAGCTTTTATTTACATGGAATAAGCAAAGTATAATTTAGTTTTTACACTAATCCTTGAGAAGGCAGAATGTTTCTCAGCACAGTTTGCCCCACATTGCTTAATGTGTCTGTGACTGGAGATGCCTGACCTCAGTCATACTATTTTTGCTCACTCTGCTCGGAGTTCTACGTCAGAAGAAACTGTTCCATTTTATCGCTATAATGGATGTGGTCAGAATAAGACATTTAAACAAAATAACCCCGTTTCACCCTGAATGTAATGGTGGCAGCACTTAGGTATGCATACTTCTGCCACTTTCTTGTCTTAATTATTGGAGGATTATTTAGTTTTTATTGTACTCTTAGATATTATCGTCAGCAGCATGAATCAGTGTACATAAGAGTGTATTTTTGTAAGATTGACTTATTATTTAGGGTTAAAAAATTTATGCTTTTGCAGAAATCATTTATTCATGTGAAATTTGGTCAATTCGATCTACTCCCCAACCCTCAAATTTGTTAATGACAGGCAAATGTTTGATAGCTTTAGCACATGCTTTATACAGGTTATCTATTACAATCAAGGCAACCTAAAAGGCTAGTTCATCCAAAGAATATACATTCTGTCATTAGTTAGTCATCCTCATGTAATTCCAAACCTGTTAGACCTTCT
This sequence comes from Puntigrus tetrazona, assembly GCF_018831695.1. Lineage (NCBI taxonomy): Eukaryota > Metazoa > Chordata > Actinopteri > Cypriniformes > Cyprinidae > Puntigrus > Puntigrus tetrazona. The sequence goes on from NC_056716.1 coordinate 2,617,854, forward strand.
TTCTTCTTTGGAACCCAAATTAAACGAATTAAACGTGGTAGTTGTGTTGCTGTCTGTGACTTGCCCAACACTGTTAATTACTCACCCTCATGTCATTCTAAACCCAAAAGACCTTTGTTCATCTTCGGAAAACACACATTAAGATATATTTTTAAGGAACTTGAGAGCTCTCTGACCCTCCCTAGACAGCAAGCGTGTTCAATGCACAGAAACGTAACAAGGACATCGGTAAAATAGTCCATGTGACATAAGGTATTCAAGGAAGATTTTACTAATTTTCTGAATACTTTTTATGTGCAAAGAAAACGATATTAGCAGAACATTTTCTGTAATTCTGGACATAAACAACACCCATTAATGTCCATGGAGGGTCAGAGAGTTCTCCGATTCTATCAGAAATAGATTTGTGTTTCAAAGAAGACTGTAGGTCTTACTGGTTTGGGCCGACATGAGGGTGAGTCTTGAATTTATAAGACTGTGTAGGTTTGAACCTAACTACTATTATGTGAATTCTAAGCCAAGATGATGTCCTTTCTGTGTAGTTATGCTGGACTGAGTTTGTGGTACCAAGTGGGAAGCGTGTGGAGCGTGGAGACGCAGGCTCATCAGAGATGACAGTTGGGTTCTAGGGGCTGTGCTGAAGTGCTGAAGCACTGCTGGCTACGGACACTGAGAGGGCAACACCTGCTCCTCTGCAGCTAACCTCCTTCCAGGGTACAGAAAGACATCACAGACAAACCCCCCTTCTTTTCTTTCCTTTTACCAGACAGTCTTGCTCACTGACCCAATCCACATATCCTGCTCTGTGGTCTCCAGATCCTGTCTGACCTGACCCAGAACACTGACTTACACAACTGCCAACACCTCAAGAACCATCTGTATTTCTGTTTCCCTCCCTTCTCTCCCTCTCCATCTCGGTCTCTTTCTCTGTCTCTCTTCAGATCATGGTGTGTGCATTGCCATTCCTTTTTTAAACACAGGAAATGTGTTTGATTTAGCAATATTTAAATGGAGAAATAATCATAAGACAAGCACGACAATGCACAATTCCTTAAAGTATTGTCAGATCTGAAATTTCCCTGACTTTTTTCATAAGTGAGGTCTAGGGGCTATATAACGACCATATAGGTTTCAAAACGGTCAGTTCACAGTAAACTGCACACAGCCTATATAAAGGAGCTGTGATTTTTCATGAGCTGTTGTGACTTCTGTAAAAATATGACGTCTGATCTACTCAGACGCCGCCTTCAGTCATGACATTACCGAGCAACAACAACACACGAACATGTCGAAAAGGTTAACTTTAACAGACGAAACCAGATCGGCCGAACTGTACACTCACCCCAAGGATGGACGATCTGACAGGATTGTTACTATGAGGTGAATCACACCTCACAAACTCACTGTGTCTATGATGAAGATGTATACATTTCGGTTTCAGCAGGCAACAAATTTTATAGCATATTTTCAACATATTTTCAAGCCAAGATTTTTTTGTCTTGTTTCCATGCAAAATACCTACAAATTAAATAGAGAAGGATTTTCAAAACAAGTCAAAACTAAGAGAGTTCTTACTTAAGCAAAATAATCTGTCAGTGGGGTAAACTAAATAATCTTGTTTTCTTTTTTTAAATAAGATTATTTTGCTTACCCAATTGGCAGATTATTTTGCTTGTTCTATGCAAAAAGTCACTTCATTTTGACTTGTTTTTTTTTTTTTTTAAACAAGACAATAATGTTTGCTTGTCTAGAAAATCCTTCTTGATTTAATTTTTTTTATATTTTGGCTGTAAACAAGAAGGAAACGAACTTGGCTTGGAAATATTTTTTTGCAGTGTAATTTATTATTCCAGCTACAACTAGTCACTAGTCTACCTAATCACAACAATGCATATACAGTAACACATGATTATATATAAATCGTCAGTTTCAGTTTGTTGTTTTACACACATGCATTATTTTATAAACGGCATAGTCGTCCGATGCAATAAAACTTTTGACGCGCCCATAACAACAAAATACAATGCTTTATTGAACCTTTTCTGTTAAGAAGTGTGCAAACTCGGTTATCGGGCATCGGGTATGCTATCATTTTTATAATATGAGGCTGTATTATGTTGATTCTGGCACCCGATATCACAAGATGATGATATTTTAATCTTATGTGGCCGAATCTGCATTGTTTGAGCAGCCTCAGTCTTCCCTTTGTTTTTGCATCCAGCTAGCACTGTGGCATAATTGCGACGTCTTTACATTTGATTGGCCTGGTCGTGTGTCACTCAGAAAAAAACAAGCCAATCAGAAGAGGGCCTCGTAAATAGTAATTAGACAGGTCCTGAGAAAAGAGCCGTAAAAACATATAGACTTATATCACAAATATATATTCGTAAGGACGTCAACACCTATAATAAAACAATAATATCTATTTTACAAAAAAATCATCTGGCACACTTTACCCCACAGCTGCCATATTGGGTAAACTGCTCATTTAATAATTTGTGGATAGTATTTAGATATACAATTTACTTGGTTTTATGCAATGGCTGCTTACTGACTGGATTATTTTTGCTTTGACATAAAATTTTTACTTTGTTTTCTCTAAACAACACATTTTTATAGCACTTTCATTGATGTTAGACCTGAATGAAAACATCATGAAATATATAACGCGTACATATAAAAATAGAGAAAATAGCCATGAAATAGCAGGCAGTTTTGCCCGTCTCCTCTCTTGTAGCAGGTCTATTAGCTCATTGCAGCGCTCACACTATGTCATTTGAGTCTGTTACACTAGTAAACTGCCTTGTTACCCCTGTGTCTTGTTGTGCAGCCTGACCAATTACTTTTGATCTTAAGAGGACATGACATTTGTAGGCTTTGCACTCTGAAGTGACTGCACATGTTAAAAGATGCATCATGCCTTTTCCCTCGCAAATAATTCATGGTGCCAAGTTTCTAAGGGCATTGCTCTTTGAACCTAAATGTACAAGGTTTAAATATAGGTCCTTGGAGTAACTTGCGCTAGAGGGGTCTTTTTAGGACCACCTTAACCTGAATGCTGCCTGCCTCTAAAAGCCATATTTGCACAGGAACAGGCTTCCACGCCACAATGTTTGCACTTTGAATTTGCATAAACTTGTCATCCTCGTGCGTACATTTTGCGCATTTGTGGTTTTATGAATCTTTAACAGTGCGTGTACAGCTGCCTGATCACAGAGCTCTTTCTGACAGTCACCGATGCGACTGCCTTGAACTTTTGAACCTGGTCATGTTCTATGCAAAAGGATGTTTTATTCTGTGTGTATGGGGTATTTGGAGAATTCCCACAGCTTTTTAGAGGAGGTATGGAATTAAATGATCTAATAAAGCAATTAGGTGATGTTTGAATGTATCAAAACAGGCGTCAGTGAGGATCGTGTGTACTTTGGCAAGGATTGCATTAAGTCTGAAACACTGTGCAGTGTTTGGAATCTTTAGCTCTATTCCGGTTGTCTTTGAACTCTTAGAGACAGATGGCCTCTTTCTTTGTGTCTTATGGTCCTTCTAAGTCATGACTCATTTGGATATGACTAGGAACCTTGCTAATTTCTACCCTGATTCAGTTTGACGCAACAGGTCATCTGTGGGCCATAGCACTTTATTTGGTGCTCATGTTCAGTAGTGCATAGCAAAAATCAAAGTTCTGTCATTATTAACTTCTCCCCTTTTTCCCCTCAGAAGTGTGAGTTTACATCATGCAATATATATTTTTTTCTGCCCTGGAATTAAAAAAGAAAAAGGTATATCTCACGGTTCTTACTTTGTTTCTTGTAATTCTGAGGTTATCTCTCATTCTGACTCTTCTAACTGAACGTTTCTGCAATTCTCACAGTTCTGACTTTATTTATGTAAAAAAAATATCTTGCTGTTCTGAGTTTAAATCTAAAAATTCTGAGAATTTTCTGAGAAAAAAGTCACAATGACTCATTTAGTTTATTTATTTATTTTCCTGTGGCATAAGTTTAAATAGTGATTACAAAGAATTACACATTACACATTTAATTAACCATATTATTTTTTAAACGTACTCCAACCATCTTTTTTACTTTTTCCTTTTTTTTTTTAAAAAAACAATTTGTAGTTTGAAGATTGCTTATACTTTTTAATTGTAATATTTCTATTATTTGTTATATTTTCTATACAACAAGGACATCAGATTGTCCTGAAAGTGAGTATATAATGACAGAATTTTTCAGTTTTCTGTGAACTTAAATTTTTACTGTCAAATTATATTTTTAGTGTTATTTTAGCTGTATATCATATGGTATTATAATCTGTTTGCCGCTCTATGATGCAGCTACATCAACCAGTAAGCCACAGGTGGAAAACTGAGCTTGTATAGTGATTTTTTTTTTTTTCCTGTGCACAGCATTATGAAGTATTTGTTACCGTGATGGTAAAATTGAATGGAAAAGACCACGAGGCGATGCAAATGGGTCTTTTGATCTGTCAACAGCCTGCAGATTTTTGTTTCCTCTTTTACCCGGTAACTGCTAATGGGTAATATGATGTATTGCATGTCAGCTTGGCATTATTAGATACGCACTCAAAGAGTCTTGTTCATAAGGATTTTTTTTTCTTTTTTTGCTTATTCAGCCATTTGAATTCTCGCCTTTCATATACAAAATTACTCTGATGGATTGATAGGAAAACATGTACTAACAGGGAGAGAGAGAGAGAGGGGCTGGCGTGGATGTTCATGCTGGCAGAGCGGATTGTGGCATCTGTTGATGAAGAAACAGCATACTGCTCTAAGTCAGGTTTCTTCTTTTCTCATTCCCAAAACAAATTTTGATTTTTTTTTTTTCTTGAGTGTTGTCATCTGTTTATTCCTTCTTTTAAATGATTTGTGATATTTATCTTTAAGCTTAAATCGCAAATATAAAGATGATTGCCGTCAGGATTTAATAGTTTACGATTTTCACATCTAAAGAAAGAAATATAAAAGTGTGGTGTAGTGTGTCTGGCTTAATTTTGAGTGCACATTGGTCATTTATAGGAACTGTTGTATTGTATTGTCATTCTGTAATTGTTTTAAACATTGCTATTTTAATGTATCTTATGGACAGTTTGTGTAATATTTCAAAAATGAGTCACATTGCTAAGTTCAGGCGAAGAAGAATGTCTTTTATATCTTTAAACTCTAGTTTGAGGAAACAAGTGCCCCCTGGTGGTAATGAAATGAACTGGAAAATAGAGATTGGACAGTATTTCTCATATTTGTTATTAGTTGCTAATGTTGTTTTGAGACAGTGTGATGTTTGAGTATAACATGCCTAGAATAGTGCATCTGTTGTGTTAATATTTAATTCAATATGTCAAAGGAAAATGATACTGCAGATTTTGATCAATGAGAACTGAGAAAGGAGAAAGGAGATTATTATATAACAACCTGATTTGTACAATGGATACAATCCAGGTGAATATTACATAACACCTGTTGAATTAAACGTAGGCTGAACTGTAGGCGAATGGTGTCAAAGTCAAAATCACGAGGAAAAGTCATGAGAGATCAGTGGAAGCAAATACTAAGCACATGCTCAAACAAACAAATAGGGGATGTGAGCCCTTGCACAGCCAGATGGTTCAAGCATGCACGTTTGCACGCGGAGGTCATCGGAATAGAGAAAATAAGAGAGAGAGAGAGCACGACTCTTTTAATCCCATCGGCAGAGCCGCATTCCCATAATGGGAAATTAATAACATGAGCATGATTTCAGATTAAACAGAGCAGTTAGGACCATTAGATCACTTTCATCGCTGGCATTAGGGCAGTGGATCAGGGATTTTCCCCCAACACAAATCCTGCAAAGTAGGTCAGTGTCTATTGAGTATTAGCACCATGGCTGTGATCCTGTTGTTTTAGCTCCAGGACAAGGAATTAACCCTTGGGACAGCTGAACAGGATAGGGCAGGGGTTGTTTGAAGGGTAAGTCGAGGGGGTAGGATGGAGGGCATGATTAGATCAGCCTCCGGCCATGAGGACGGACGTAGTCAAATGTAACGATCTAAACCCTACACTTTACTTCTAATACCTGTACACCCTATTTACATTTTCTCTCCATAGAGCCAGCTAGCACTGCTGGAACCAACTAAATCTCCATCAGTACCTGTCAGCAGCCTCCTCCATTACTTTCTCTCCCATTACATCTTCTTTAGCTCTAAGCCCCGCTTCCAGGACCAAAAACAATCAACTGTTCTTGTTCAGTAAATTTTTACAGGGATAGTTAACCCCCAAAAATTGTTGTGAACCTGGGACTTTTATTGGTGTCTTGGACCTTATATAATTACATTTATATATATATATATATATATATATATATATATATATATATATATATATATATATATATATATATATATATATATATATATGCATGTATTGTATGCTTGTTTAATTTTGTCCAGTGCTGTATTAAATAAAAGAAAATATGAAATAACTCAAAAATGTAAAACATGCACAAATTTATATAAAAATAACAGTATAGTATGCGTATAATGATATTAGACATATTAAAAGTAAATGCTATAATGCTGTGAAAAACTGTTGAAATTCCGAAGAAGTTTTTGTATTTCGTAAAAAGTAAAATTACATTTTCAGCAGCCATTAATCCAGGCTTCAGTGTCACACGATCCTTCAAAAATCATTTTCGGAATTAACTTTTTAAAAATGTTTGCTTATTCGTTGTTTATAATCCTGCATGATTCATTTATTTATTTTCCCTAATATTGTCGTTGTCATGTTGGTGTCTTTTATTTGAACTGTAACCACATTTACTTTGACTAAGCGACCTCACACCTCTCCAGCACTTCCCTTCTGCTGTGATCCGATGGTCAGGGACAGGATATTAGACTGAAAACGGTTGGAACTCTCACAGGAAATGCAGCTCCGAGGGTGGGCCGGCCTCGCTGAATTACGTGCATAGTTTAAGACACATGCACCGCGCCTGTGCCCGGGTTATTTCCACCTGACTTGCTGAACCCAGATAAGCTGGATTGAGGCAAGATGGCGCTGAGCGGAAGGCGGCGTGTAGGTGGAATGTGTACACTGTACCAAGGGCTCAAATGACTTGACACGGCTCCAGGGACTGCCTGGCAAAAGAATAATCAGCACACATACCAGAAGAACCAATTACAATCAATGTCTGTAATAACCACGTCCCGGAGTTGTCAGTGACAAAGATCACGAACAGAGGTCAAGGCTCTCTCAGATTAGTGGGACTTGTTTTGCTTGGGTAGCTGTGGGCCCTGCAGGGGAACAGGGACACTGGCAGCGCCTGTCAGATACCAGCTGAAATGAGCTAGGTTTATTTCTACATGGAAAATTGTCTTTGTATTGGGCTAAAGAAGAAGCTGCAGCATATTTATCTGGTTGTGCCGTGCATTATTGTCTCAGAGAATCGAGCTTTTTTTAATGGGTTACTTTTTTCCACACAGAATATTCGGTCTTGCATTACCATGTCTAAAGGAAGAGAATAGAGCGATGCTTCAAGGATAGATCCCAGAAAATGGACATTGGGTGAATAGTGGCACGTAACAAAGGATGACATCAGTATCAGTGTTATCAGGCAGTTTTGAATAGGAGGAGTAGATGTATGCAAAATTGTGCCTAATGGAGCAGGTATAATAGATGGGGAAATTCCTATTAATGACACATCAGCAACCTCCACTCTGGGCTGATCGCTCCGTAATGTCATTAGCACTGGTATGCAGGCTTCTGGGAAGAGAGAGTACCAGAGACTTCCGTCGGGAGAATGGTGTCTGGCACATGGGAAAAGAGCCAGAGCAAAAGGGAAAGGATATAGTGAAGGCCATCGCATTGAAAGACTTTTCATGCAGGAGTTTTTGAAGAGTGTAGTTGAGCCTCTTGCTTTTGACCTAGCCTCTGAAACCCAGTGAAAGAGAGAACTGGACAAAGTCATTAAAAATGTGACTCTATCTATCTATCTATCTATCTATCTATCTATCTATCTATCTATCTATCTATCTATCTCTCTATCACTCTATCTGTCTATCACTCTGTCACTCTATCTATCTGTCACTCTATCTATCTGTCACTCTATCTATCTATCACTCTATCTATCTATCACTCTATCTGTCTATCACTCTATCACTCTATCTGTCTATCACTCTATCACTCTATCACTCTATCACTCTATCTATCTATCACTTTATCACTCTATCTATCTATCTATTGTTCGATTGTTCTATCTATCTATCCTTCTATCTATCCTTCTATCTATCTATCTATCGTTCTATCTATCTATCCTTCTATCTATCCTTCTATCCATCGTTCTGTTGTTGTATCAATCTATTGTTCTATCGTTCTATTGTTTTCTTGTTCAGTCATTCCATCTATGTATCGATTGATTGATTGATGGAATGACATCTGTCTATCTGCCTGTCTATATATTTATTGTTCTATCGTTCTATCAATCCATCATTGTATCAATCATTGATCACAGATCTATCTATCTATCTATCTATCTATCTATCTATCTATCTATCTATCTATCTATCTATCTATCTATCTATCTATCTATCTATCTATCTATCTATCTATCTATCTATCTATCTATCTATCTATCGTTATATTGGAATTCTGTATATTGTTCTGTCATTCTAGTAACTATAGCCTAGATGAAAGACTATCATAGTCTTACATCTTACAGTATCTATCTATATCTATGTATCTGTCTGTCTGTCTATCTGTATATTTATTGTTCTATCGTTCTATTAATCCATCATTGTATCAATCATTGTATCGTTTTCTTGTTCAGTCATTCCATCTATGTATCGATAGTTCTATTAAAAGTTCTGTCTATCTATCTATCTATCTATCTATCTATCTATCTATCTGTCTGTCTGTCTGTCTGTCTGTCTGTCTGTCTGTCTGTCTATCTATCTATCTAATCTATGTGTCAGAATTCTGTCTATTGTTGTGTCATTCTAGTATCTATAGTTATTTTAACTTTATCATAATAGTCCTACATTGCATAGCATTGCTACATTTTCAGCATTCACTATGCAATTCTTTGTCAGCATAAATGAGCTGAATAAATGTGATAACAACACTATTGCTTAGTGTTTGCCAAAGTCAAACAATCAGCAAACTCAACAAGTGATAGCTCATATAATGACAGGACAGGAGTAAAAGCAGACTTAGATATTAGTTACTATGGCAACTTGAGCAGAGAAGTGTGTGCGTGAGTGTGGAAGAGAGATATGTCTCCCTGCAGTAGGACAATGACGCCAGCTGTGTGCATGATTGGCATCCCAATCTGTTTTGAGTGATGTGCCAGAGGAGAGGTGGGAATCCAGTGCAAATGACCTCTTTGACCTTTTCTCAAGCCCGCATTTCACAAAGTTTTTTCCACCATATTAGATATTTCACAACAAACAGACCTCTTCATGTTCATTATATGCTGTCAGCAGCCTCTGTGCTTGGCTGTGCTTTTTTATTTTATTTTATTTTATTTTCTATTTGTTATTAATTCAAATTTTAAACCTTTTGTTTAAAATTTTGTCCCCTAAATATAATGCCTCATTCTAAAAGTTTGCCGAATCAGTAAATTTGTGAAGCCACGGTGTCAGATGGTAGGGTTAAGTTATCTATGACCTCGTGTCAGTGCAGCAAAGTTGTTTACACTGTCATTATGAAGTCTATGGGATTACGCAATAACTTAAAGAGAATCATAGATGAAGGTCAAGGCTGTTACAAGAATACAGCAGATCAGATCACGCACTAAAGAAAGAAATAGTCAAAAATATGAAAGAAAAAAACAGGCTTGAGGATCTGATGGGGTTTGCTCAGAGGAGTTACAAACAAGCTTGTGAGAAATATAGAGTCACCTGTCAGAAGGCTCAGGTCAGTGGGTTTACAGCTGATATTATGATGTTAGATGGTCCAGCGGAAAAGGAGGCGGCAGTGAGAGGTGAACAGCGACCCATCATTGTCTCATTATTTCTACTAAAACACAAGATGATCACACCAAAATACTCAAAGCAGTGCTTTATAAATGTAGTTTAGTGACATTTGACCTTACACTACAGAGGCCTGACCTTTAAATAAAATTACACTTTTTAAATGTAAAATTTTAAATCTTTTAAACCCATTTTTGGCAAAGTCTGTGTTTTATTAGACAAACGAAGTCTGTGTTTTATTTAGCAACATTAAGGATAAGAGCTCTTTTTAGTGCAACCATGCACTCACCTTTTCTGGCTGCAGAGGGCACTGAAGACACATGGCACTGCTAATATAACACAACCGCTACTTAGAGAAGGAAACCCATGATCTGTGGAGAAGTTGTGTGAAGGGATTTTAAGAATGGTGCATTACGGGACATTAGATGATGCGGTTTTTGACGATCTTGCTTGTGACCCTGAAAATATTCATATTTTAGAAATAAAAAAGTATATTTAATAGCAAAAATAAATATGTATGCCTTCACAGTTTATACTGATTGTGTGTATATTTGTATTTTCATGTGCACTCACAGAAATAAAGGTGCAAAAGCTGTCACTGGTGAGGTACCTTTTCAAAAGGTACATGTTTGTATCTAAAGAGTTCATTTTGGTACCTTAAAGATACATATTAGTACTTAAAGTGTACATATTTAAACTTAATGGATACAAAAGTGTATCTTTCGAAAAGGTACTGCCCCGGTGACAACTTTTGTACCTTTATTTCTGAGAGTGTGGGGCTTATATTACATGCTACATATATATTTTTGCAACGGTAATACTAAAAATGAAAACAGATTTAAACAAAACTATTGAAATCAAAACAACTATTGTTGTGGTAGATTTACAGTCATGTCTTTGCCAAAGCTGACACTGTTCTTTTCTAGTTTCTCTTTGAGTCATTCTTTGTGAAGCGTCTGTTTTCTTACCAAAGCCACTTCTTGTACTTGAGATTAAAGTACATATAAGCTTCAGATAGAGAAGAGCAAAGGAAAAAAAGAGATATACAAAGAGAAACTGCCAGCAATTTAAGAACGGATCTCAAGAAGCTTAAATCCCCCCTAAGCCTGAGCCCAAGCAATCTTTCAATCATGAACAGGCATTGCTGGACACACAACCCTCCAACACACACATACACTTTAACTTCTCTGCGCCTCTGTGCTATGTGTAGGATTAGGGCAGTAATACCATTGATGGCATGTGCATTTTAAACTTTTTTTTTTTATTTCATGCAAAATCAAAGCCACCTGGACCCACTTAGGCTGACATGTTTTGTTGTTGTTGTGTATCATATGTTTTTTAAATTTATTTTTGAAATGCATTTTCCTGAAGAAGGACCGCTTGACGAAACGCATGATTACAAGTTGTGTCTGTGTCAGAAAACGAGAATCTGATGTATAGCATTTGTTAAGCTGTTACTCTCTGTAATGACAGCCAATTTGAATGCACATGTAAATGCCCCGGAGAAGTTTGCCCCATTCTTCTTCGCACAATGAGGGCTGCCTCACCAATTCCTAATATATATTAATCTGGCACTCAGCACTTTGAAAAAGGGTTGTTGTGTCGTGTAATGAGCTGTTCGTACAGAGAAAGATATTAGACAAGCTTTGGTCACCATGGCAATGCTCCAAACAATGTTTAAACCGCGTTTAGTCATTCATAAGAAACTACATCTGTAATTTATTTTACATGCCTCCATCACCAAAAGGCCTTTTTTATGCATAATTAGTCATTTGTCTTTTAGTATCTCCAAAATGTGCATATACAGTGCGATTCTGAAATGCAGCACTATATCATATTAAGTTATAAATAATGCGCTGGTGGAATTAATTAATTTTATATGTCTCCTAACCCCCCCTACAAACACACACACACACACACACACACACACACACACACACACACACACACACACACACACACACACACACACTAATTCCTGCCAGTATTTTACATTTCACTATGTCAGCAATTACTGATGCACTTCCTAAACAATGACATATCACATTTATTTCTTGAATGTGGGCCAGTATAGAAATCACTATGCCATTTTACAAGTGGAAACCTGTAATGTGCTTGTTACTTATAGATTTTAATTTTCGTACGTAACAGACTATTAGTGGTGGCAGCGCTCTTTAGTTGCATATGTTCCGCTGACACGTGTACCAAAAATTGGTAAGGAACTCAATATAGTAAACAATGAAAATATTTAATTAATAGCAGATGTAGTGTCACTGTCTGTTTTGTCTCCATTATTGATATTACATGAACTAATATTGAATGTATGCCTGTATGACTGATTGCAGATGATCAGAATGTGTTGTAGAGAGCTACTGTAACACTATTGTAAGTCTCTAATTGACACGTGTATTGAACAGACTGGAGGGGTCTCATTAATCCTATGAAGAAAGTGACTGGTCACAACATAAGACATCTCAGATCAATCAAGATCACTTGGACACCATTGACAAAAGTAATGATTTTCTCAACTGTTGTTTTGAGCTGCCACCACCTGAGTGCTGAAACACAGCCTGAAAACATACTGAATGTATTTTAGAAAATTAATTATAGTTTTTATGTCCTGATAATATGCAGAAGAGTGTAAAATAAAAATTAAAAAAATATTATAAATGTTTATCATAGAGTACATAAGTATGCTGTATTGTGTAATTGTACTTAAGCTGTTAAACTGCAGTCCCATACATAAATGAATTAATTCTACAAAATATGTTTTATAGAGTATAAGAGCAGTATAGAATGTTATGTAATTGAACTTGGTTGATGTTGCACTGCAGTCCCATAAATAAATAAATAAATAAATACAACTTTTTTCAGGAATTTTCCAGATTTATTGTAAGTTAAAGTCCATTGGCAACATATGTATAAAACTAACGTTGGCATGTCAGTCACAACAGAAAGATTTTTAACTTTTTTTTTTTTTTTTTATCACGTTAAACCCTTTAAAGCAATGGCCTGGTTTACTTCCATTTTAAGTGCATTACTGTAACTTTTTTTTTTTTTACCTACCTACAGGAAAATTACTTAACAATAATCAACACTATGCCACAATGCTTTCATAACTCGAGCTTAACTTCAACCCGGATCAGTCCTGTTCTCTGAGACACCAGTGATAACATCTTTCAGGTACTACCAGATGGAAAAACCTGGTGTGACTAATTATTGTATATTTTCCTTTAATTATTATCATTTATAACCGCCAAAAGAAAAACATCAGCAAAGCTTTGCAGAGCGGGAACAATGCCAGAACTCCAAATGAAGCGTTAGGATGGCCTGACTCGGCCCCGAAACCAGCCCCTTCTGATGCCAGTGTGAGACTACAGCAATCGATGCATTGCAAGGCAGGCTGTTCTTGAACTGCCATGCCTTCACACAATAGTGCTATATTTTATGTGCCGGTAGGGATTATTTAGTGCTCCTTTATTCAAGAATAATGCCAAGAGGTGTTGTAAGTGTATCAGCAACAATAGCACCTTTCAATGAAACATTCTCTAGTGCTCATTACTGTGACTAAACAAGCCAACAGTCATAATCCAAGACTACAACTACAAACGACCATTTAATAGACCACAGCGGGAAAAATAACACTTAAAAATGACCTTTAAATAAATCTCTAAGACTCTGGTGAAAAGACTATGATGGTTTTCCACAACAATTAAACCTGTATAACATAAACAACTTTGGCCTTTTTTGCAGATTGAAAACATAATTATTTAGATTAAATATACATTCCAATCATGACACCAGTAAGGTTTTGCCATCATTTGAACAGGATTATAAACATCTTGAATGTTGTCAGATTTAGCTTTTTTGCATCTGTAGAGTTTTAATTATTTGGTAAAATTAAACCGTTTTTTTTTTTTTTTCTCTAGTACTACTACTTTGCATTGGCTTTTTTTTTTTTTTTTTTTTTTTAATAAATAAGCGATGTTGTCTTTGATGGCTGCTCAACAAAGAAGGAGCTGTCTTCAGCTGTAACCTCTACACACCGGAGTCTGGAACATGACACATGTCAGGCTATGATAAATGGTGCAGAGTCCCAGTAATTTCACCAGGAATGCCCTTGAGATGCCCAAGACCCTGATCGGAAATGTTATTGTTGAATTAAACCATAGAAAGAAATTCCCCCACCACCGACATGAACAGAAACACACATAACAAAAAAGAAAAGGAAAAAAGTAATAAACTTTGCTCCTCTCCTATGCGTATATGTGCATGAGTTATGCTAGTGTGGTCATCCATCTTTTCTGCGTTCTTTATTCAGTTATATTATTTTGGTTAAACTGAGATTCAACTTAATACTCATATGATAAATGGCATTTACGTGTGTATGGTTAAATTGGCACTCTTCATTCTAGGGTCACCCACAGAATCTGGTTTCCTCAGATACTGTGCAGTGTGTCTGCTGTACAGATTTTCCCTCAGAAGTTCAAGTGGGGAACATGAACTCTTCCACCCCGAGTGCAAGATATTTTGTGGTGAAATGTCTTCCAGCTATTTCCTCACACTTTAATTAGAATTAAACACTTACAAACCTCAGTGATTGCACTGCTGTGAAATTACATTATGAGCTCAAGCTCACTGAAAAAAAAAAGAAGCTCAGCCAAGCCAAACCACAGAAAAAAAAGAGAGGCAGAAATAATCACCCACGGTCCAGTTTTACAGTACTAACCTTTCTCTCCCATTTGCAACGTTTTGGCTGGCAATTACTCCAAAAACTAATGCTAAGCACCCCTCTCTCGTTGTCCCTTCCGTCCTTTGACAAATAGGGCGTCCGGGCCTTTTAATTGGAATGGAAGGCATTGCAGATCTATTAGGGCAGGGCTGGAGAAACGGATGAGGCCGTCAGCGAGCACGGCAGGGAGCGGCGGAGCGAAGTCCCCCATCGCCCAGCTCTATCCATAACGGCCCGCGCATGCCACATGCTTCCGCTGTCAGATGTGCAGTGCCATGCCGGCCCCCAGGGGCGGCACACGAGTTCCCTGGCCAATGCAGAGCTTCAACCTCACATTGGCACTGCTTGGCTTTTCCCAATTTAGAACACCTTCAGCACTACAAGGACTCGACTGTGCTGCTACGGGGGAGCCTTTCACCCCTGAAAATGGAGCTTCTGGTCGTCACAATGGCGATAAATCAGACTAAACGTTTGAGCGGCATATTGTTTATATCAGCAGTAAGCTGGCAATGGGAAATGCATTATAGAAATGGGGTTTTATGTTTGACACGTTTTTAACATGTGAATTCTCTAAGTTCAACACTGAAAAATAAAAAGGCTTTTTTTAACTCTATTTCATTCATTTAAATAACACATAAGAGAAAAATATTGTGTATAATGCAATAGGTATACTTTAAAATAATAATAAGGTTAAAGATGACCCATCAAGGACTTTGTGTCCTTCATTTAAAGGATTTTTGGCATCTTCATTAAGTCAGCTCTCTGTTTTAAGAGTGCTGTATTTTAATTGGCGAACACTCACTGCATTAAACTGCCATTTATTTTTTAAGTGAGTGCTTTCCCATCCACTCAGACAGCGGTGTGTGCAAACTTTTAAATGATCATCTTTCAACAATTAATGAACTCTTTGTGTGCTGCTGAGAGGATAGAGTTACACACATTAATCTAGTCAACTAGATAATCTTACAAAGTTCAATCCCATGGTAGTCCTTGTTATCAGACCAAATTAAGACGGTTTCCATGATATTGAGTGTTGAACAGCAACACTGTGGCCAGTTATGAATCTATATCAATAGATAAATTGAGCAATTTCTACGTAATGCAAAGCCATCGAAAAGTATTATTTTCAAATCCCATGTAATTAAATGTACATATTTTCATTTAACTATTTTTTGTGTACCAATTTGATTGCATTTCTTTTTTTGATCTTCCTTTTTTTGATTAACTTGAATTGTGCTGTATGTGGTTGTATTTAACATCCATCCCTTACCAAATTTGTCTTCTAGCAGGTAAAAAGACAAACTCAGACATATCAGAAATAAGATGCATGGGACGGCCAGTGGCTGGTACAGAAGTTAAGCGTAGGGATGTAAATTTGGTTTTGATAGTCTGTGGCTCAGGATGTTGTAGGATCTCCGAGGTGATCAATAGATTGCAAGTGATCAGTGTTTAGTTTGTCATAATGTAGTTTTTGTTTTACGGCAAAATGTGAAGCCAGCCCGAGACATCTTTGGTGGAAAAAACAAAAATAAAGCCCCTGTTTCACTGCGGCCGTTCAGCTGGCTGCCTTCAATTTTATACCTGCAAAGTTTCAATCTAGCTTTCACCCACCTCCTTTAACATTTAGCTTCCCCCAGCCTCCTCTGCCTGCCTTTTCTCTCTTTTCAGGATTACTCTTAGAGACCGCTCTTGTGCTGTTATTTTCAACCCTGGGTGGACTGGGGCTTTGGTATGTGTTCTGGAAATACTTCAAAGAAAAGCAAAAAGGCAGCAATTTTCTGCTTGAATATCCCTCTGACTAAATCCATTGATCATCCTTGGGGTTCCTGAGAGAGAGGGAGTGAGATGGAGAGGCGTGTTTTATCCTCTAATAACTCCTACCTTCACCCCTTCCTGGCTTGCCGTTGTTGTGTTGTTGTTGGTCGCACCTCTGCTCTATTCCTTAGAGAGCCAGTGAGATTGAAGTTATTTTATGCTTCAGCTCCCCGGGCCCCAATTTGAAAACTCTGCGTGTCAGTTTTCGCACGCCGCTGTCATATGGCAAGGAGTGGGCTTTCTTTTTCTATTCTAACCTTTTTCTTCTGTAGGCATCTGGAGGAGGATTCTTCAAAATGTGACATCTAGGTCAAGTTAAAGAGAGCCAACTTTGAGTTCAGAGGTGCTATTGCAAATGGTCATGGAAAATACAGAGAACAATATTTATGCACTCCAGCTCCCGCGTTGTATTCCCTTTCTCTTGACCTCATTCGACAATCGGGCCGAGTTGTTTGCTTATCTAAGCCCTAATCAGGTTCCAGCCGCCGTCGTCCGCATTACTGCTTAATAGCGCATTAGAACCTTGTAAAAACGCGTTATTAGCAGCGTATTAAAAGTTTCAAAGGTCACTAAAGCCAGAGATAGTTATCTTGGAAATGAATGGATGTCGAAATTCCTGTATTACCTTGAAAGCAGATGGGAGGAGAGCTTCCCTTGGCCGAGCTCTGAACGCGGTTACGTAGTGACATGAAATGACACATAAATAATCTGCATCCACAGTGTTGACAAATGAACACAGGGAATGCACAGATCCCCTCCAAGCGCCGTTCCTTCCCAGAAATAACCGCCGTCACAAATGATTGAGATTACAAGATTAGCCCCCTTGTTCTTTTCCATTGAGCTATGAAAGCACTGCAGTGACGTTTTGCAGGGTTTCAAGGTTACCCCGGCTATCTCTTTTTCTTACTAGCTATGGCTTGACAAGCTTGGGTGAAGGGTGGACGGGGGTGCAGGGGAGGGGGAGGGGGGGTTTATATGTGGAGTGGGGGTGAACGGGTCATACAGTTGCCAGGGTCATAAGTCAATCCTTGTCGGGTTGGGAGGCTGGCACTGGCACCTCTCAGACACCTCTCCTCACCTGCCAACATGCTCTGTCTCCAACAGACTCAGTAAACGGGAGCTAATTGGGAGGTGATGACAGACAAGCCGGGCTCAATTTGCAGTGCTTTGGAGACGACCCATTCCCTCTTGCACTGGAGTTCAGCAGAACCCTCGCTGTACACGAAACACTGAGATCACCTTGTACAGCAAATCTTGCTCTTAGTCTCATCATAGTTAGACTCGTACGTAAGGAAAACCACTTGGGAAATATTTTATGAATACTCAGCTTTTTAAATATTTTGCTGCACACGGGTATGTTCAATTGTTAAAAGCAAATAAATGTTGGTTTGTTGAGGTATAGATATTATTATGGCACTGTTTAGATTTTTTTTAATCACATTAATCACAATTAAGTGAGAATTGGTCCATAAACTAAAATGTTATAATAATAATAATAATAATAATAATAATAATAATAATTATATACTTAACAAATTTAATTTATTAAACTAATATTATTATTTCTTATATATTATATATAATGAATGCATATATTACATAAATTCTAATCCGAATTAATTACATGTTTTACTAATAATCCTTTTTAACTATTGCTTTCTATTACTTGTTTTAAGACAAGAAAGCAAGACCAGCACCAAGATTGTTTTTTTTCTCTTGAACTTTTTTAAAAAAACTTTAAAGGTTTACTTTTTACTTGTTTCTGCTTAAAATTTTATTTATTTTATTTTATGTAATATTTTTAGACTTTTTTTTTTTAGAATTTAAAATTGTATTAATTAATGTTAGCAAAAAGAATACAAAGATTCTATTTTTAAGAAGTAGCTTATTGACTACGTCAGCCTTATTTTGTCATTATCCCTTCATCTTTTTTTTTAAGTTTATTGATCTGAAATCTTCGGTAATGAAACATTTTCATAGTATGCAGAACGGATTAAATAATTTCGTCTGAATCGGTTCGCCTCGTGCTTTTCCAGTGTAATAAATGACAAATACATCCCAAAGTATTTGTAATGTTTTTGAATTGATGGAGCTGCCCTTGCTCTCAGAGCTTGCTGTGTTTATGAGCTGAATACTCCAATAGAGAGGATCAATACCTTCCAACCGTGTCTTATAAAATACCCAGGAGTAATTAAGCGTGAGCACCGGAGCGCTTCCATTGAAATGTTAATGACAGAGCTGAATGGTATACTGTTCCAGACCATAGGAGCTTACGCATGAGTGTCTTAAAACTCAGATGTTATGCTTGTTTCTCCTATGAGAAAAAGTTCTGTTTATTTAACAAAAATCCATTCGATTGCATTAAGTATATTGCTTTTGTCCGGAGCACCTGATGTTGTCAGCCGTATAGAGTTTCATGTGTGGTTGGCAACTAATAACAGGCAAACAAAGTGAGACAGTTGTGTTAAACCACAAATTACCCAACCTCCCTGCCTGTGGGCTGTTTCGGGTTGGTTAGCATGGATATTCACGGCCCTGTGTGTCGTCCTCCTTGCTTCGTGGGTGAACCCATCCTCCAACTTTCCCCTTTTCAAACATGAGCACATTTCGCCATATAAATCTCACAGAGCATTTACGCAACACTAATAACTTTCTTTCTCCACCGCTTGATTGCTGAAGCTTGAGCCTTGACACTTGTGATGCACTCTGCCAAGAACATTAAGTATCCAAAAGTGATAAAGCTTCAATTTGCTAGACCATTAGACTAATTACTGCAATAATTAAGTAACTACTTGATTAGAACTAATGGGTACCTAATTATCCAGGAAGGAAGGATCAGGTGGTAATTAATAGAGTCAAGCTGATGTCTTATGACTTACCGTCCCTGGTTACCAGACATTAGGGAATGAGAATGGTAAAAACAAACATCACCACTCTAGTGTTTGTTTAGACCCCTGTAGGAAACAATCTGTTTATGTGGTGGAGTGCAGAGTGTGGGTGAAATGACAGGTAAACGGCATTTACTGATGATCATACTGCTGTCCATTTGTAAACTCGATCCATCTAATATTATAAGCTTGTGTCCGAAAACTGAAATTAATATTATTATTATTATTATTAGAGAGCTGTGTGGATGTCTCCTGACTCGTCTTTCACAATCCTATCGTCTAATAGTCTTGTTTTGCAGTTAAAATGATGGGAAAAATATGCATACAAATCTTATTTAATATTTTATATACTTTTTTATATATTATAAATGTAACATTGCATATTTCACATATTGAGTGTTAGCATTTTATGCAGTGTTGCTTCTCAAGTAAATTTATCTTTACTGAAAAACAAGTACAACTAAGACTAATTAAAAACTCATTAAGAAGTGATTTTTTTTGCAGTGCAATGTAGCGGTTGGTAGGAAAAAAGTGGCGTGTGACTGAGTCACAAGTCGAAAAAAAAAAGCGTATTCATGGATTTATTTACCCATTTCAACTGCTCCTTCAGATGCCATGAAACATTTGCATTATATAGTCATCAAATATTTGCTTAGTTATCAGTAAAGCTCACTTACATTCATTTCAGATAATGGATCATTGTTATTTATCAGATGTGGTGACCTTTCAGCATATACAAACTCGCATCTCGACTTTATCATTATCCATAAACTTTTTACTTAACGGTGAAGAATTCTTTCAATCACAAATACCTTCTGAACTGAATGAATAATTCAACTGATGTTGTAATCACATCTTACAATGCAGATATTTTGGACATCACAGGCAGAAAGAGATGGATGGGGGAAAATCTAAAATTTATGGAATTACAGAATTAGCATAAAGAGTATTATCTAAATATATAAGGCATTAAACAGGGGTGTTGAAAAGGTCATTAAAATGTAAGTGGATTGAGTACAAAACCTTAGACATAATCCATCAATCAATCAATCCGTCTGTTATTGGATGCATAATTGCTGTAAGACGGGCTGCTCACCATATGTAATATGCATGACTGTGAATGCAAGCAAAAGTGAAACCTGAAGCTTTTTGATGTATAGGACCTTTATTAATGTTTGAATAATATGTGCCTGGAGGATGGGCTATAAATTAGAATTTAGAATTGAGATATAAATTTTTATGAGGAACCCCTCGTACATTTCCATTATGTATTTAAAAATGAAAGAATTGCCTTGATTCTGATTGAGCTTGCAATTGTGTGGAGTCCTGAAATCGTGAAAACACACCGAGCTGGCGGCCGAAGGGGGAAGAGTCAATTCTTAAAGTGCTGACTTTTGCACATTACTCTGACAAATCTCTCATTATTCCCACCTGTTATAAATTACACACAAAAACAAGGGCTTTTATTAATGTTCCATCAACATCCATTTACCACATAAGATGAAAGTAGTGTGCATGCTTCTTTTTTTGGTTCTTTTAACAGCTCTCTCTCTCACTTTATTGGCCAGAAAGGGAAAGTTCAGCAGCTGTGTGGTACAACAGGTGACTTTTTTCTTTTGACTTTCTTCAGGATACTATTGACTGGCATTAATAGAGTGGCTTTTGAGCAGTGATTATCTGGGCTTGAAGTCTTTGGGTCACATCAGCAATTCATCAATGCACTGTATTGACCCTGGATTGAGACATATTATCCGTTCAGCCATTTTTGTGCACTGCCCTAATCAAAGGGAAACAGGTAATGCTCCATAATCAGTCTGGCAGCAGCTTCTCTCCCTGGACTCCGTCTAATAAGGGGAAGCGGGAGTAGAAGGGCACTGATCTAACCTTTCCGATGATAAAAGTGAGGCTCTGTTCTTGTTCAACAGCCACTAATATTTACTCCGTTCCAAAACCTTGTCAGCTTCTATGGGGAGTGTGATCCCAGAATGCATTGTGATAAGCTTAGTGAAGAGAAAGAGTTAATAAGTAAATATTATAGGATTACTTTATTATGGGCTATATTTATTTATATACTTGTGAATCACAGTTTCAGCATGTTAACTTTAAAATATTAAAAATCAATTGAGAATTCCTCGAGATGCTATCTATACAGAGCATGCCGCATTACTCCCTTTTGAGCTTTAGCGTTGGTTAAGATGCTGGCTATCTACTGTAGGGAGCGAAGCAGCTCACTAGGTTTGTAGCAGAGCTGTAGTTTGGGACAGGGTCCCACTTTAACGACTCCAAGTGCTTCTGCCCTCAGGTCTCAGTTAGGGAGAGCGCTGTTTCTGAAAGACAGCAGTGAGTGGCGAGGTGAGGGAGGAAGAGGACAGGAAGAGAAAAATGGGGGCTTTAGAGAAGCCTGCTCCACCAAGGGCTTCACTAAGGGGCTTAAACAAGATGAACATTAAGGGCACAGTTATGTTGTCTCCCCGGGTCCCTGAGAGAAGCAGCCTTTGATGTTGAGACAGGATAAAAATAGTGCTGTGCTTTTCCCTCTAGTAGGGAAAGATTGCACCATAATGTAGGGCCGTACACATGACTGGCAACAGCAGTGTCAATTAGTCAACTGTTTACGGGCCTCTCTCTGTGAAATGCCGCTCTCTGAAGAGAAAAGTGTATTTTTTTCTGAGGAGGGTTATTTGTAGCGCTGTGCCCATTTGTGCTCCCATCTGTTGATGCTGGATTGCACCTCAAAGACCAAATGTGGGCAAGCAAGATAGTTTAATAAGTACCCAAGGTATCTTAGGCAAACACACCGGTGACAATCTGGATGGTTACTCTCTCAAAGGGCTTTCGACTAAATTTAGTAAATGTAAAACTTTCAAGAGTAAACATTGCTATGGAATAAGGGGGAAATGTATGCGATTGACCCACGAGGGGATCGCAGGTGCTTTTGTTCACTAGAATGTTTGCATCTATTTTCAATTCACCAGATTGTCACATTTTTTGACGCATTTGCTAGTATTATAAACACTAAATTGTGGGCTACACCTAATTTTAAGGTGTCCTTGGTACAGTGTAATTATACATTTAAGTACTGAGTTATATTGTTTAAATACATGTACTTATTGTATGGTTAGGATTAGGGTTTGGCGTAGGATTACTTGCGTGTAATTATGTATTATTTATTGTTATTATAATAGAACATACATGCAACCTGGGTAACAAGGAAGCCTTGTCTCTTAGCACTTCTCTTATATATAACTGACAATAAATATCTAACTGTGTACAATACCAACATTAATAAAACCATTAATAAGGAAGAGATCATTTCAACATAAACACTAACATTTTGGGAGGCGCAAACATTATGCAGTGCTAGAGTTGCTCCCATAATTATGATTATTTTTGACAAATGCATGACTGGAGACATTTTAATATCCGACAGTTGTTTGTTCGGTTGTTTGTACTTTCAGCTCTTTAAGTTGTTGCTTTTAAATGATGTGCTTTCTCTGGTTTATTTGTTGCGTTGCAATACAGGACTTTTGGGAGAATATTGTAGAGAGGAAAAAAAATGTTAGTGTTATTGCATGATGAATGTAATGAAAACATTTTAGAATTATTATTCTTATTATCATTATTATTATTTATGAATGTATGTAGTATGTATATAATATCTATATTTTTTTATATTTCTGTATTTCTTAAAAATCATTTAAATCATTACATTATCTGATATATGTATTGTAAAAAGTAAACATGGAGATTAAACAGTGATAATAATGAATTTAGTTTGATAGCAGTAAATAACCAATTCGTTACAAACAAATAGTAAAATGTATACAAACAGACAATAAAACAACTATGACAACAATAATTCATAGTTTTTCTGAAAACTGTTTGATAGCAGTGTACCGTACTTCATACAAGATGTCATCCAAACAAAATGACTTTATTGCATCGACGACTAGTAGTGTAGTTTAGTTACATACACACTTTATGCTAATTTAACTTAAGTAGACTACACATGAAACAAATATGTCAGATGCATTCTTAAGAAAAAAAAGAGTGTGATATCCCAGAAAGTCTAGTAAAGAGTTATAGTTTCGTATTCATGAGAAAATAGGAAGTTAAACAGGTGTTTTGCATGCGAAGCCACCCTTTCATTGAGATGAAGTGCCACTGAAGTGTGTACAGTTCTGCTCTGCATAATAGAATAACATAACAAAAGATGAAAACGATCCAGTAGAGGTGTAGCTCAATTGTGCAGAAATCCAGTTGTTCTAATGTATGGCTTTACTCCTCAGCACTTACCTATTCTGTGTAATTATACAAGGCCTTAGCTCTCTCCCTCTCTCACTAATTCACAAAGGCCGTGGTGAATTGATGTACGGCACAATCATCTGCTAGGAGCTGATGTGATTTAAATGAAACTAATTAGGGAAATGTCAAACATAATTAATAAAACAGGTTTAAGTTGCGAAAACACTGTCAACGGAATGAATGAAGATGCCGCTGCTCTTCTCCCGCTGCTGCCTCGTTCTCGCGTTTCAGCGCCGTTCAATTAGGTCATGGATCCGCTCTTCTCTCTCTTTTGCTCCCTCTCTTTTTTCCTCCTCTCCGTCGAGTTCCAGGGAAAAAGAAGGGGAAGGGAGGGAGGTGGGGGGAGCCACCGGTCTGAGGACGGGAAATAAATTTGCCTGTCCATCCGCCGCCTGGAAGAAATTAATTGCAGACTCCTCATCCTGTCTGGGTACAACAGGGGCATTAACATAAGCAATTTGCGTCCGACTTCTTCTGCCGGCTGCTTAATAGAGCATCAGACCTGGCCGATAAGGCTCGGGGTCCCTGATGCATTAGCATTTTCATAATATCAAAATATTATAGTGGCGTGAATCGCCCAAGCCCCATTCATTATTGATAAGAACAAAAGGTTTTATAAATTACAAAGGGAGAGCATGACCTATAATTACGGCAAGCAAATTAGGGTTGTGTGGTAAAGTCAGTTACATTTGGAAGCAAAATAATGATGCGGGAGCCCTTTTCTCTTTTCCGGCGGGATTAGAGGAATAATAGATTCCCTCACATCTACAGCTGGGACTGAAGAGCTTGTTTGTGTTTTCACGAAGGACAGTGTCTGGAGATGGTAGCCCAAGTATTTTTGGCTTTCATACCAGTGGGATATAGATTTTAAGATATATATTTTAAGAGGAAACTGGAAGAGTTGATGGGATAATTAACCACAAATAATTTTGTGACTTTAAGAATTTAAGGGTTATATCTTATTAAACAAAACAAACAAAACACAATTAATCTATTGATGGGGGAACAAAAAATACATTTAATTTATATGGAAGGCTGTTGCTGAGAAGAGAGAGAGAGAGAGAGAGATAAAAAAAGACATTTTATGTAAATTGATTATTATTATCAAATTATACATTTGATAGAAATTCATTTTATGAGGTGGAAAAATAAAAAGCCCATTCACATTTATTTATTTATTTATTTATTTATTTATTTAATGCCTGAAAGAAACCTCCATATATTTAGGTTTACATCTTTAATAAATTATTATTATTGAAAAGTCAGAAACTTAAGATCACAATTACAAATTTGGATTAATTAATAGATTTTTTTCATGGCAGAAATTAGTCCAAAACAGATATACCTTTTCACTGGACGAAGTAGGGATAATAGACTGGTATATTTTTTTCCAGAAGTGACTAAAGTAAAACACCTTAATGTTTTTTTCTATGTATTTATTTTACAAACATGCAGCATTTCACTTAACAAGACATTAATGAATGGCCTGGAGCTGTATTGATTATTTGTGGATTAGTTTGATGTTTTTAATAGCTTTCATTCTGATGGCACCCATTAACTGCAGAGGATTGGTGAGTATAAGTTTCTCAAAATTTCTTCATTTTCAGGTGAACTATATCTTTGATCGCTGCGAGCCAGTTTTGTCTCTTCCAAGGTTGCAAGACCTTAGATTATGGTCATATTGAAAATAGTGGGTATGTTTGCTCTGCAGGTGTTACATTTTTTTGAAATTGTTAGTGGTTTTAATAAGTGCAAGAACTTGCCAATACAACATGCGTGAAGTGACCTCTAGTTGCTGCTGTTCAGCGTTCGTCCTAGTAAACTGAAATACCCTTTAAAACAATCCTCAGGTGCAGGGTCTCGCCCAAACTGTTGCATGATGGGAGTAACCTTTTTTGCTCTGACCTAATCTGTTTGAAGGTCTTTGTCTTGGTGAGGAAAAAAAAGGTGAGGAAGAAAGATATCATCCCTTCAGCCCTTCAGTGATTCATCATGAAGGAAAGCTTTAAGCTTGAATTAAATATGACTTTGTGACACAGTGAAGTTTAAGGGAGGCAGGCATCCACTGAGAGAAATGGGTTTCTCTTATTGTCTGCTGACCTGGGCTCATGACTGATGAGGGCTCGGTTATCCCACTGAATTTTGTGTTCTATTCCCAGAAAGTAGAAGATCACACTCCACTTTGCCCGTGGATGAAGGATAGGTTGTGTGTACAGCTCAAATACACTGTATAAAATACAGTTTATCGCCATTAAACTTATTTTGACGCAGAAACTGACCAAATTTGTAACGTAAAACCTTTTTAATTGCTTTCTGAGGCTGTGAAAGCACAATAGGTTCTAAAACGATCATGTCAGCACCATAATGTGTTTATGAACTAATGAATTCCAAATAAATAAATAATTGAATGAATAAATAGAAATAAAAAGTGCGTTGCTAACAATATGGAAATATGAGGAGTAGCCTACATGCTGCTAATTAGTATGAATCTCCACAATGCTGAAAGGAATGAGCTGTACAGTCCCTCGAGTTTTCTTATTGATTACACAGGATGCAAATGTAATTTCTTCCTTTAATGACTCTGTCCAAAAGCAAAAATTCTCTGTTTAGGACAAAACCAAGTGCACAAAGCAAGTCCTAAGGGATGAATGCAAATACAAGCATAACATTACTGTAATAAAGCATAGAGTTCTTGCTAATAGTACATCTTAATGATTGAAATCTACCTCATCAGATAAGCCGGTTCACATTACCTAACCGGAGCACTAAACGAAGAGGTTGTTAATGTAGTTCTATATGAAAAGCGCAGAAGTTCTCTCTGTTTTCCCCTAGTTGCTTTAGTAATTAATCTAAATATATGAAATTACATTAGCTTCTAATAAGCAAAGTTTTGAGGTGTTTGGACTAATAGATTGCAAAACTTCTAATGGGCTAATATTAGAGGTGTTTTGTGAAAACACTTTAGCTATTATTATTTATTTTTTTAAGGAATAGTTCAGCCAGAATTGCAAATCAGCTGAAAATGTACTCACCCTTAGGCCATCCAAGATGTAGATTTTTCCTTATCAGAGTAGTTTTGGAGAAATGTACATCACGTCACTTACTCACCTATGGATCCTCTGCAGTAAATGGGTGCCGTCAGAATAAGAGCCCAAACAGCTGGTAAAAACATTACAGTAATGAACAAATAATCTATTTCAGTCCATCAGTTAACATCTTGTAAAGCTATGTTTATAAAAACAAATGCACTTAGTTGTTTTTTTTTTGTTTTTTTAAGGTAAAGTCATTTTGTCAGATAGTCAGATCAATGAAAATAGATGGATCTTTTAATTGGAGGAAGTGTTAAAGCTCTAATCATTTAAATGTAAACTTAAATATAGTTTTAAGGCCTGTTCACGTCAAGGACAATAACTATAAAAAAATGATAAAGACATATGTCTAAAACTTTTTAATATTAAAGGATAACCTCAGCAAGTCCCCACCACAACAATAACTATAAAAGCACAGAGAAACAATATTGTTGCAGTCACTAAAAGAAGTATCTTTTCCAGCCGATGAACAATACAATCATAGACATCCAATCAGAATCCATTCAGCTGTAAGGAGCTCGAGAATTTAAAGCAGTGTACACTTAGTATAAATAGACGCTAATGTATATATTTTTTATATATGTAGTTATCTTTCTTGGTGTGAACAGATGTTAAGGCTAACTTTTTTGGCATCATACGTTACATGTTGTGATGTCCAAGTTTACTTTTTAGTATTTAAAACTATATTGTTTTTACTTTTATTTCATTATTTA
The DNA here is from genome assembly GCF_018831695.1 of Puntigrus tetrazona. Classification (NCBI taxonomy): domain Eukaryota; kingdom Metazoa; phylum Chordata; class Actinopteri; order Cypriniformes; family Cyprinidae; genus Puntigrus; species Puntigrus tetrazona. The sequence goes on from NC_056716.1 coordinate 2,645,359, forward strand.
GTTTAACATTGGTAATTTACCTCTTAACGTCATTGGTCAGAAATATGAGTTTAAAAAGCAGTACTCTTCCATTCTAGACAGGAAAGCTGCCCGTGAAGCTTGTGTTGCTTGTGTTTTTAATTGCTGGACTCAGAATGTCAAAGTCTTGATCCCTTAGTGCAACAGCCTCTTTATCATTCATTAACCTCTATCTGTGGTGTTTTCTCCTCTCTCGTCCCATCATATCCCCATACAGCTGAGGCCGTGAAAAACGTCCCCTAACCAACCCAATCTCTGACACACTAATGTATTGCAAGTTTGGTGCCCAACTAAAGGTGACATCATATTTTTTTCCCTCTCTTTCTCTCTTGCCAACCCTCCATCTAATTGCCCTGTGCCAATAAGAATTAATTAGTCTGCTTATTTTTCTTGGGTTTTGGAGAGCTTCCCCATCTGGCGGGAAGGCGGTCCTCTGTGAGTCTGATTAATGGCGCTGAAAGACAGTTGCTGGAGTGCCTCCGCTCGAGCTGACGGCTTGTGTTCTGGTCCGGGTCAGAACCCACAGCAAGCTGCGCGGTGCCACCCCATTATACCGCCGCAAATTTCCCAGACTCAACCTCCAGCGAGTCTAAAGACCTCTTCCAAAAACAGTAACGTTGACAACAAAGGAAGTGATGACCGGGACAATTACACACCTGCTAATTCTTTCAAGGGCTATCAATCACCTGATTGGATGGTCAAGGATTTCACCTCAAGCTGACATTGATATAAACAAAGTCAAAAGCAAACAAAATCACTGAATGATAAGTTGACAGACTGCGATAGGACAGCTGTCAATGGAAAAAAAAACGGAGATTAAAAATGCACGGTAGACGTCAACCAGGACTCGAGATCATTTAACATTACACAGCCAACCTCAATCACATTGTGAAGAACTGCGCGGTGACAACTGACACAGAGACAGGCTCGGTTTCTCTTTTCAGGTAGATGACAAATCAAATAAACATAAAGTGGGGTCCAAAAGTCTGAGACATGCTTTCTAATTAGCATTTTTCTAATTTAACAGATTTAATTTTATTTTTACATTTTTTGGGTTACAAGTTATATTAGCAGCAGAACAATTTGACTAAAAAGTTTAATTGAAAAGTTTACATATTTCTTATTAGTTGGTACAGTGCCCTTATGCTTTAATGAGGGTAGCACTAAAAGTGGCATGGATTCAGAAGTAGGGCAGAATTTAAGACTATTTTGTATACACTTCTACTCAAAGAATAGAACTGTGATCGTGTTTGTAATTTTAGTAAAGATTTGGTAACACTTTATCATAGAGACTGTTTCTCACTATGACTGTAACTAGTTGCTTATTAGCATGCCTATTGTTAACATAATCCATAATCCTTCCCAATACCTAAACATAACAACTGCCTTACTACTGCTAATTAATAAACAGAAAATGGAGAGTTTAAAGCAAAAAAATCATTGTTAATATCAAGAATTGGACTTTAAAATGAAGTGTGACCGAAGGTTTCTATAAAAAATAATAATTAGAATAATTATGTAATTAAAATAAAAATGTAATTTCTTTCAAAATTCTATTCAGAAAAAATATATATGACTTTACACAAAAATCTAGCAGCACAACTATTTTTAGCATTTTCTTGAAAAAGAACAGCATATTAGAGTGATTTCGGAAGGAATGTGTGACAAGTAAATAGCATTTTAAAATATATTAAAATATATATATATATATATATATATATATATATATATATATATATATATATATATATATTTATATAATAAGTTAATATGTATATAAATATTTAATAGAAATGCCCTTAAAATATAAAATTTTATGTTAATTAAATTACAGTCATATTTTACAATATTCCTGTTTTCACTGTTATTAAAAATGAAAACAGCCTTGGTGAGACTCCTCCACAACATTACAAACATTTTTGTAAGGCAGTTTATATTTGTGTTTAAGTTTATATCATTTAATGCGAATATGCATGTATGCATTTTTACCCCTCACATTTATTTGCTTATGTGAACATTTCTCACACTACACTGAAGAAAATGTGCCACAGGCAGATGCCCGACCTCTCTCACCTGTCTGCACGTCGAGACGCATTCACCATGAGGTAATGCAACGCCCTCCGGTCGGCGGCTGATCTTGGGCCTGTGGAGCTCTTTCTGCAGCTCTGATAACTTTAAGCTTCCAGCCAAGGAGAAGAAGAAGGCTGATAGATCTCCCAGGCCACTGGAGCTTGGACTCATTTGTCAGCCACATGTCAAAGGGAAGATGACATTTACAGCCCTGTGAAGTGACTGCCTCCAGCTCGCCGGGCAGCCCTGAAGTAATAAATGTTTACCTTAAAGGAAGAGTGCTGCCAAACCGACCTCTCTTCGACGACAGAAAGAGGGCCTTTCTGCTCTTGGGGTCCTTATTTCCACCACCCCTCACTCACGCTGTCAAAAAGAAACAGATTAATGACACAATTTGCCCGACAAATCATATTAGTGGAAGCAGACACAACGGTGAAAAACTTTTGCGGTACCTTTTCAGAGAGCGATATCAGTTCAAATAAAATGTATTCCTGTCTGACATTTATAAAGGTGGGTGGTGAGAGGGAGAGAAATATAATGATCCTCAGAGACGGGGAGATGACCAGCTTTGAACGACGATGAAAAAACGAGTCTTTTCATAGTGGCCTCCATCAGCAACATCTTTGCCTGTTTACGGTGAGCTGATATATACAGAGGGCACTCAGAAATTCTCATTGGAACAATGCAGAATATTCTATTCTGTATCCAATCATCAAGTCTTTTATAACAGGAAACAAAACCATCTTCTATGGACCTCACGTCATTGGAAAGTGAGCACAACCAGTGCTGCTCTTAACTCAGCTTGCAACTGTGTAGAATGAATGGACTTGATGATAAAATGTTATTTTTCCCCCTCAGCCACCGTACGAACAGAGGCACTTAAACAGGAGACAAATGTCTGCGGGAGCAATTTATATGATTGTATTTTGTTCATATTCATCCTCGTATAAAGCCTGCATGATTCACCTCGAGGAGTGAAGTCCTTGAAGAATCCCTCCTGACAAATCTTTGAACGCTCAAATAACCTTAATATTTAAAGGGATAAAAAGGAGCGTCCGTTGAGATGCTTTAAAAAAGACTTTGAGTATGAGAATGGGGGGTCCTCGGAGGCCACTTTTCACGGACAGTACGGCAATCCGATTAGATTGGAATAGAGCCATACAGGACAGGCTGTGGAGGTGATTCAGTAGCTCCGGGGGGAGTATGTGTAGTCTCTTCTAATCATTGGTCTCGCACTCCACAGAAGACATGGAGATGTCGAACTAAAAGACTCTGTGTGGAAGGTGTGTAGATCTGTCACGGACATAACACCCTATAATCCAGCCCTCGTGGTGAGCGAAATATATGGACTGAAAAAGAAGTAGAAAAAAGGACACATTCCTTCCTTTTCTAAGTTTGACTGCCACTTTCTTTACATTTATTAAAATTGTGTATTTAATAGATTTTTTTTATTTACACAATCATCTATATATGTAACAAATAATTAGGGATTTTAATTATTTATTTCATTTTATGTATTTTGTAATTTAACTTTGAGGTCTCAGCTCTGAGATGTAATGTTATTTTTTATTACAAATTTATATTGACGTTTTTAGTTCTGCTAGTGTATATAAATGCGGCATGTCTGTAGCATAACTGACTGAAAAGTATATCTTCCATATGACACCTAATACAATAATGATCATAAGCATGTGACTTATCAGAATTTTAATAATAATAATTAATAACAATGATATTGTCATATTAGCTTTGGGCATTGGTTTGACTTGGACTGCCTTTCACTTACCTTTTGTGCTTTTCTCCATGTGGTGATAATGTGTGACAATGTGCTTCCCTTCACAAAGCCCAGCAAGCAAAGCTCATTAAAAGCTTATGGAGCATGCCATCCAAAAATCAATGCTTCAACAGTATGTGTGGTCAAAATGACAGAGAGGCTAAACTGTGAGGTTACAATGACTCCTGCATAGAGTACTGGAGGGGGGAGACTTGCTTTGACACTGGCCTACAGTAGAATGACAATTGAGATAGCAAGAGAGCAAGAATAAAGAAGTGTACAGAAAGATAGAGAAAAAGCTTGTGAAGGTCACAAAAAGGTAGAGAGAGACACAGAACACATAGATCGGAGGGGAACAGAGAGAGAGCGAGAGAGAACGGGGCCGCCCAGTGGCGGCATGTCAGAGGTGGGAGCAGTACTGTTATCTGCTGATCCCAGAACTTCCCGGAGGAGTGGTGGAGTCCACCCGTCTCACGTAGTGCAATGTGCATAGGGACAACTCTGCCGGCTGACAGGAAAGCTCGATTAGCGTGCCACAAAGAGGCCGCCGCACAGGAACACTTCCCTCGGCCAGAGGGGGTGCGTCCGCAGCACACACACTCCAGGCCTCCTTCCTGCGGGGGTGACAAATGCACACACGGCAGTTCACCAAAGAGACAACGCCAGGGGCGCATAATAAGAGGTGCGAGAGGTCACACACGCAAACATGTACACTTGTAATGAAATGCAACAGGTTCAAGAGCAGCTTTTGTGCACGACAAGGAATATACAGTATACAGTACAAACCTTAGAAAATTAAGGCTCTATGGAGGATTTTCACAGTGATGCCTTAGAAGACCATTTTGGGTTCCCCAAACAACCTTTTAGTGAACAATTCTTAAATTATATTTTTTCGTAATCTGAATAATCTTTTGTGCAACGTAATATTAAAGGATATTCTACAAGTCTGTAGAAGTATGTAGAACATTTTAGAAACATTTTTCAACTTTTGTGGTATGGAAAGTTCTTTGCGTCAATGTTAAAAAGAGAGTTCACCCAAAAATGATTAATTGCTCACCCGCATGTTGTTCCAAACTCGTAGGACCTTTGTTAATTTTTATAAAACAAATGAAGCTATTTTTAATGAAATTCGAGAGCTTTCTGACCCTTCATAGAAAGCAAGTGTCCTTCCACGATCAAAGAACAGAAATATAGTAAGGACATTGTTAAAATATTCCATGTGACATCCATGGTTCAACTGTAATTTTATGAAGCTACGAGACTATGTTTTGTGCCCAAAGAAAACTATTTTGGAGATTATCACAACACATGCAATTAATGAGTATTTAATGATACAATGTTCAAGGTTCTTCAGGAAATCTTATATTCCAGTAAAGAACCTTTATTTTTAAAAGTGTACCTCCACTTATTTCAACTAATAACAAATAAGTTAATTCCAAAAAAATAAGCACAAAACCTTTGTACCCCATCATTGGAGTTCTTTATTTCTTTATTTAATTTTTTTCCCTGAATCAACTAGTTTGGCTTTACAAAAAGTCTTTATAATTAATCCATAATGTGACATACTTCGTCTCTAGGTGAGTCCATTGGCAGTCCTCCAGAGAGTGAAGTGAATATGTTTGGGCTAGCCTCGGCCCTGCGCGTGCTGCTTGGGATCACACAATGGCTCCCGGTCGGGGAAGTGGGCCTGGGCCAGATGGGGAGAGAAAGATAGCAGAGGCGGGATGGGAGTTGGAGACCCGGTAAGCGGGGATCTGGCAGCCCGTTAGGGGACTCTGTCCTGGAAGCCCATTGTTCAGCAAAGGAAAAACACAACAACAACAACAATATAAAAAGCAGTGACACTTCCCGAATCTTTTTATATGATCACGCAAAGAACAATCGGCCAGGCGGAGCACGTTGTTACGGGGATATTGGAGGAAGCCTCCCCTCTGAGGCACTAAATGATCTTTTCACACCTCTTTCGAAAAATTGTGCAGGAAGAGGGGTGAAAACAATGCAATTTGCTGACTAAGAGCAAGTGTGTTCTGCTCATTTGTGAGATTACAATGGCCTTTGGCCCAGTTCAGACACGAGCGATATTAAAGTGGAAAATGGGGAATCCCAGATTAATGGAATGTAGTCTTCCCGAAATGAACATTGTTTGATTCTACTAGGTTATGGGATGTCATTTAAACATGCATCCTTAAAAGGAACACTCTTCGGTTTGTTTGGATGTCAGCCCTCAAATCAGAAGACACTTGATCGTCCACATCCTCTGTTACAAATTTGTGGCGAGGAGATATTTAAGACCCCAAGACCACACAAGTTGCATTAAAATACTATAGTTTCTCAGATAGGTCTTGAAATAAGATCATCCTCTTTAGATGACAGAGATTAGGGTGTGTGTGATGGAGAGAGGGGGTCTTTGTCTCTCTGTCTCTCCCTCGCTCGTTCTCTGAGAATGCTTATCCTGCTCGGTTGTAGATTTCAGTAACCCCGAGGTCGAGCGCTTGGTATACCTCCAAATCATGCTGTTAGCTGGAGTGTAAAATCCTCTCGGGGGAGGGATGTATGAGGAGATAAGTGTCCTGCGGTGTGATGTAGTAATATTTGGCCTCGGAGCTCTAGATGAGACGTGGCCATTTCCACCGTGCGCCTCTTACGGCGCTCGGGTCCTCTCTCTGGTCCTGACGCGAAACCGTGGCTTGATTAAAGTGTGACTCTGTCTGAACTAGTCGCCAGGGGAGAACACAATATTTATGAGGGATCTCTTCACTACAGTATGTTTGGGCTGATGTGATTGCTTGTGCTAATGCTTCTCCAGATGGAGCAGGGTTAAACGGGCTCAAAGTGTGGCACTGTGGCAAAAAGGAAAGCATCGGTGAGAAAGAAGGCTTAGGGAGGTGGAATTCAGCAAAGCGATACAGCAAAAATTAAAGTGTGGCTAATTGCACGCTTGATACGTATCTGTCTGTCGGTCTATGATCTCTTTGTTTTTTGAAAGCAATACAGAAGAAGAAAAAGTACCACAATTTTGATAAACATTCTGTTTTCAACATTTGAAAATAATAAGAAATGCAGTGACACTTTAGTTTAAGGACCAATTCTCACTATTAGGATGTACATTATTAGCATATTGGCTGTTTATTAGTAAATATAAATAACACATTCTGCATGATCATATTCTATGCCTTAATCCTACCCAATAGCTAAAATTAACAACTACCTTACTAACAGTTTAAACTGTAATTAGGAGTCAGAGCTGGGTAGTAACTGATTACATGTAATCTGGATTATGTAATCAAATTCCACAAAGTACTTGTAATCAGAATAAATTTATAATTCATGTAATTAGACTGTAATTTATTGTTTACATAATTACAAACACTAGTAATAATTCTCTATTAAGTGTTACTTTCTAAAATAGTCTACCACTTAAATAGAAAAAATAAAGTGTTCCAGATCTGTGGACATTCACACAAAGACAATGATTTGTTTAATTTAATTAAATGTAATCATTTCAAAATCATTTTCAAAACTCATTTTTGGTTTAACAAGTGTTTTAACTACTGACGAACACATCATGTTTAATTTGAATTAGGTTATTTAACCATGTGCTTCTGTCTTTGGATTATTTTTTTTTTATTAAATTTTTTTTTTATTTATGACTTAATTACTTGTTAGTGTTTCATAATTTTTTATAAATTCTTTGCAGTTCCTTCACAAGATTGGGAAAACTTAATGTAATGTTTAATTGCAATTTGTGTTGTTAATAACAATGAATGGAAAATGTTTTCTTACTGTTCGTATTTAAATCAGTGTGGATCAATATTATCTTATTCAAATCAAAAAATCATTTTAAAGTATTTGAAACCTAAAATGTGTCATGTAATGCATTACCTTACTACCAAATCAGTTACTGACTACAAATTGTAAGTAATATATTCAGAGCTGCTAGGAGTTTACTGAGGCAAAATATTTCACTTAATATCAATTGTCTCCAGAAATGAATGATGGCTGCTAGCTTTGCCATGAATTTTTTTTTTTTACTTTATTTTTGACAAAATATATTCGGCCTTTGTGGAATATTTTTTTCAAAAACATTCAAAAAATAAAATGTTTTGTCACATGTTTGTACGTTAGGAGTTGAGAATTGCTTGAATAATGCATAAGTAGCAGAGCAACTGGTTGTAGCACTTCCATTTCAGTTGAATTATTTAGCAAGAAAAAGATGCTCCATTGCTGCCTGGGCATGACCCTGAGTGTCCCTTACATCATAACTCATTTAACTAACTGAAATCAGTCAGAAGAGAGCTGCCAAGTATTCCTAGCCTGTTTGCATGTGCTCTTAAATCTTCAGTTGAAGTGTGCCGACCCTTGTCCTCCCGTTGCCCTTGTGGATGAAATGAACTATTGAAGTTCACAGCCGTTGCCTCTTTATGAAAGGTACGATAAACAAATATGCATCTGTGACTTGTAATATCTGCAGTTTGTGCAAATGCATTTAGCTTTTCCCCCTGGAGTGCAGTAAAAAAAATGCTTTGACACATTCTGGCAGGTCGCTGTGATCTCTCTTTTTACCAGGCGAAACATGACGTAATGGTTTGGCAGCACACTCTAATCCCTCTATTGGAGATCGGTTGGATTTCTCCCAGTCGGAAAGCACTATGTATGAAAGCTAGCAAGGGCCAAGCACAAAGCATGCGGCCCAGCAGGTGAGGTGAGAAAGGTAGCGAACACAGTGGCAGGTGTCGTATGACAGTTCGTAATGCACTCCGACAACAGTCTTCCGGAGCTCGCTGTCTCTCTATCTCTCTCTCTCTCTCTCTCTTAGGTTCACGGGGTGATCTGTGTTTTTACATGGGGAAAGAAAGAGAGGGCTTTTTTGTTGTGTGGGTGAACTTTGGGATTTGGCTCAGGCAGAGTTCAGCCGGGTGTTAGGTCAAGCCGCTTTCACTGCGCCTCGGTTTTGAAAGGCAGGTTCATATAACGCCAACTCATGACTGGGTTGCGGAAATGCTAGATTAATGAAGTCGATTGTGGAGGACCCTTTGGCCTCGCGAAGCTGGTGGCCCTCTGAAATCTCAATGAGCCTACTGACACCCAAAACAAGACCCTTTTTTTGTGTGTGGGCATCGGGGGGAGCAGAGTCATGCGGAGATTGATTCAGAACATTTTTATGTTACGCGCAGCTAAGGGAAAAATGAAGCGAGCTGATGAATAGAGATACTTTTTCATGCGATGAAGTCACTGAACTGAATCTAACCCTCGAAACCCCGGCTGTCTGAAGGACATTATCTGCTTCCTTTGATTCGAGAGGTTTTCAGTCCTGCCTGTTAGCAGCACTTTGTAACAAACAGCATTATTTACTCAGCTCCTGCCAGTGCTGTTTGAAATGGGATGAATAACCTGCGTGTACTCTCCCATCCAGTGTGCGTCCTTTCCAGGAACTCCGGCTAATCCCGTGGAAGGGATTTTAGTGCTGTTTTCTCAATGCCTGCCATTACAGTATGCTGACACTAAAAACAAAAACAAAAAGGCTCGAAAAAACAGCATGGCAATTTTGGGGAGTAACAAATGGCGAAGCTATTAGTTTAACTGCATTTCCCAGTAGTAAACTGTTGGCTTCGCTAGTTTTTAAATTGGAGCTTTTCAGTCGCAAAGCTGTTATTTTTACCACATTCTTCTGTAGTGAGGTGTAGCTTAAATGTTATTTCTACTGATATTTCAGAAATTGTTTAAGTCTGTTTAGGAATCAGAACTATAGCTATGCTGTATTGGCAAATTAATTGCATGAGTAGATCGGTCAGTTAGATTGTATTGTATAGATGTTTTTTTTTTTATTTTATTTTGCAGTATATGCTTTGCATCCGTTTTATTTACAATAAATCTAATCTGTTTTGTACCTTTACCATACTGACAGAATGAAAAAGAGAAAGCCACGAGATAAATCAAAGCTCATCACAAGTAGCTTTGCCAAAGCAAAGTATATACTAATGTACAGAAGGTGCAAAGAGCCATTCATGCAAACACAAACACACCGCACTTAAATAATGCAATAAACATCCATTGAACAAAAGGAGATGTAACATAAAGACCAAATGTACATAACCGATAATACAAATTATAAAAAAACATGACTATTTAAGCAAAATATTTTCAAATGGGGAGTGTCATGCAGGGAATTTTGGGAATATCTGTTTACAGTTTTCGATTTTAAATTATACATTGATTTGTTCTATTTACTTCTAAAAACAGTACAAATAACAGCATTTTACTGTTAAATTACGGTACATGGAATGTTTGGTTAGATGGTTCTCTGTATATTGCATGGGAACTTACTGTTAACCTATTAACATTATTATTGTTACCCTGTTTTTTTCTCTGCAGCGTTTATACAACATTTCACAGTTAAAATTACATTTACTTTTTTACAGTGTAATATTTATGGCAAAAAATGCTTACATGTAGCAAACTTTTTCCCCATGTAGGTTGTAGTATAATTAGCTTTACTTTTTTTAATTTTTAGTTTATTAAGGTAATATGGTTGCTATTTATGTAAGTGTATTTCCTTGATTAAAAAACAAATAAATAAATATAAAATAAGAGGTGACTTAATTTAAAATTGACCTTTTTCTCACAAAAGTCAGAGGTGCAAAATTTTTATGCAGAATTGTGCCTGAAAACTCAAAATTGGGAATTTAAGAAGTTGTAATTACCTTTACATTTTTTTTATCAAAATTGTAAAAATTAGTGTGTAAATGCGTAAACTCACAATTTCTAGTTGAGAAATTGTGAGTTGTATAACTATGCTTACATTTAACACTGTTTATCTTTGTGATAAGTTGACTGGATTGTTAAAAATAATAAAATCTCATCTACTATTACTACTTTAATCAAATAGCAAATGTATCATTGCTTGTTATCAAAAGTACTGCAACACTAAACTGTTACCTACCAAAAAAGATAACAAAGATGCTGTATTATGGATCATGTACTGTATTATTGTACTGTTTCGGTTCTTTTAAAAATGCCTGTACAGAGCCTGTGAGTCTGGATTGGAATGATCATGTCTAGGCCGAAGCGAGTACATGTTAGTGCAGTAGCCATATGCCTTCCTGGCTGCCTGCGTACTGTAAATGTAGATTTGTCAAGCTAAGAGGAAGGTTATTATTTAATTTCATTTCATTATTTGTGACGTGAAAATGCACCCCAATGCATCCATTAAAGACCCACACAGGTACACACATGCTTGTGTGCAGCACTCGGACACACACACACAAAGAAGGCAGGGCATGATAACAGCTGTCTTTTATTCTGTGCCGAACAGGATCTAACGCCACAGGAGTGAATCTGGGTCAGAATACTTGGGAGGCATGAATATCAAATGGAGTTCTGAAACTGGTGAATTAATATGTCTTTCACTGGTGACATTTTCTGCTGGCATATGGCAGCAAGCTCATGGGAGAGCAGGCCCTTTTTGATGAATATTTTTGAGTCCAAAACTAAAGGACGATTCTGGGCATATGTCGCCGTCTGTTTTTGCCTTGTGAAATGATAATGCAGCAGTCGCGCTTCATCTGGATAGAGCCACGCTGAGGAAACGGTCCAGCCAGCCATTAACCCTTGAGAGGGAGCTGTAGAGACTTGACAGTTTCTTTGTGTGTGTATCTGTTGCTGTCTTACATGATATACGTTTTATTATTTAGATTTAAATATCTCACCTGAATATTTCAAGCCTTGCATTGCCAGATCTTTATTAAACAACACGAGGTCTGTTTCACAAGAACTGGCCACTTAGATGAAAAGAGACTGGTTGACATATAACAAGACCAACTGGGACTTGTTTTGTTTTTGTGTGTCCAGAAAGGGTCGGTTTATGCAAAATAAACTACAGTACTAAAATTTGGGTTCTGAGGTTATTGCTATCAGAAAATCATTATCACAGAATCCCGATATAATGGTTTCCACAAAAATTAGACCTGCCCTGAGTGAGCTGTCCTCAGTCCCCTCTATTGTGTCAACTCAAGATGTCTTCAATTAAGCGATTGAGTGTTTAGTTGTTGGATGCAATAACAAATATAACAGTCATCATTTACTTATATGACATATGAGCCACTGAAGATGAAGAGGATTAATGCAACTTCATTTTTTAAGGGAATGTGCCTATTCCCGATCTGCCTGAATGTATTTATGTTCGTGTGACTCATTCATGATCCAGCTTCATCTACAGAAGAGTATAAGGTATTAATAAAGTATTTTATAAATCTTAACACATAATAATGTGTTAATTAGGCAGTTTCCTGGCTTAAGTTTACAGTCTGCTCATCACTCCATAGAAGAAAGGGGTGAGCAGTGCTCATTAGCATTTAAAGCAACATGGACTAAAATGGCTTGCACTACCACTGAAAAATTTTAGCCAGAGTAATGATGGACTTTTCTTTAAGACCCTAACAAATCATATAACCTTCCAGGATCCGATGACCCCTTTAAGCTGCACAACCATTTTCAACTGTAATAGTAGGAAGAAATGTTATTTGATCACCAAATGTTAGACTATTAAAATGATTTCTAAAGTAGCTTTTGACAGTGAAGACTGGATTAATGGCTGTTAAGATGTATTTTAAGCACTCTTTTAATTTTGCCTTAACTAACCATTCTTTTTAGGTAAAATTAACTCTGTAACTTTTTTAGTTACATTGAACTCTGCTACTTTACATTCAAATTTGAATTGCAATTCAACATCCTGTTTGTTGAACCAATTCAAACTGAATGTCCATTTCAGTTTAATTCTGAATAATGTTGAAACCACTTGTTTAGAATTTGAGTTTAGAGTTTGTGCATGCCCGCATTCATAGAAGTTGCATGATGCCAACCAGTAATATTTATGCTTGTTGTCAGATCACGAAAATGTGTCTTCTTATTTAGCAAGCAATATAAAACTGCAAACCGACAGCAGCGGTACCGTTTGAGCCTGAAACTAATAGTCAAGTTGATGACCACAAATCCCATGGTACTTTGCGGTCAGGTGCTCTACACAGCTGATACCTGACATTTCCAGCGTCATTCCAAAGTAATGCAATTTTGTTTATTAGTCTTGGATCGAAGAGGTCGGGGGCAAACTCTCAAGCGTCTTTAGCTGAGGTGGACTGGTATTGTGATAGACAGCAGTACAGTGTGGTATTCAGCAATCTCTGCATGAGAATGGAAATTAAAAAAGGCTAAAGTCAGAAATTAATTATCCATCTAAAGCCAATGTAGTGGAAAATGTAATTTATAGAACAATTATGGAAATAACGTGCTTAAATGAAGTATATAACACACACATACACATAATGATTAAGTCAATATATTAGCACTCATCTAGCTAATGTTTTTCATCTATTGAATGTAGTAGCACTTCAGCTGCTTGTACCATTTTCAATTAAATCCGAATTTATAAAGCTGTGTTTTTACACTCGTAACAGGTGGCGGTCTCTGACATTTCAAGTTGTTAGTGGTTTTCAGATGTTTCAATAACTCAACCTTGACTTTCCATGAGATGTACACGGACGTTTTTTTTTTTTGTCTTGACAAGTGTGTGTGTCTTTGTGAACAAGTGTCTACGTCTGCCGAAGACGGCAAAGTAAAGCTCCCAGAGAACACACACTTACACACTAACACACACACTTTCTGGTCCCCCTCCCCCGGCTCTCAGAAGCCCTACAGCACACAGAAGCGCTTTATACCCGAATCGAGTCACCCTTCTCCCTGTTCTCGCTCCATTGGGAACACTTCTCTCTTAGCACTCTCATTGGCATGCTAAAGAACCCTGATATTTTTGTCTGACATATTAAAGAAGGAATTAAGCGGAGCTATTGAGGGGCTTATGTCCTAAGCATTTTACTTTTTCATGGCTCTTATTTGAAAGCCAGCCAAGTAGATGAGTAGAAAAGATGGGGATGGAAGCGAACAGAGAGGGAGCTTATTGACAGCGCTGTGGCCAGTCTCTCTGAGGGACAGGCTCGAACAATACGCTGACTGTTAGCCGAGGCCCTGCGATACTGTAGTGCGCCGAGAAATAAGTGTCCTTTCTGTGCTTGTTTTTTCTCTCTCTCTCCCAAGAAAGCTGTTACAATGAAACCAAGTCTAAAGCAGCAATTTGTAAGTCAAGAGCCTGGCAAAGTGGATTGTAATGGGGGGAGGAGAGAGGCTGAAGGAGATTGGCTCCTGGAACTGCCACCACTTGTTCTAGAGGCTTTGTTCAACGGTCGGGGAAACTCTGCCCGGTGTTGTGCCCTGCTGTCCTTCACAAGACCACTAGTGTTCTCCTTGTTACCTTGCTGGAAAGTTCTCACTTTATCAGACAACTATACGTTGAAGGTCCGCATTATATGTGCAAGGTCCTATAAGGTAATGTTGGTTCAAAGAATAGTTCACCCAGTGAATAGGTGACGTTAGAATGAGAGTCCAAACAGCTGAAAAAAGCATCACAATATATCCACAAATATGACTCTTTGTGTTAACTGTTAACTACGACTTTTCCCTCGATAAATTCTCAATTTGCTGCTCATTAAAGGTTAGTAAGTTAGTTGTAAAGTTCAGGTATTGGTTAAGATTAGGGATGTAGAATAAGATCTTGTAGAATAAGGCATCAATATGTGTGTAATTAGCACTGATAAATGGCTAATATTCTAGTAATATGCATGCTAATAACAACTAATAGGTATAACCGTAAAATTAAGAGTTACCATGTCTTGCTAAGTGAATGCTGCATTTGTGTAAGAAACAAATGCATCATTTAAATTAAAAATGTAAACCTGGTCATAGTAATTCATAGTAATGCTTCCTTTGGTGGAAATAGTCCATCCCTTGTTATCCTCTGACATCCAAATCCACCGGGATAATCGTTTAAAGCTGTTTTTGCTATAAACGGTGCTAAATCTGCACATATTTTTCTCCTGGTTCAGAAGGGACAACTTTTTAAAGAAAGTGGTATTATGGAATCTTTGGATGTTCACTTGTGTTCCACAGAAGAAAGTCTTCTTTTTATGTAAATTAGGACTATTATAGATTAAGATTATTATTCACAAAAGCCAGCGATTATTTGTCTGGCGCAATTAACATTGCACGATTACAGCTGTGTACATGTTCTAGTGATCGTGGCAGGGGTAATTCATCAAATGATGGAGAAGAGCGTTATAAGCTGTTGAGTGCGCTTTTATCTTCTTTATAGAGAGGATTCAGGTGGATCGTTAAATAATTATAGAAATTGATCAAATAAAAATGAAGAATTGAGTAAAATAAATGGTATTATATTTTATTCCCTCTCGTTTGTCAGTTTTAGGCGGGTAGGCCTCAGTGCCCCTCACACCTCTCTTCCTTTTATATATCCGGTGAGATGAAGCTGGGATAAATGTTAATGTTACAGTAGGAAAAGCAAAAGTAAATGCAAAAGTTACTTCATTTATTTGTTTGTGTGTTTATTCATTTACTTTACATTTGTCATACATTCAGTCATTTATAAAGAAATTTAGCTTTGTTTTGTTTTGTAGCTGCTTAATACTTTCAGATTTTTTGATGTTTATGGGATGGCCTGGCCTAGATGAGTATTACACTTCTGGCTTGAGATTTTGCTTTTGATGCACTATTTATTTGGCAGATAAAAGTCATTTCTCTATTGATGGCCATTTAAAAATGAATACCATTTGGAATAATTTCGGAATGGCCCAGCTTTGAATGGATGAGCAATTTCTAATTACCACAACACAAGGATTTGTTTCTATTTCAAGTGTTCTTGTTCCCAGGCAGGCCGTACTGGTGTGTAAGCATTGCAGACTCCCAGCAGCAAGGTGATAAATCCAGTGGACTGTTCAGCAGCCAAGGAACATTACCGCATTGAAAAGATGGCTTGCCCTGCTCTTTAGGCGGCCGTTTATGACGGAGTCCCCAACCACAATTATGTGAGCCTTGGGCTGCTACCGGAAACAAACCCACTGACACGTTGACAAAAATCCCTGCCCCGTGTTTATATGGCGTTTTGCAAAGAAATCGGAAAAGGTAATCATGTATGGAGGCTGGGGTTAAGAAGCAATGTAACAGTCTATTAACTTTAATATAGATATGTGGAATAAGCATATGCAGAGGCCCATTAGCATAAATCTTGGTTACACACGAGCGGGCCGCCACAGCGCGGCACGGGCGCACTTTCTCTCAGTGGAGAGGTCTAATGACAAACACTCGGATGAAGTGAGCCAGCTCGCCGACTCCTCACTTGAGCTCTCAATTAGAGGCCCCACTGTTTAGCTCGCCCTACCATGCGTACCGCTCGCTCCCTCTCACAGACACTTCTCAGCCGCAAGGAACAAACAGCGAAGTGAAAAACATTCTAATGTTTTTATTTGTAAATAACGCTAAGGTTGACAAGCTGGAGTTGTATAGTACAGTACAAGCAAACCTAATAACGCATAACGAATAGGGAAAGACTTTTCAAGGCTTTACAAGATTATTCTTTAACACTTTACGGTGAGGTTCAATTCCGTAACATTAGTTTGGTCATTTTTAGTAATTAGTAAAAGAGATTTTTTAAGATTTTGAAAGTACTTTTACAATATATATTAATGTTATTTTCTGCATAAGTACATTTTCAAGATATGAGTTATAAAGTTATGTAAAAACAACAAAAGTAATAAAAAAAAACAACAACAATAATAATAAAGTTAAGTAAGATTTGTTTTATTAATTTGTATTTTTGTAAATAATTCTCAAAAGTTATAAATTATAAACTTTTTAAAGTTATGTATAATAATAATAATAATAATAATAATAATAATAATAATAATAATAATAATAATAATAAATAGTATAGATCATAATAATAATAATAATATAGGAAGTATATTATTTAAATAAGATTTTATTTTATTTTATAAGATCATTTTTTTTCTATTGTTTTTGAAGAAACTTTTTTGCCGACTACTCCAAGCATAAACTTAGTTTCCTCTTTGGCTTGAGAAAAGAGGCTTTTCTTTATCATAATCTGTTGTTTTTCTTGATTTGTTATAAATCACAGAAATTTTCGGGAAGGTCTGACAGTACACGTGGAATTTTATGAGGAACAACAGACAATAGTGAACAAGTAATTGAGACAAAAAGGTTTGTCAGAGGAAAGAAGGCTTGGGTGTAGGAAAAAGGAACACTTTCCATTTTGTTTGATTCATCATCAAAGAGGACTGAAAGGATGCTGAAACAAGAGAGATATTCCTGACTCGACTTTCTGTAGTCCCTCACTACAAAACTCAGTTCTTAGTGTTTGATGTTTTACTGAGAGAGGCTTTCAAAAGAACAGATGTGCTTAGAACTTCCAGGAAAAAAGGAAATAGAGAGAGAGGGAGGACACAGGAAAGAAGATTAATCGTGTTGTGTACATGCCTTTTCTCATTGTTTACATTTTAAAAACAATAGTTTTTCTTCTTTGTCTTATTATTGTCATAGTTTGCTATTGTTATCTGTAACTTTTATTGTTCAGTTAGGGCTACGGTTAGGTTGTAGTGTTGTCATTCAATAAATTTGTTACTTTTATTTATATATTAAAACAGAAGTGTGTAATACATTCATATATACATTCATGGCCCTACTGTGCCATTTTAAGGCTTTTAATATTGTGCCATATGCATTTAATGTCACCTCTTTTTCCTGCGGTTCTCAAACGATTTGTTTTCGAAACCAATTTTAAGATTCAGTCTTTCCAAACCCCTCCTTTTCATGAGCCTACTCTGCTTTGATTGGTCAGATGGCCCAGTCTGTTAGGCCCACGACAATGATAGGCCCATTACCATAGTTCTGTATAAACACTTGATAGATCTGTCTGTCTGTCTGTCTGTCTGTCTATCTGTCTATCTATCTGTCTGTCTGTCTGCCTGTCTGTCTGTCTGTCTGTCTTAATGTCCGTTAGCTCTTTCATCACTTTAAAAGTTGCAGTTGTACTCGTTCACCTGACATGCAAATAAGGGGTGCTTGAAAAAACCAAAAAACAAACTTTCTAGTTACGTTGTCAAGTGGTGGTTGACTTTTTTTTGCCCTTGACATAGGCTCACTTAATAACACTACTGCTTCCTCTCATTGTTGTCTGCTGTCACCCTCGCATCCCGTCAGATGTCATGCAGGGTAAAAAGCCCGGTCTGCTCTCTCTTTTCCCTTAAAGACTAACCAGCATTTGCATGCTGCCACATTACAGCATCCTATCTGTCTGTTCCCGCAGCCGTCCGCGTGTCTGTGAAATTGCTACGCAGCATATATCTGTCGCACAAGCGGATCGCAGCGCCACAGAAATAACACCATTGTAAAAGTCATAAATCACATGATGGAAAAGCCAAAACTCAATTGAGTCGGAAACCATTGTGGCGTCTTCGGGGGCTAATTGGATTGGTGTTTAGCAAGACCCCGGGAGGAGGCTGGCCTAGCGTTCATGCATAAAATTGTCTTTGTTTCTCTCCATCGGCCGCACTTTTACTTCTCCCTCATTGCGTCTCAGTCTCCTCCGCCGATACCATGCTGCACTGGGAGGCGTATTAGCACACCTTTGTGCCAACGCGGGAGGAGAGGGCCGGGGGGACTGGGAAGAAAAAACAGAAATGATCTGGTATTAAATTTCAATAACACATTTCCCCCAGCCCTCCAGAGTACAAGCAATCAAGGGTTAAATTGGATCTGTAACGTATGCTTGGTGACCCACAAATCGCTTCCCCATCAAACAGACTCATTACGAGCCGGCAAGCAGATGAGTGTTTGTGCGCCCCTGCCTCTGAGCGGCAGGGATTGTGTGTATTACTACTAACACGGCCGAGGTATTTAAATTTTGATTTTTTCGTAATGGGTTTTGACATGTTTCATTTCCTCCGGGGGAAGCGCCAGAGACCGCCGAAAGTAAATGTTGCTAAAAAGTCATCAAGGCAGAATATTAAAATGCCATCAAATAAGAATTTCGCTAATGTGATGGGGCCGGGGCTGCGGCAGGTACGTCACGCCGGGGTCAGAGGGGTCCTGGTTCTGGGAGAAACACTATTTGTTCCCCTTGGCTGCTTTTTTTCTGGCCTCTTAAATAAATTATTAAAGGACTTATATCTCTCGCCCTCGGCTTGCCTCTCGGGCCCCTCAAAGTTCAGCCACACCATTTGAAATGAAAAACAGGCGAAAGAGCCTGAGCGATCTGATGGACACAATGCCGTAGAACTGCAGCCTATTTCCTTTCATGGACCAAGGGAGTATCGCATTCGAAAATGCACTCGGCGCCGTTGTTTCCCGCACGTCGCTTGCTTGTTTTTGTTCTACCTTCGAAAGTACATCTCTCTTTAAACCCGCCGCATTCACTCCCACACAACTCGGGTTGGAATGAATACCGTAGCATAAGGCATCTTATACATGATCATTTTGAGCTGATAATTACACATTTTGGGAGTCTGGCAGGATTGGACACTCACGTCTGGGTGTTGTGACAGCATGATTATTGGAAACACTTTCTGCCTCGGCGACTAAATTAAAACATTTGTCTGCTATGGATCCCCTAGTGCGGAAGACGAAAATAAAAGACGGCACAATGTACGTCGTGCACGTTTCGAACATAATCCGTTTCTTAAACGCTTTCTCGCCGTGTTCCCTCTATTGTTTTCTGTATTCCTCGGGTATTCCTTTTGAGCCCATTACCAGCCTGACAACCCACCAGCTGTCACTAATTGCCCACTAATGGGCTGCGGTGGTGTGATGGTTTCTCTGCGAGGGGCGTTCCAATTCTGTACTGGAGGTCCTTCTGGCTTGCCAAATCAAAGGGGACATACTTAAAAGGCATGTCATGCACCTCCTTTAAAATCCGAATAAATCGCATCCACATACCGCATTTATTTGTGCATTTCGTTCGAAAAGCACATTCCTGCTACCTTTTCCTCACAACGCTTATGCTGATATGTCGAATCACGCGTGGTATTTGTAATCTTTGCGGTTGAGATTTTAGCAGGAGACAAGCGGGGCACGTGTCTGCCCTCTGCGTCAGCCAGCCTGCTAATAGATGTGAGAAGGTCATCTGGCATTAGCGGCAGAAGTACGTTAGCATTTGCGCTGAGCGTCTCTCGCCAGACTCTGTGCATGTTTGAAGGCGCTTGGACAAGCAGGCCCTTTCACAGTGATGAATGGCTTTTTTCAAGCGTTCTGCTCCCTAGTTATGAGAAGGGTGACCTGGTCATTGGACGACTTTATGAAGCTATAAAAAATGTATGTCAGTCTCCAGTCTCTAATGCCATCCCCAAACAGAGGAGGAGGGAGCGGAGAGGGGGAGCCGGAATGGTAAAAAGGCCATTTACCGGCGCTCTAAATAGCTCTCTGACTGCCCTTCTCCACTTATCTGACAATGTCCTTGTCGTCAAGACAATTTCTTATTCTGTTTTTTCTTCCCCCTCTCTCTCTCTGTTTTTACTCTTTTATAGGACAGATTTGAATCGATGGCAGACCGGCCCTCCAAACCTACTCCAACTTCTGTCTTTCTCTCAGCCCACTTGGGATCTGCAGCGTAATACACCGCAGACTAAATCCGGTGATACTCCTGCAGTATTTGAAGCTTGGGTGACTGCATAATGAGCAGGTGAGAGCGTCTTTATTTACAGGACTCGCAGGAGACGCCACATAGTGTTTGTGTGAACCGTGCATAGTGGTTTATGGTGCAAGTTTTATATTGTTTTGAAGGGTCAGTTGAGTTAGTATTATAAACGTTGATGCTTACGAACCTTAAGCAGGGCCACATCTTAAACCCAGGATCAGGGATTTACTCACCAACAGTTTTCACCTCATTTCCATGTAGCATAGCAAAATCCCATTAATCACAAATGTCTTCTTTTTAATAAATATGCAAATTTATATTAGCCGATTGGTGTTACTCCTAATGTGTCATTAATAAAACATGAGCCTCTCTGCTCTCAGCCTGCCAATGTTTTGGAGAACAAACATTCAGGGATGGGGAGAAGATCCTGGAATGCTAATAGTCGTGATGCAGCGAAATCTATGTCTAGGTTGTTTTCTGTTGGCTTTTTTTTTTGCAGACGTTAAACACTATTGCTATCACAAACCTCTCGATGATGTTCGCTTTAATTCAGATTTAATTCCCAGCACAGCATGCAACTTTAAATTGAAAAGTATGATCATTTATTTATGGAAGTAATTAGGTCATGATGTCTGACAAGTGCCATCCTTGCCTTTTTGAGACCTCTTAGGCCAAGAAGTGGATTACATTCATGTTTTATTCACCGGGCCAGAGTCACATTATTGTAGTGGCTTATTATACCTTCTTAACCTGCTTTGTGACCTGTACAGTGTCTGTTCTAGACCACAGGCCTTGTGCTTTGTGGACTTGTTAGCATAGTTAAAGGTGGATTATTATCTTTTTTTTTTTTTTTACGGATGTTGGTCTTTGATAGTCTCTAACCTCAAAAGCTTTGAGTCAATTCAGAGGAATTATTAAGTCATGAATGACTATTATGGACCTTTATATAAATGTCAGTAACTGTGATGACTCAAGGATAAGCTTTGTAATGATAGAGCTTGTATTGTATGATGGCAGTATAGTCAAGAACATTGTTAAATGTAGTGAAACAAAATTTGTGTGTGTGTGTGTGTTTAAGAAATGCCACAGATTGTCCTTCCTGGAATTTTCATATCGTCTTTTTGACATTTATTACACCAAAAGTTGTGCATACTTTTCTTTTTCTTCTTTTACATTTTGACAAAGAGGTTAGGAGGAAGTGACAGCCAGTGAGACATCAAAAATTGTTTAGAAAATTGTCTTCATTTAGATTCAAGGAAAACTGGTTGGTCACTTGTTACATATGAGCTTTTTCTTAATCTTAACTAATATTTACTTCTATAAACCCCAGATCTCCTTGATCTGATTAGTCAGCATTGCTGACTAGTGCTTTATGTCTCAATATATCTTTAATAATGAAGTTTATCTTAAAATATGAAAATCTATTGAACAAATCTGAATTAATACATATAATAACACACACAATACTTAAATGTTTATTTTAATTTTTGATTAGCAAACAAAAATCACAATAATACCATATCAAAGTACAATAATCAAAACAAAACGATAATAATAATAAAAAAAAACAAAAAAACAAAACAAAAATAATAAAAGAAATAAATATAAAAATTATATATATATATATATATATATATATATATATATATATATATATATATATATATATATATATATACATATATGCACACACAATTCTCAGTCTATTATGAACCTCTTGACCTAGATATTTGCCCCTCAGCCTGTTCTATTTAATACAGGATTTATTAATGGCAAATGGGCCAAAATACAGAATATAGCAGCTTCCAACTTTAATATGCAGTTTATACATAAAGCAAATTAGCTAATGACATGCAGGTTAAAGGGAAAATTATTAGTCATATTAACAGTGTGTATTTAAAGAATGTGTTTCAGACTTAACAGGCCTTAAATCTCCAAGGTTAGCAAAGTTTATTAAATGTTTTTACATGGGTTATCAAAATCAACGCAAGGCTATTTTTCTTCAATAGTTGCACACTTGTTGCCGTCAGACTATTTTAGACCCACAGCCCTCCGTATTGTGCATTTCCCCAAACGGATAAACGAAAGAGATTATTTCAGTATCAGCGGAGTTAAAAGCAAGTGAGATGCTGGGGCCAAATTGCCCGCCTCTGTCTCTTCATGTGCAATCAATCATGGAGCTCTCCTCAGCCACGCTGTTTTAAAAACAGCTGTAATCTGTGGTCATTGTCGCCAGAGTAGATTGTTTGGCAAACTATTACCATAACTGTCAGGCCAAATCAGAAAAATAATCTCATCACTCCGGACAGATGCAGTTCCCCTGCATTATTGATACGGTCATCTTGGAGAGAGAGAGAATTATAAAACATAGTTCTATTTACAAAGGGAGATTGGCTGGGTCCTTGAGAGTGAGTGAGAGGGACAGGTACTTCCAGGAAGTGAGATATAGGCAGTCCAGAAGGGAGCAGGAAGGAAAGGAAAAACAAATTTCTTGGCTTCTTGGGGTCACCTCACCCCATGGGCTTGCTTCCTCCGTGAAAATGAATCACCCGGATACACCAACTGAATACTCAAAGTGCTTTCCCTGCCTCTGAGGCCTTGACACTTAATATTAGATTTTACCCCCTTTTTTATTGCAAAATGGGGTGGCTGAGGTTGATCTCAATAGCAAGGTAATCTCTGCATTTACTCTTGAAAGCAAAAGCGTGTTAGCATTCTAATATTTTTTTTTTTTCTTGCAACTTTGTGTTCGTGGACGTGTCCGTTTTTCACAGGAGATTGTAAAGTGAATTTGTCGACTGAGAAAAACACAGAAAGTACTTTGCAGACACACTGCGGACAGTTAAATATTAAAACTTGATTGTTTATTGTTTTTGGGGGTTTTTCTTCAAAGAACAATTCATGTGCTCTTCCAGGTGTGTTTCGTGAACGTTTTTAAAACCTCTCTCAATGACCCGTGCATCCATGCTGAACCTTGGAAAGCCCTAAATCGCAGGTCCACCGTTTGACCGGTTGCCAAACTTTGTGTTGTAAAAACATGTGTCCTTCGCTGGCACGGGACAAAATTTGGCAGGATAGCATACAGCGGCTTACAAGATCCAGCATATGGAAGGACAAATAGTCTCTCACCCAATGCATCAGGTCTGTGCCATCTTCCCTCACAAAAAAAGAACATGATGGATGTTGGAAGGTGAAGGCTGGGAAGGATCCAAGCAAGACGTTCAGCCAATAGTTAGTAACAGCCGGGTTAGAGTTACAGCACCCTTGGCTTGGGAGGGCTTGCCAGGAATATCCGTTGTCGGCATGTCTTGGTGTTTTTATAAAGGTAACCCAATGCCCTTTGCTTGGATTAGTATGATGTTCTCAATGGCTAACATTAGCATGTTATGTGGTCTGAGATTGATCAAAACTTCGATTTAGCTCTGACTAATTCAGCTGTGTTTTTGCCCAAGGCTTGCTTTGGAAATGGAAATGACTAGCTATTTAGATATGAAAGCCACTGTTAATGGTTCAATAAACCAGGAATTCATGCTAAAATGATTAGAGAGCGCGAGAGAGAGAGAGAGAGAGAGATTTGTTTCTAAAATTAAACGTTTTAGTTGGTAAAATACAGAATGACTGGATAATGATTTAAATATACTCTAAAATGTCTCTATGTTTTGTAATAACATTTCTGCCTCCCACAAAAAAAAAAGAAACAGTATGTTATAGTAAAGGAACTAATACCATAATAATTATCAAATGCCATAATAATTAACTATATATATATATATTATAGTCTCACAATCTTACATTTACCGTACAAAAAAACCCTGATATATAATGTCATTTATTATTGTGATTAATCCCATATATTGCATACTTATTTTAAAATGATTACGGGTTGATTCACGTTGCAAAAAGAAAGAAAACAAATTAGCAGTCTGTATTTTTCCCCCTGACAAAGAGCCAAGCACAATGAGTGAAAGGAAATGCGCTGTGTCACAATTGATCATGCTTGAGGGGAAAAAGAATGTCTGAATCAATTGAGGCTAAGATTGAGAAACATTTGCTCAGGACACCGGGCAGGCCTGGCAGTGGGACTTCAGGACCTGAGTGTGATAAATTTGTCCTTATTATCCCTATTGATGTTTAAATTTCTTCAGGGCTGTAAGTACACAGGCACCAGGCAGTGACAGAGGTATGGCGACCTCCTTCGATCCATAATTTACACCTGTTAGTGGACTCCCCTATCGTTTGTGAGTACACTCAGGCTTAAAGGTTAACAAAAGAGACGCTGGACCGGCTCTGCTGCCGAGGCAACGGATCAATGTCAAGTAAATAACCTTTTCTACCTTATTTCCCGAGCAGTATTGATCCGTTTCCCCCCCTCCCCGTTTTTTTTCCTCTCTATTCAGCGTTTTGTCATGTCTTCAGCCAGCACGGGACACGCAACAGCAGTTTCCCGTTGAAAGTGCAAAGTGTCATCTCGTGACAGTCCTACTTTGAATGATTTCTCTGTTATGGCACGTAAAGGCGATTGGTTCTTAAAGAAACGGTTCATGAATTATTTAGTTGTAGAGAAGAATCAGCTGTTGAATTCATATGCGGAAAAATATAATGCAGAATCATTACCAGCACACTATACTAAACCTATGGACACATTTTAATGATGATACAGCCAAACGTTTAATCTTTCAGTGCTTAGTGATGAACAGCATGCAATTAATTTGTAAGATGCTTGTAATTAAACATGACTCCTTGTTGTTATGTATTGTGTTATTGATAGAAATGAAGTGGACCTACGTAAAAATGCATTTAAAAGGAAATTAAATCAATTATGTTGTTCATAAAAGTAGTGGGTTAGTGAAGTAGTAGTAGTGAATGTATAGAAATTTGTATATTAAGACATAAATTCACTATCGACATAAAAAAGAATTAAATTCTTTAGACTTGGATGAATACTCTTAAGACGGACAACTTGAGAGGCTGCAATTGGTCACCAGTGTTTTGTTTGCCTCCTTTTTTTGACTCTAAAAGCACAGAGCCATAGCAAGAAAAGATGAAAGTTATTTTCTTCAAGTGAGAGCCAAAACTGAATGAGGTCAACCACAACTTAGAATGGAGAGACCCTCTCCACCTTTTCCCATTGCTGTAGTTAAGCATGTACTGCTCAGAGAGATTTGTAATCGTACAGTCCACTTGAGTCCCGGCTCTCTTTCAAGACAAGAATTCTGAATGACCAAAACAAAGTCTTTTCCTGGAAAATAAGATTGATGGTTCTTTTAGAAATGTTTGAAGAGGCAGAACCAGAAACGTTCTGGAGGTAAGCGAGATGCGGCCCAGAAGGGGGAGGGCATCCATATCATGCATCTTGAAAAAGAGTGTTTTGTTAAATGGATGATTAAATGTGTTAGATCTGTTATTTTTTTATTTATTTATTGGCAATTTCTAAGATCATGTAGGTTTCTCATCATTGGCAGTGTTTGCTTGGTGCTCACATAACATTTAAAAAGAGATTTTCCACAGCTGCATGTCAATTTCAAATTAACCTTAACAAACAAACTCCTGGATTATGTTGGGTTTAACAACACTCTTTCATTGAGTGTGTGTGTAATGCTTTATATCATCTTAATTTTAGTTTAGTGGGCAAGGTTCATTTGGTCTGTTGGTGCGTCTCAGTCCATTTCCTAGTACTACCAGGTTTAGCAGTAAGTACACTACTCAGGGAACAAGATTGGGCTGTTCCATTGATAAAATTGAAATTAGAATAATTGCACCATAAAAATCAATGAGCACTGTATTCACTTCCTGGAAATGTTGTCTTTGTATTCATCAGAACTCCACAAATATTCATACTGGATGATTATTGTACCTACTCTATACTAACTGTATGTTTAGTATGACTTTTATTGAATTATTATAAACTATTTAAATTTAGGTATAGGCAGGATACAGAGCAGCAAATTGGAATGTAAGGAAGTAGAATAATGTCTGTGTTTCTATCCATCTATCCATATTTACATCTGGATTTATAAGAATGTATATTAGCGTGAGTTTAATAAACTAAATTGTATTTTTATCATTTTAAATGTTATTTTGAATTATTTGTAGTATCTGTCTGTACTGCCTATTAAACTTATCATTTTTATATTAATTGCAGATTATATTTAAGAAACAAAGAATACATTTCTAGTATTTTAAATTATATAATTTTTTATTAAAAGTTAATTTTGAATTAAATGATAAATGATCAGTTATCTTACCATTTTATTTTGAGCGTACTGGCGTTGCAATTCTTTTAAACTTCAGAAAAGATGCGTGTCAAACAAATATAGTATTCTATTTTATAGCACTTTTGTTGGTAGATATCAATTGCGTGTTAACATTCGACCCTTCACGATCACAATGTAGGTAATTGAACCATCAGTTTCCCGGTATTTAGTAGGTCAAGGCTCTTACCAGTGGCCGAATTATAGTGTTCACAATATACTGATTGACGTCAGGAGTGGAATGAGACACACCCTCTGGATTGTTTTGTCTAGGCTGCTGTCCAGTGAACTACTATTGATTTCCCCTGGCCTGTGCAGATCCCACTCCAACATGAGTGATTATCAAGCCTTTTCCTTGTGATGACACTGCACTTAGGTTCCATCAGCTCAGCTTCTCTTTGATGAATGTGCCCTGCGCTGCGACTCCCTCCCCCTGTGACAGACACACTGGGCTGCGAGTGCTTGTTAGTCTGCGAGCCCTTGCTCTGTGCGGTTACAATTCCACATCAAAGCAGTGGCTACACGCTCTGTTCCCGTGTCCGCCCACCGCTAACCAAGGGTATACGTTCTGCGCAATTATTCATGAATGCTGATGTCGGCCGTGGTGGTGTTTAGAAAGGAGCATGCAAATACCAAAGGGTCAGACTCTATTTCGTGGCTACATAGACTTTGTAGTGTGGATTTGAAGCCCGTCTATAAGAGGTGTAAATAAATGGAAGTGACATGGATGGAGAGAGAGGAAAGAATGGTGTTGGTTTCCAGATGCCATAAAATTTCTCATTTCCTACTCTCCGAGTGAGCAAATCACTCACGCGCTCTCTGTACGGTTGTCACGTAGGAAATAATATGGCTGCGGACGAATCCTCTGTGGCTGCTTGTCCTCAGCTGAACTTGTACACACAGTTGTGTACATCTGTGCCCCAGACACAGTTAGATCCTGAACTTCTATTGATTTTTAGGGGCCACTATGGGTGAGAGAAATAGCACTGAAACACAAGGTGAATGGGAGTCCATGTTCTTGCCCTTGTGCTACAAGAACACCTAGTTTTGCGTGTGTGTTGAAACAAGCGCTCTCCAAGGAGAACAGCAAACCAACAAAACAAATTAAATCAGAGGGCAAACTAGGAGCAGCAGAATAGGGGGAAAAAACGCATGAGTATATTTAGAAGAGAAAAAAAAACGGTTAAAGCATAATACTGCATGAAATATGTTAGTGCTTTAGCCTGACATATAAAGCAATGGCAAAAGTAATTACCATGAATTTTGGGGAGGGATTATTTTTACTGTTTTACTACCGTTACTGGCCTTGAATGTGTCAGTTACATTGCTGTCCATGCGGGGTCAGAAAGCTCCCGGATTTCATCAAAAATAATTTGTGTTCTGAAGGTGAATGAAGGGTTTGGAATAAACTGAAAGAGAGCCATTTCCAGCTGAAATTTCTAAATTGCCTAAAATGGCCAGGGTTTGGTTTTGTTTTGCTATTGTTTTCATACTTAGACAAGGTAATGACGGAAAAGTATTTTGACCACTAGCATGCAGGCATTGCACAAAATGGACCAATTGTTGCATGAGAGAATATAAACACTTATAGGTAGGGATGGTAGAAAAAATAGTTTCTAGGATGCTTCGCGATTTTCTCTTTAACAATTCTGAGCTTGTTTTTTTTTTTTCCAGCATATGGCATGTGTGCACGCTGCACAGAATTTGCATGGTGAGACACATGAACGTTGCTTGAAAGTATGCGCTTCCACCCGCCGTGTTTTACTTTAGCTTGGTGTTTGTTTGTCCTGAGGTTCAATTAGGCTCTGAAGCTCTGAGCTGCAGTTACCCCACAACTATTGTCTATAAACTTTCAGATACTTAAAGGACACTTGTTTTAAATAAGTAATTGTTTTAAAAAAGTAGTCTGCTTATATAATAAAAATTTATTTGATTTAAAATTGATATGAAAATGTAGCCGTGTGCAGTAATATCGTAATTGAACTGAATCCTGAAACCAAGAATCACACCCCTGCTTTTAGGATGGCAGTACAGACACAGACATTCCTACTATACACAAACAGCATAGAGACGTTGTAGGAATAATTGTTTGAATTGTTTTGGAATCAAATTGGATCGTTGGGGTTTGCAATACTCTCTATATATATCTCAATTTTTTCTGGGATTTTAGCTGTAATTAGATTAGACCGTGCTGGTACCTTTAAGGACTGCCATGTACAGGTGACTACTTTTGATATTGGTCATAAATTTTAAATTATTTAAATAATAAAATATACTTTGAATGTGAAATTAAAACTGCCAGTAGGTGGCAGTAAGTCATTGTAAACAAGTGAGTCATTACAATTAAACTGAATCATTTAAACGGATGGTTTATTTAGGAACGAAGCACCATCATGTTGCTCAGAGACGCAAAATAATGTTGTGGTTGTGTTAGGAAATATTTTTTGTTGTCAAAATAGGGCAAAACGCAGAAAAACGTGATGTCTAAGATATAAGTATCCTAATTAACTTCTGGTTTATAGAACTGTTGTAAAAAAATCTATATAATATATTGTTAATGATTTTTGGAGGAAAACATCACACTTTGTGTGAAATTGATTAACTAGGCTATCTGAAGTGTATACAAATATAAAATTTTTCTAGCCTCATGTCTTAAATTTGTAATCAATTAAAAGGTAATTATTAGAATGAATCATGCAGTGAAACACTCTAAATGCTAACTAGTCTAGACATCACTTGCTTATTATATAGATTTAGTAAATTTTAAACACAAAACATTTACAGACTGCAGTTTTAAAATGCAGAGGAAATAGCAGAGCATGCTATGAACATTGCAGGCAGTGCTGTAACATTTCGCCATTGGAACCTGCATGTATGACATCTCAAAGCTCCCTGGCATGTGTTTCTCTCTTATGCGTGCATTACATCTGTGAAAAGAAGTATTGGTTTGGGTTACAGATGGCATTAAAGTGCAACATGTTCTCACACAAACTGCACTGATGTCTGCCATTCACAGCACCATTAGAATTGAGGCCCGAGTAGATTTATCTCCATGACCTGTAAGGCATAAGTCTGAAAGTGCTTTTTTTTTTTTTTTCCTTCAGTTATGTACATGACAGATGTAAAGCTCTAGATGACTTTCTCATATTACAGAATGGGATTTCCTCTTAGCTGAGGTTTATCAAAGAGTCATTAGAAAGAATAAAAACACAGTTGAATGTGCGTTTGAGTGCGTTCCTCTTAAGGGACTTAAAATGAATATTCCAGAGAGCCATATTTCATAGTGAACTTTTGACACGTGAGAACAAAAATGGCATTGAGCCGAAGCTACAGTGTGAAACAAAAGAGGGGGCACTGAAGGACGAGCGATGGGGCCCTTCGGCTGCTATTCTGGATTCTGCGAGCATGTGCCGCAGGTCCAATGACAAAGAGCACCTGCTGGTGTCACAGAGCTCTGGGGGGAGCTGGAATATGTTTGGGTGGAGGGGGGTGGAGTTGTTGTGTGAGGGAGAAGTTTATGAGAGACATGGATGCAGGGGTTATTTTCAGTAATGTGAATTGATCGCAGCGACTCCGGGTGTTTTGAAGAGGACCACCAGCGGCTCTGTTTTTGTGAGCCGAGACCTTTACTTGTCATTCACTTCTTAAGCAGGTGAAAAATGGCAAACGATGCCCTGGTTCCTCAAAAGGTGTAGGTCCTGCTGACACAGACTAATGGCTCGAAGTTCATGAGGTTAGTGCACACCACGTGTGTTGCTGGAAATGTTGGTTCCGTCTAATTACATATCAAAATATATCATCTGTCTTCCAAAAATGTAGCGCTTAAAGGGTTAGTTCACCCAAAAATCATAATTCTGCCCATGTCCATGCTGTTCCGGATCTGTGTTATGTTCCTCTGTGGAAAACATAATGTAAATTTTGGAAGAACGTCTTGGCCAATTTTCATACAGTATATAATGAAGGTGAATTAGGATAGAGGCTGTCGGACTTTAAAACTGGTGGTGACACGTGCACTATAATTGAAATCTTCTGAAGCCATACAATAGTTTTGAGTGACCAAAATTATGAATTGGCAATTTATTATGTTGTGACTGTATCAGCGAATCAGTAAAACCAGTCTGATTAGTAAATGAACATTTCATATTTGATATTTATCATATTAATCAAAGACAATAGAAGTAATGATTATGATATTACATATAAAGATGGCTTAAGTCCTACTCAAATTGGTAAAAAAATAAAAACAACTCTAAATTTAAACCAAGTGCATGTAATATAAATTTAAACTATAACACATTTTCCTTTAGGTGCAAATGTCATGCAGTTAAGTGTCCTAAAACATTATATTCAGTTTTCACTTAGTGTATTATTTGAAAGTATATTATTTCCGTAATAAGTACTCTTTTTAAATGTTAAAATGTACTATACTTTTTTACAAGGGTATCCTTTTTTAGTTATGCTTCTGTGAAGATCTCAGCATCAGATCTGCACTGTGCAGAGGAGGACAGAACTTCTAATTATGAGTTTAAATTACTGCAATAAGAGATTGTAGTGGAGAAAAGGCTTAAGTTTAACCAACCCCCATTGTATAAATATGCCTACACTCCAGGCTGAGGTTTGTACTGTGGTTTTGGCAGTGTATCAGATGCGTTCATGCTTAAATCAATCTGTGGTTTAAAAAGAAAGAAAGAAAAAAAAAAAGACACACATGAAAAGTGACAGCTCAATCTCTGAATACTGTCTGGAGGCTCTGTAAGGGAAGACAGTGTCACTTTCTGCTTCTCGGTTAAATGGTAACCTTAGGTAGCATAGCTGGTGGCTGATGTTAACATATCATTTGAGCTTGTCACCTAGAGGTTAGAGTTACATCCCTGTTTAGATCTCAGCAATTAATAGTATATTAGTGGTACTGCGTCAACCACACATTATAGGTGCGTCACTAATACAGTTAAGAGTAGCTTTGTTTTCTTTTTAGTCGGTTTGTACATTTACACGGTATGAAAAGCATTTTAATGATACACAATAGCCCACACAAGCTTTGCTTTTTATATTTTCATATCTTTAGGATGTTGCAAGACTTTACCTGAAGTTTCGAAGTGCGTGTATTTTAATACGTGTCTGTTCATTGTTAAAGCCTACACAAATAACCAATATCAGATGAGACGAGGAGTTATGAAAATGGAAAAAATATAAATCATTACAGTTTGCTTTAAGTATATATATATATATATATATATATATATATATATATATATATATATATATATATATATGGCTAATAAAGCCAGCAAAATATATCTCCAAATAAATATATTTAAATTAATTTCCAAATAAAATAAATGTAAATAAAAACCTAAATAAATGTTTAATTTGTTGTGTGCAAAATCACTTATTCAATCTTCCCTTTGTGATGAAAACTACTTATACTGTATAGGAGTTATAAAGGAGTGATTTTTTTTGAAGGAAGGTAAATGAAGCTTTATTGGATGTGATTGCTTGCACACGTCTGATTGGTTAGTGATGTGCTTCCGTTCCTTTGTCGATGGTCAGCCTCCATACTGGTGTCTCTTTTGCCAGTTGCAAATTTTAATAGCGCAATGACCAGGAAATGCTTTAGCTTGAAATTGATGGACTTTTTTTCTTTAAATAAGAGATTTTGTATTTTTTGGATGGGCTGGCATTGGTCGACAGGGTGCTTCAAAACAGCAGTGGAAGCGTTGGCTGCAAAATGAAGTCAGGCCTCCAGGTTTTTCTGGGAAAAAAAAGTTCTCCATGGTCCAAGGTCAATGACCTGCTCTGTAGCACTCTCCAGTCCACCTCGGGGCACCTGCTAATGTCAGGCCTCTTTTAGATTCCCCAAATCGCGGCTCTCCACTGGTTATTTTCAGCAGTGCTAAGTGATCCCAGTGACCCTGGAGGTCTGACATGCTGCTTTTTTTTTTCTTTACCAGAAGTCAAATGCCATAGCATTGCCCCGGGATCAAAGCCTTCAAAGTCAAACTCTGCTTAGGCAGCCATTGAAATCAGACCCCTGAGTCCAGCCAAGGATGCGGATGGAGTCGGATCATGGCCTAGCTGTAACTCAGATGGTAACCAAGTGGTGGGGGCAAACGCATTCTCTCCCTCCTGTGAAATAGCTCTTTTATTGGGGTCAAAGTATAGCTAACTGTCGTGGCTCAGAAGGCTCATTAAGTTGCACCTAATGGACAGAGTGTTGAATATTTCTGTAAAACTGTGAACACTATGTTTGCGTTTGTTTTCCATGGCCTCACGGCACATGTGGCTCTATTTAGGGAAATGTTTTCGGGAAGTCTTGACAGTTTTTGTATTACTTTTCCACACTAACATGTGATGACATGCGGTCCTTGAACTCGTGTTAGCCAACTCATGGAAAATTAATGAATAGACAAAGATGTTATGACGAGTGTGCGTCAGACTACAAATTATGATGGCACACAAACAGGGGTGGCCAAAAATGCATTTACTAATCGGAGTATAGCTGTTTTTGTATTTGCACAGAATTAAAAAAAAATATTGTTTGGAATTCTGTTTCTGACAGTTATGATATTGTTCCTGTAACAGTTTGTAGCATCACATCTCTGAATCTAATAAAGTCACTTAATTTGTTGTAATTGCGACACTTTTTGGATTTGTTACTTTTTCTCACAATATATCGTACAGTACGACATACTGAATTACAAAGTTTTGACACCATCTCAAAATTCTTAATCCCTTTCCTTTTTTCTTAATTATAATTAAAATCTTTCTTTCCAGTTTGTGTTTTTATCTCATATTATGACTTTAACTGTACTTGTGGTTTTATATTTTTCAGTGACTTTATATGTAGTATGTTATGTTTGCAACATTTTATCTCATGAATGATGGCTTCATACGTAATATACTATGTCTACTGTATATATTTACATGTGTACTGTACATACAGTATATATATTGAAAATATATATTTATATAAATGTCTTCACATTTGTGTATAGTCATAACACATAAACAACATACTTTTCTTAAATATATACATGTATGTGTTTGTATTTATATATGCATAATAAATACATACATATATTATGTAAACTTTTTTTGTTTGTTTCTTTATAGTTTTGGCTTATTTCTCACTATATAGTAATTTCACAGCTTTCTCACTATTTTCTCTGAAATAAAAACTGGTTTGCATAATAATATTCAAAATATGTAGTGGTATTTTAAAGCGTTTGCTGTGTTCTTGTCCACTTCAATCTCTTTATGCACTCTGACCTTTATAGATTGTATGCTCACAAACAGGCCGTTAAACCTCCATGCATTGTTCAAAAGACTCAAGCGAGCAATTACCCGTCCATTGGAGCCAATTTTTGATATGAAATCCTGGGCCGAGAAACGTTAACTAAACACAATCTCTCTGTTCGTCCCTCCCTGGATGTCAGTCTGTGTGTTCTTTCCCTTTCCTGTCCCCTACCTTTCTCTCCCAATATGCAGGAAATGGCGTCTGGCCTCTTGACAGATAATGTGACACACACGTGTGTGGACGGAAACTGGGGCTGTGAGCCACAAAGGGCCACAGTGGGTCCTGGCCCCTGATAACATCAGGGAAGGAGAAGAGAAGAGAGGTGTCTACGGGAAGTTGCCAGATTTGGGAAGGCCTGGAGAATCCCGGTTATCTCCCAGAGGAGTCAGGAGTTGGAGTGTGGCCCTCCCCGGCAGCAGGCCAGGCGATGGAGTGCTGGGACCTTTGTTTGTCATCACCATTTCCCCTTCATCCTGTGTCACGACCTTATAGAGTTCATTTCAAACTGAGAATTCATTGACTGCTCAAGCCTTCAGAATATGGAAGGAGTTGATCATTAGACAAGTAGACGTGACTGCTTCTTATCAGGGAATTTGATTTGTGAAGGGAAAAAGGTGTGCTTTGGCTGTGGAATGCAAAGTGACCACCACAAATTGTCATTACGACTGAGACATAACAAATGTTTCCTTTACAACTTCACTTTCAAACAATGCTTTGTTTGGTGGGGTTGGGGCTGGGGCTGTAGAGAGATTCTGGTCCAGTCTGAATATATTTTAATTTATTTGATTGCATAACCAAATTAGGAGTTGCACCGTTTCTTTTAAATGTGTCAGAATCTTTACAAAATTGCTCACAATGTCAATAGAATATTAAATTATTAAACTAATACAATGGGTTACAATTTAATTTAAAGTGCTATTAGTACAGTTTAATTATACGTTATAAAGTACTGAGTGATATTAGTGAGTTACATGTACTTACTATAGTGGTATGATGATGGATTGATTTAGGATTAGATGCATGTAAATATGCATACTTTAATATGCATACTTTAATTTTATTTTAATAGTAAATGCATGGGACATGTAACAAGAACACCATAAAATAAAGTTTTATCATATAAAGCCTAACATTAGTGTTTTATTGATTACACTTTATTTAAGGTATCTTTGTTACAGTGTAATTATACATTTAGATACTGAGAAATATAAATTAACTACATGTACTTACTATATTGTTAGGGCTGTAATTACACTAGTATTTAGAAATATTAATACAAAAAAAATTAGTAGCTATAGGCTTAGGGAGAGTTGCATGTACTACCTGTGTCCCTTTATAATATATTGTTACAGTAATGCAATTACTAATATAACAGAAAAATACTATATTTAATACAATCTAAAATGCAATTAATTAAATAGGTTAATTTTGTGTGTGTGTGTGTGTGTGTGTGTGTGTGTGTGTGTATGTATGTATATATATATATATATATATATATATATATATATATATATATATATATATATATAGTTAGTTAGTTTATGACACCTAACGTATTAAAGTTAGTGTATGGCATCTTATTAGTGTTACCATTGTATCTAATACAAGCCCCTGCTGTACATGCATTAAGGCTTTAAAGCTGCTGTCTCTGTCCTGTGAGCATATCAAACCCAGATCTTGGCTTTGAGGTTAGCAGTGCAACATCTGCATCGGTTACATCTGCAGAAATGATGACTTCAGGATGCTTGAGTCCACTGCAAAAAAAAACTAACTTCAGGAAACTTTGCCAGATAGTTCAGTGGTTTGTACCGAGTGCGGAAATGTATTTTCATCTTGTTATTGTTATAGATAAAAACTTTGCACATCCCTTCCGCTGCTGCTAGCCTTTCATTTTAAAGAGACCTCTCCCCTGCGCCCTTTAAAGAACAACGTCCCGCCACTCGAATTTAGGGAAAGCTGCTTGCTGGAAGACACCCAGGTTCTCACTCTCTACCGGATCAGACTAATGTCCTCAAGAGCTTATTTCTGAGAGTGAAAGAATTTGATTAAAGGCTGTTTGCTGAATCATCCCTTAACTGTCATAATCTTTTGATATCCGTCGATCAGGAGTAATACAGTATTAAACTTGGACAGTAAATCAATGTCATTTCCTCTCTTTCCCTTGTCTTCAGCTTAGGGCTATCACTTAAGGGGGTCTTTATTGCGGGCAACTTACGGAAGGGTTTGCGTCTGGCCACACGGTGAGGGAACTCAACTAGCATAGCAAAAGAGAAGTAAATCATTCCTGTGTTTTAGATGCAGGCTATAAAGTAAATCTACTGACATTTCCCAACTGAGTCCGTTTACATTCCTGCTTCCTTAATTCTGTCACTCCCCTAGTTTTTCTAATGTGCCAGTAAATCTTTCAAGCAATGAAAAAAAAGCTAAGAGACTGATTCATGAGCCATGCAAGGTGTTGTGCCTCATCAATGTTTCTCTTAAAAATCTGGTTCCACTTGTAAATTTTAGCTAGCGCAATCATTAGCGGTCTGCGAGGCATGGCAGCCACAAGGCTATCCTTTTCAGAGGGGTTAGAGAACACTGGAGCCGCCAAGTCAGTAAATTTAACTGACGTTTCTTACGTTTCTGTAGTTGTTTTTGTCATTCTGCCTCTCTTCCACTTTTAAGAAATCTTGCCCAGAGCAACAAGAGCTTGCGATCTTTTTCAATAAAGTCTGAAGCTATAAGAACCACCTTTCTGAGAGAAGCTTGATCTCATTAGGAGACAATCCCCATGTCCACACCGCTCAGAGTTTGTCAGGAAGCGTTAGGGAGGGGGGGTATGACTCCATTGCCTCCGGTCGTACATAACCGAAGTGGATGGGGCTGGAAATAAAGGTGGAGGTTAAAAAGTACAGCTGGTCTTTAAAACCGCAGTACCTCTACCTTAAGGATGGCTTGATTTATGGGGGTCTCTAATGGTATCTCTGTCCTGATCTGTGCTGCCTTTCACCCTTCTCTCATCCCAAGCTTTAAACTCATCAGGTTCTTTCAGGGCCCCTCATTAATCCTGGGTCCTACAAAGGAAGGTACGGCTGCAGAGAATTAGGGATTTGGGTCCTCCACCCTCTGCTGTCCCCCACTGACTGATGAATGATAAACTGATGAGCAGGCCTAATCCAGAGGAACCCACTCCTGCTGGCTGCCTTGACATCCCCGTACAGATGTACTCCTGGGTGGAAATTTGCCATGAAATCAGGAATTGGTTTGTGAAGAATTCCTTATAAGATGCTTTAGTGAATGAATGGGTACAGCTGACCTTCAGTCCAGAGGCTTGGGAGCTACATTCTCCCGTTATGCTTTTGCTTTAGTAGTGGGTGGGCCATATTTCTATTCACATTCAATACAACAGATCGTGTGTATTTTTATGAGACAGCTGCGGCTTTTCTGAATGCCTTTCCTCAGGCTTTGCTTTTTTTTTTTTTTGCTTTTCATTTTGTTTGTTCGTTTTGCTTTGCATTTTGTTTTTTTTTTCTTTTTTTCCCCTTTTTGTTTTTGTTTTGTTTTGTTTTTCTTTTACCCTAAAGTCACAGGTTAAGGTTTAAGGTTAAGAATTTAAGGTTAAATAAAACACGTGAGTAAACAGTTTGTTTCTTATTCATTTCTTTTTTTTATATTTATGAATAGTTTTTTCCCCCCTGAATTAGTTATATTTTCAATTTACCATAAAGTTGCAAATGAATTTCAATTTACTTTACAAAACATAAATTAACAATTTATTTTTGGTTTAATATAAATTGAGTATTGATTTTATAATTCCTTTTCATTTTCACATCTGAACGTTAAACATTTTTCAACTAGATAACTTTTTTCTCACAATTCACTGTATGTTTAAAACTAACTGCTGCTCTCAACCTACAGCTATGGTAAAGCCTCTTATTTTACCTGTAGGTAATAATATAGTAAAGTTGTAAAGTGTTATGTAATATGGTAATTTGAAGCTTTAGCAGAAACTTGGGGCACAGTATGAGCCAATGAGAGTCCTC
Organism: Puntigrus tetrazona; assembly: GCF_018831695.1. NCBI lineage: Eukaryota > Metazoa > Chordata > Actinopteri > Cypriniformes > Cyprinidae > Puntigrus > Puntigrus tetrazona. The sequence continues at coordinate 2,683,340 of NC_056716.1, forward strand.
TTTATGGTATTACCTGAGGCTTACCGCACACACTATGGCAGGTTTATAATTCTAATTGCATGTAATTATCATCTTGTCTTTGTAAATTAGATGATAATAACATGGTTGGGCAGTAAAAGTGACAAACCTATCCCCACTGTGTGGAGGGTCTTTTGTTAGACGATATGCTAAGTAGCAGTGATGGAAGCCTTGATGACAGCTCTGCATATTGAGTGATGTAAACCCATGGCAATTTGCTGTCATCCCTAGATAAGCAGACAGGTACAAAGTAAAAGGGGGAACGAACCGTTGAATAGACTAATAGACTAGGTGGCTTCGTTCCTTCGAGGACCCCTCTGGCTTTGCCTTTAGGGAACGTTTTCTCACGGCGTCTGGTGATTTCCGTCATCTAGCGACAGAAGAAAGCGTCCTATATGTCGACACAGTCGCTTTCGATGGCCGACTCTCTCCCTTTGTCTGCGTGGGGGGATATGAGAGCCAGACTGCGAGAGAGTTTGAACATATGTGGGAGATCAAAGGAGTGACCATCATTATTTTTTCCTGTCAACATCCCGGCATCCTGTTTAGCTCGTACTGATAGAAAACAACCCCTCCCCGCTCACATCAAACATATGGAGAGACAAGGACATCAGATATCCTGCGTCAAAATGTGTCCTACGGCAGATTACTCTCACGTACTAAAGCTTTCCGTGATCGTATGTCGGCATGCGAATCAGCGGCGGGTTTTAGGCTGATGATAATGTGTTGCGGTGGCTTTTCTGCCTCTCGCAGACTGCAGGCAGCTGTGGCGGACAGACCGAGCGGTCGTGTTCCAGCCGTAAAGGGCTTACGCTTAATCCTCTGTTGTTGCTGTTCAGCGCCGCCTTTATTCTGTAACCCAAATGATGGCTGCCGCAAAGCAGAACCGGCCTACGTTCGTCTCGAGTTCTTCTCGCTAGGGTTGTTCTCCAGCTTCTGGCTGTGTGCATGACAGTCTGTTGTGATCTCTATGACAAGATCTTCTCCCCAGGGGGTCTGTAAAAGAACACACACACAGTGACACACATATGTGCATGCACACACATACACCAACCCCCCATCTTTCTCTCCTTTCTCCACCTATCTGCCTTGTTCTCTCCCTCCATCTCCCTCTCGAATACAACAATCCTTTTCCCCCCTCTCCCTCCTTCTCCCTCTTGATGTAACCTCTCTGGCTAGACACAAAGAAAGCGAGAGAAGGACCCTTTAAGTTGCAGATTGAGATCTCAAGTGCTGACACAAGAGGAGGACCGATGGGGCTCTGGAGTGATATCTTTGTATTATGCTCATGGTCTCATGGTGCTCGTGGCTGCTAGATTACACTCTGATCTAATGCTGACAAAAAAAATAACCAGAACTAGCAGCTCAGGAAACGGTCTCAGTCATGGCATAGACTGCTAGAAATTTCCATCGTGTGGAAATTAAAAGAGTTCTTGCGGTTTGTGAAATTGCTTTAAATGATATTCACTTGAATTCCAAGGGAAAACAATATAATAAATCATAACAATAGTCTTACAAACCCAGTAGTTTATGCATACTGCATATGTATATGGTCACGGTAAAACTTTAGATTAAGGAACACTATTAACTAGTCGCTTATAGCATGCATATTGCTAGCATATTGACTGTTTATTAGTACTTATAAGGCAGATTTTAATGCCTTAGTTTGCATATTTGACCATATTTTATATCGCTTAATCCTAAACTTAACACCTACCTTTACTATTAATAAGCAGCAACTTGGGTGTTTATTGAGCTTGTTGGGGATGCCCAGACAAGCAGATCAATGTTTTGTTTGCACCATAGTGTTCATGCTTTTTGGGGGAATCAACCTACAAATGACTTTCGATTTGTGTCTGCGCCTTAAGATGGGACTGGAGAAAGAATTTGAACGCTAAAATAAGTTGAACGCCACCTTTAAATCAGCGCATAGGGATGCTGCACACTGGATCCCACAGGAAGTTTAAAAGTTAAGTCTCAGAAGAAGCTCAGAAGAAATATTGGAATTGGACCGACTCTTGGCTTGAGAGACCATGTCCTGCATCGGACACTATAGCTAATCTGAAATGACTTCACAAATGCCTTTGTCAAAGCAGACAATCTTGAAGTAACTTGATGATGATCTCATGGGTATAGGCACCCTTCTCCAGTCTGAAACGTGATTATCCATCGGAGACTACAAAAATGATTTTTGTGGAACTTGCATGCATGGAATGATTGAAGCTGGCGTCAGGCATATAATGTCATACTCTGTCCATACTGTCACAACCCATTATTTCTAAATGGACTTCCATCTTCTTGAGTGAAACCTAACAAAAACAGTTGGGACAGCGAGCAAATGTGCCGTCCCCATATTTTTAGTAATGCACTGTACATTCAATTTTAAGGCTGTGGGTTAGTTTCCAGCCAAACCACAGAGGACTGCTGTTTGAGTCCGCGGCGAAAGCTGATTTGACAGAGATATCTGACAGCTGTGATTGTTGGCTACTCAGCCATCAGATCAGGGCTGCGAAATCGAGTTGAGAGAGATAGAGAATAATACGAGGAGAAACAAGCCGATCGCTTTAGAACTCAGCCGGGCAGGAACGGCACTAACAAACATTTAACAGTCATGTCCTCTTCCAGGGCCGTCACTCACGGATGTCTATACTGGTCAAGTGCTCTGGTGACACTTGTGAGAAAAGTTAAAGGAGAAAGCGGTGCAGGAGTATTTGGAGTTCATGTTTCCTTTTCTGGAAGTGGATAGCCTGAGGCTTGCTAACCAAAGGCTGGACGCAGGTATAATAATTACCTTGCTGTGGAGCGTATTATCCGCACGCACCTCTTACGGCCTGATGAGGGCCTCTAAAGTCTTATCACTGTTTTAATGTAAGCACTCGGCAGAGAGAGCAGCGCCGCAGGCACAGACATGAAAGAGGCTCAGCTCCAGTACTCCACTCCTCCATGTTTACATAAAGCACCAGGCTAAGAGAGCAGACTGCAGAGCCTGTTTCACACACACATACAAACTTTTGCACTTTTTACAGTTTTTTTTCTTCAAAGGTAGAGGATTGTGGCTGTGGACACTCTGTATCTGCTGAACAGTTCACTTTCACTAGTGTTAAATTCACAGAGTGGCCTATCAGACCTGCTCTGATGTGCAAGTTCTTCGTTGTTTCTTTAGTTACTTACCTTGGTGTAGTCAGTTGTTCAACACAGAAGTGTGTGTGTCCAGTATTCCAGATATTATGGGGGCCAAATGTCCCCATAAGGATAGTAATACCAGTCATTTTTGACCTTGTAGGGATTTTTTTTTATAATCATTTCCCATAAGAAAATTGGCTTTTAAATCATACTAAGTTTGGGTTTTGTGGATAGAAAATACAGTTTGTACAGTATAAAATCAGTATGTCTATGGGCAGTCTCCATAAAACATGCAAACAGTGTATGTATGTGTGTGTGTGTGTATATATATATATATATATATATATATATATATATATATATATATATATATATATATATATATATATATATATATATATATACTGCATACAGTATGTATATATATATATATATATATATATATATATATATATATATATACACACTGCATATATGTGCTTAATTACTACTAATAAATGACAAATATTCTAGTAACTTGTTAAGAGGCCCTAAAATAAATAGAGTAGTTAAATGTACTAAGTATTAAAAAGCTACTACAACTGTGTTGTTTATACTTATACTTGCTTTATCAATAATGTAAAAATATTTACTGTATCATTAGCTTCCATCGTATGGATCAACTTTTTTCTAAAAATATTCCACATTGTGTTCCACATAAGTAATATAGATTTGAAAAACCTCAAAGTGAGAATGTATATATATTTTTTTGTTTGTTTTTGGGCAATACCTATCTTATAATATTAATAAAGTAAATAAATCACAAAAGACAAATCGCGTCCAAAAATAAAAGTTTGGGTTTGCATAATGTGTGTGTGTGTATGTATACGTTTATATATTTCCGAAATATTACATATGCGTGCATATAGAACAAAAGATAGATAGATTATGTGACTATATATACTTCTAGATTTTTCTCACAGCTATCCACATACACACATATTACTATTGTAAAAGCCTGCACCTTATGTTCCAGGGTTTTGGACTGAAAAACATCTTTTCAGTTGGTTACGTTCCATCTGTTAAAGACATGTCTTACCATTAGGGATCAGGGTGATAACGCCACCTCTGTTACTGAGCTGCTAACCTTATTATACATCTTTCAGATAGAAGACATCTGTGAGCCACTCCTCTCATTAGCTATTTGATGTATGGATGCCACGGTCTGGGTTAGGTCTATATAACGTCCTATTAGAGATAAAAAATCATCTTTCTGATCGACGGCTGTACTTTGAGTTATTTGCCGGAGAACACTCATGAGCACAGAATAAAGCATAAATCCTCACTGTAAACACAAGTGCGCTGTTTAAATCCAAGGCCACTGTACTACTACAGTATAGGCTATTTTTCACTCTACAACTTATTTCCAAAGATTTAAGCAGTTATTTAAGATACGATGGTACCAATTGTGAAAACTGAAAACCTTGTTTTGATCCGTTCCAAAATCTGTATTTATGGCCTTGCTTCTTTATGTTGTATTGTCACGTTTTAACTCCTCCCACAATTCCCTCTTCTTTTTTTTTTTTTATAATTCTCTTCACATATTTTGCTGTCATCGTACTGATGTTTTTGTCAGGTCTGGCCTTGGGGGTAGCAGAGCAGCAGGTTTGTCCTGTGCATTTCTTTTTTTTTTTTTTTTTCTCCATCTTTCCCCATCTTGCTGTTTTTCATTATTATTGGTATCCGCCTTTGTATTTCAGGCAGGCAGAGGGCTTGTGCAGAGAGGAGACCAGAGAGGCAGTAAAAGTCAGCAGTGGTAACCTTGTCCGCCCATGGTCACGGGTCATTTGGCAAGCGCGCTACGGAATTCATTTCACTAAGAAGGAGAGAATGCGAGGGAAGAGCGAATGAAGGGGACTGAGAGGGACATTGATGGAGCAAGAAGGAGATGATGAATTTGAATAGCAACAATTGTACGATTACAACAGCTTGATGTCTCTCTTAACCTTTTCGATCAATATACAAAGCAGCATTAGGCTGTTTATTTATCATTTTGGAGCTATTTCTAATGGATTATCTTAGTAAAATACACATCGCATCATTTTGCGTTCTGCCAAATTATTTGTGTAAATTAAGTAAAACTGCCCGCGCATCATATATACAGTATAAAGAAGCAATATATATATATTTATTTATTTTTATTAGTGCTGTCAAATGATTAAGTGCAGTTAATCACATCTAAAATAAAAGTTTTTGCTAACGTATGCAGCATTTGTGTGTGTGTACTGTGTATATTTATTATTCATAAATATACACAAAAACATGTATTTAAGAAGAAATTATGTTTGTATATTATATTTATACAATATAAATTATATACACGTAAATGCAGATAATTTTTTCAAAACGTATATATATACCGTATGTGTGTATTTATATATTCATAATAAATATACACAGTACACACACGTTATGTAAGCAAAACCTTATGTTGGATGAGCTGAATCACAATCATTTGACTGCACTGAAATTTATATATAAATTTGTGTATGGATGTCAGTTATTTATGTTTATTTTTACAGTATATTTATAATTATGTTGTCGCAAACTTGCGCTTACAACACACGCACTTTAGTAATAACTCTCAATTACGCGTAATTAAAGACAGTATGATTTGAATAGCAACAATTGTACTTTTACAACACCCCGATGTCTCGTTTAACCTTTTTAATCAATATACCTGGCTGAATTCAGTAATTAAATGCTAAATTTGTTGCTATTTCTGATGAATTATCTTTGTAAACGTTGTCGGTTATACTTCCAGGCGCTTTAGCACTCTGCCAAAAGTCTTTTTCAATGTGATAATAATGATTGTTTGGCCAAAATGGTCCCCAAAAGGCACTTGACTGTTTGCTTTTTCATTCAATAAGTATTTGAAATATGCCGCGATTTTTGCTTAACAAGAACTATTTTGTTTCATACGAGCAGTTTGGCAATAACACACCGAGTTAGCATAACTATTATGACTGTGTAGCCGCAGCTTTTCCGACGCAAGAAACAAAAGTATCGTATTTGTTTATAATCCACGTCCGGTGCTAGCCGAAACTAGCCTTCCCAGCCTGCATGTGTGAGGTTATTGTTGAGACTGCGTTGAGCTTTGACACGTACATCTCCAAAAACAGAAAAGAATATTAGCAGGCATTCCTTGAGAAATTAGAGAGCGCAGCTCAAGTTGGGACATTGTGTATTTTACTGGCATACAGGCGCACATTCCCCTTCCCTCGCTCTCCGTGACATAATTGAGACCAATAGGCCGAGACCCAGGTGTGTAATGAATATTACAGACAAGATAGTTACACAACATCTCGAGCTAGCATTGTGGTCTCCCTCCCTAAAGAAAGACAATGGCTTTTTGTATTTACTCCCATTTCCTTCCCTAATGAAGTCACAGATTAAAGTGAAGCGACACAAAGGGTTGTCTGTTTGCAACGAGAAGCACCTATCCAAACACAGTGAACGGGGGGCAAGCCTCTGCAATTAACCCTCCGTAGCTGGAGAGGACCCCGCAGATTAGCTTGCGGTGTGTTACTTTATGACACCGCCGCTTTCTGCATGTCATCAGGCATCTGGTGTCGTGGAGTGAAGAGCAGAGTGTGCTGTAGTTTTGTCCTTGCATTGGAGTCATGTTGGCACCTTTTGAGAGCAAAACATTCATATTGATTTTGTTTACATTTTTATGCATTTATAGTACAGAAATGATGAATTACTATTAATATTTTGCAGAAACCTTTTTGGTTTCAGAATAGGTGACACTTGTTAACTGTTAACTACGACTTTTCCCTCAATGAATCCTTAATTTGCTGCTTATTAATAGTTAGTAAGGTATTTGTTAGGTTTAGTTATTGGGTTAGGATTAGGGATGTAGAATAAGTCAATAATATGTGCTTAATTAGCACTAAGAAATGGCTTATATTGCAGTAATATAGATACTAAAAAGCAGCTAATTGGTGTAACTGTAAAATGTGAGCTTTTTTTTTTTGTAATTCTCTGAGGGCTGTTAATGAACTACAATGGTAATGTTATTCATTTATTACTAGACTGATTCTCTGGTGTCTGGACTGGTGTAGAATTTGCTCTGAATTGTCAGTCTTGTGACCTTTTTAAATTTTGAAATCTAAAATTATTATCCAAGGTAAGATATGTTTCAGTTTGTCAGTGAGTCTAGTGGTTCTCAACCTTTTTGACTCCAAGTCCCCCTTTGACCAAAACAAAGACCCTTCTGTCTTAGCTGGTACTGTACCTCTGACACTATTATTCTAATAATGTTATACATGTTTATTTTTAAGTATTTTATTTGATTATTTTTATTTTTTGTATTACTTAATAATACAAAATAATAATCTTAGCTTATTTTTTATTTTATTGTTTTGTTTACTTTTGTATTGTATTATATATATATATATATATATATATATATATATATATATATATATATATATATATATATATATATATATATTTTTTTTTTTTTTTTTTTTTTTGTAATAATCTAAAGGTTTGCCCTCTTGTTGAGAACCCCTTATCTATAAGATATTTAGCATTGTTAAATATAATCCTTGTTTTATTTATTATTTTTATTATAATTATCAGCGTGAGAGTTTGAGCTAAAATAATAAATTGAGAACATTTGATCAAAATGTACACACGATTTAAATGGTAAATAAATAATCAATCATTCACACATCCATAATTATTTATTTATATATATTTATTAATATATCTGCAAGTTGCTTTTGTTGTTGTTGTTTTAGCTAATGCTGGTTATTCTAGCTGAATTAAGCGCACAATAGCTGCCTTATATTTGTGACCTGCAGCATTTATTTCAGTGTTTTGAGATCTCCAGTCACCATACACTACTGCTCATGTAGAGCAGGACCCTTAATTAAATTGCTGCAGTTGGCGTAATGTGTTATGATATGATACTGCCCCCCCACCTCCACTTCTAAATAAGATGTAGTGTGAGATGTACTGTAAGTCATCGCATTCTGTTGTGCGCGGCTCCCTCCCATTAGCACCTAACACTTAAGAGATCTCTGGGTAAATGATCGACTCTCGCGACAGTTATGGGTCTCTGGCTGCAGATGACAGAGCTTTTTAAAGGCGCAGTAAATTATTTTGAAAGTAAAAGCAAAGTCTTGCTTCTTTTCCCGGAGAATGCGCAACCCTGGCATTTAATTTATTCTCCGCTTGCCTTTACGGTCATATATCCGTGACCTTTGGGGGTTTTCGGCGCACTTGTGCAATAGAAGCATTTAATGCACAGTTACGCCTGAGCTTAAGTTTACAGAGCTCGCGCCTGGTGTTTTGAAATGCTTGGAATACATTTAATTGGAGCAGTATGGGGTTTTATGGAGGAGCTGTCTTTAGTTGCGTGCTTTCCCAACCTCTTGACCCGAAGGCATACACCTGGTATGGGGTCAGGTTACAGCCTGGCTTCCAGGCTTGCAGGTCAAGACCTGGAGCTTCACACACTCTAATCCCTTGCATGGCAACATACTTGACTGAAGGGACTGGTCCAAGCACTTCCAGTCATCCTTGAAAAATTACAGCGCACGCACGCACACACACACACAACCTCTCTCCCTCTCCATTCCTCTGTTCCTTCCCTAAAGTGATGATTTAACTCTTTAAGGATGTTGAGGGTCTTTTGTGGGGCATTAGCCTGCTGAGAATTATGGGCTTAAATGAATTATGATGAGTGCATCTGTATGCACAGCCAGCCTGGTGCGCTTTCAGGATGGCAGGGTGTGTGTACATGCGTGTGCGTGAGTATGTGTGTTTGAAAGAGACGCAGAGAGGGAGAGCGCACATGTGCATTTAACCCTTTGGGGACCGAGCAGCTCGACATATTTAAGTCTCCTCCCTGCAGTCCCTGAATGGGGTTTAAAGCATAAGGCTCGCTAATGACTCATAATGGCAGTCTTATGTGATTCACCGCCTTTGCTGTTCATGTATGCAGTGGAAGTAACTGATAGGTTTCGTGCAAGATTCGATAAGCGGTAAAAAAAAATGCATAATAAACTAAAACCCTTTATATATTCGCATTTTTGAAAGGCAGCGAAATTAATAAATATTAAAATAAATATGACGCACATGCAAATGTCTTTTTTTTTTTTTTTTAAATAGATTGTATTCCTGTCAAAACAACAAATAATTTGCACCTTTGTCATTAAAAAAAAAATAGAATATCAGAAAAATAACAGCGCATGGACAATAACAAATCGTTTTGGCACATCCAGTGTGAAACCGTGGGATAATGGAAGAGCAGACACATATTCCTCCAAATGGGTGAGACACTCTAATTGGATTCATTGAGCAGAATTAGTGTCTCCCAGCTTTCACCCAGCCATCTTAGAGCCAGCTGGGTTCACAGACTCCCCTCTGTGAACTGTGCCCCCGTCCGACTGCTACTATTAGTGCACACCAGGGGGAGCAGTTATACTGCAGTTCCAGTGTCCACCTTCACAGCACAGCCACTCATTGTTTCCTGCTGAGAAAGCGGCTGCGAGCCATGAAGCACAGATTTTGTGTATAGTTTGAATAATAAATACTGCTATGCTGGATGTGCATCAAACTGCTCCTTAGCGACGTGTATCAAGAGTTCTCGGAGGTACGCTACAGTTTGAGAGCAAAGAAAATAGATGTTAGATGTTGAACATACACCGTCTGCTCTGTGCTTTCCTGGTGTCTCCCTCATTGTTCCCTTTGTGGAGCCTTTTCATTTGACACTTGCTCAACCACACGTTTCTAGTCATTTCGGTATTTTTAAATTCATTTATTGTTATTAGTATTAGCATTATTATTAGGCAGTGTTTGGTAACCTTTTGTGGTTTTTTAATGCATTTTAATATTTTTATGCGGGTAGTCGACATACTAATGTGTCTTGTGATGTAAAGTAAAAATGTAAAAAAAAACAAAAAAACATTAAAGTTAAACCTCTCTCATGCTATTTGTAACTAAAAATATTATATATATATATATATATATATATATATATATATATATATATATATATATATTTTAAATAATACAGTATAGATTATATGCAAGATTTTATTATTCTGTTGTGCTGTTATTATGTTTTTAATAGAAACTGTATTAAATTGTCATAGGGCTATTTTAACACCAATGATGTGATAATAATACAAATAAATGCATTGCACATTTAAAAAAATATATATATTTATTTATATTAAATTAAATAAAATGTTATTTTAAATAAGTTGTTTCAAACCATTTGTTTCAAAATCAAATAAAAATCATTATACATCTCATGAAGTTTGTTGAGAGTGCCGAGTCGATGTCCAGACATAGCATGGACGAAGATGAAAATACAAGACAAAGTTGATTTGTTGAGCATTTTTGGTCCTGTACTCTGTATTATTTTTAAATAAATTACTTAAATTAAAGAAAAAGTAATGATCAAGGAGTATCACCCTCGGCTCCCCTTCTAAAAGAAAAAAAAAAGAAGAGTAATCCACAACAACAGTAGTCTTTGTTAATATCATCATTGGGATAAAGTCCCTATTACTCGCTGTCAATCACGCCAGCTGTCGTCTGATTGGCCGCTCCGTGTAGCAGTGAGTGGCAGCTGCAGAGAGATGACATAAGTGGCCGGTTTAGAATTTTCTCTCTCTTTTGTACATGTTCTATTGTGGTGTGATATTGGTGCCTGTCTGCTTTTAATGCAGCAGGATTACTCAGCGCTTTCACCCTGTCGCTCAGTCTGCCTCAGAGACGCCCTGCTGAACTATGCTCTCCAACCATCATCTCCAGCATGATTACCTGTTTCAACAGCACTGCGCTTCGCTCGCTCATCTACTCGGGTCTGCCTGATGACAGCAGCGGGGCTTCTGTTAGCAAATGAGTCTGTGAGAGGAATGTTCTCGGGGACGTGACAGAGCTACACGCTGCAAACGCATGTATTAGGCCGCCGACTTTTTCGAAGGCTTCTTAGAACGTCGGGGGCCGTCAGAGATGTTTCGAGTGCAAACAGAAATTGCACAAGAATTGATCCGCGGCGCGTGCATCCTTTGTCCTGTAGCCCATTAGTGGTGTGAATTTTAATCAGAGGCTGACTTAGCACCACTATATTTCCTGGCACTTCTTCACTGGCTTCCTGTCTTGTCTCATCTCATGGGAAACACGAAAAACAAGGAAACGTGGCAAGACTGCGTGTCTCCGTCTGCGTCTCACGCTGTCTTTCTCCGTCTGTCTCTCTCGCTCCCTCACGTACGACACATCACACCTTTCTATTCCCAATCGTGGCCAGGTATATAAATTAGGTGGGGGAAACGTACGCAACAAAATAATAGAGGCTTCATTACTAAATAAAATGTGAGATTTTTCGCCTTTGCCATTTGTCAGGATCAGGTGAATGGCTCTATTACTTCACTTCTTAAAACCTGTTATAGCGCCATATAACTGACATATGGCATTGCTTCCATTTTGATCCTGGACATTTATGGGGCCGTAGTGAGCGTGAGGAATCTCTCTGGTGCCCTTGGTTTAATAGAAAGGGTGTCATACTTCTCTGATATACAGTGACTACAAAAGAAAGAAAACCAAACTCTTGTGAAAGATATTTAGCACATGTTTATTTAAGGGCGTCCATTATTCCATTTCTAGTGATAATTGCGACATACAGCAACAGTATTTGTTTTATTTTTTTGTTTAAGTTTTCATTTTATTGTATTTTAGCACACTTGTATATCAGAAGTGATATACAGATACGGATTTTAATTATTTTTAATTACATTTAATTAAATTATTTTGTTTATTATTTTATTGGTTTTAGCAGTGTCTTTTTGTTCCAAGTGGACTTAAGTATTAGGAAGAAATACAAATAATGACTTACACATTCTATTTATTTTATTCTATTTGATCATTTTAGTTTATATTTTATTTGATTTAGTAGTCTCCATTATTATCAATTATGATAATTCTAACGGTTATCATAATTATCAATATACACTTCTTTCATTTTATTTTGCAGACTTTTTTCGTTCAGAGTGCCTTACAAAGTGATTCTAACTAAGGACTTGCTTTTGCAGACATGGTCACGGTCTTTACTTATTTTTATTTAGTGGTTATTAAGTATTAGTCATTAAGTGTATTTAGTTACTTAAGTTCAAATGTGTTTATTTAGTGTCGACTACACCTGGTACAAGATAAAGCCCTTTCCAAGAGATAAAAATGAAGATAGCCTCGTTGTTGTTGTTACTAGTTCGAGACATTGTGACCTTTTTTGCTGGTGATCACTGAACCTTGGCTTTCATGATCTCTCTTCCTCACCCCTCACTTCCTGTCCTTACTTTCCCAAACTAAAGGCAACGCTGCGGCCGTTGACCCCCTCCATCTTCCCTCTCTCCCACTCTTTTCTCCTCTCCTGCCAGGAAAAGCTCTCACTAGTGTCACATTTGACTGATTGCTTGTTAAGGCTTCATGCTCTGCTGTCTCTATGTAGACTATGGCCTCTAAGGATCTGCTATTCAACATCCTTTCTAAGTCTCTCTGATAGATGACATGAAATACTGTAGGAGTATTAAGAGGTTTTAGACTGGAATGCTGTCTGCCATCTCTCTGCATATATTACACACTGTGATTATTAACACATATTTTAAGGACAGCCTTGTAATTGACCTGACGGTTTCCAAAATATAAATCAATTTAATGCCCTGAACTTTGCTTTCCCCCTTTTTATGAATTCAGAATGAGTGGGAGTCTGAGGACTTTTTTTTTTTCTTCTATCTCGGACTGTCTTTTTTTTTTTTTTTTTTTTAATTTTTTTTTTAACAGGGTGAAATGGATTACAAATATAAATAGGTGAAAAATATTTTATTATGAGCTCTTTCTGTAATGGTCTCGTTCGGCAGGTCAGATCTTTACAAATACGTGTTTAAATGAACGCAGACTTAATTGTAGTCTAAACGATTGTAGAATACAAAACATTCTGAAGGGAAAGCGTCGCAAAATGACTGCACGTTTTTAACGACCGCAGATGGATAATGTTTGAGCAAGATATCAAACTCAGGGCCTGAAATTCATCAAATCTTTTAGAGTTTCCTTTTATTTTAGGCTCAGATGTAATGTATCCAAAACGTTAAACAAATAAAAGGGGTCTTTCATCAGAGGGTAAATGGCAAATTCTATTACAAACAAAGTTATGTTGAAAGTTGACAGATTTAGAAGCCTGCAATAAATGGTTTCTTTTATTTTTCAAAGACGCGGTTGAACTTTTGACCAGAGAAATCAAACTAGAAAGTGTTATCTCTGATGTTTGCTAATGACAGACTGGTTTGCTGATAAACAGATTGTTTGAAGGAAAGTGTAGGATGAATAATTTATTGTCAGAAAACATTTGTTCTTTAGTTTCGTTTCAGGCTTAAAGCCTGGGGTTGTGTTTTTGGAATTTGCCCTACACTAAAATTTGCTTTTTTATTAAACAATTTCTAAATAAATCATCAAAAGGAATGTAGGAAAACACAGAATTTGTTTAATCAGCATTTTATATAAGGAAGAAAAACTGAGAAAAGTGTAAAATATTATGTTGTTTTTTTTTTTTTTTTTTACTATAATATTTAACTGATTTTGCTGTTGTTTTTCTTGTCATTAACAAATTAACCAACTAACTTATTTCAGAAGAGTTTATTTGCAAACACAGACAAAAAGTTTTTTTTATTATTTTATCATGTTATGCTGCCTTGTTGTGTTAGTATTTTTTATTTATTTTTTAACCTGATCAAAACAACCCAACTGCAGTTTGATTCAGATTAACTGGAATGCACGATGAATAAAACATGTTTTTTTGAAAATTATTCAAAACAGGATTTACCTGTTTTTGCAAATGAACTCTTCGTATATTACACAACTAGTTAAAAGTGATAAAGTATTAAAGTGACCCATTCCCAACTAGTTCCTTATTAGCATTGATAACACATTGTGTTTATTAGTGCTTATAAAGCTCATATTCTGCATGACCATATTCAACATTTCTAATCCTACCCAGTACCTAAACTTAACGGCTACCTTACTAACTATTAATGAACAGTAAATAGTTTATTAAGAGCAAAAGTCGTGGTTTATTAATAGCGAGAATTTAAATAACCATACACACACACACACACACACTCAAATATGTATGCATACATGCAATAAAAATATAATTGCGGAAACATTTTTCTGTTCTTTTTTCGAACAGTCCCGCACATCTTAAGCGCGTTTTGGCCGGTTGACTCTGTTGGCGCACTATTCCCACACCATAAAGCCCCGAGTAGAGGTATGTCTGTGATCATTTGACTGTGACTGCTGGAAAAAAAGGCCCAGTTTATCTTGGATTTAGACCCATTCCTCGTCATTGCCGGTGAGAGTTTGTCTTGGGCTTGAGATGGGGGGGTGGGAGCCATTTACACTTCTTATTTAGCCTTTTTCTGAAGCCTGAAACCCTAATGGTTAGTCTCCATTTTCTGCTCCGTGGCGGTACCCCCGTTCAGGAGCTCCACTGAGGCGTTTGTGTGTAAAAGGCCTTCCCTTTTCTTCGGCTCTTAACCACACAGGCTCGACTTCACAGGCCGGGCGACGGCCCGTGGACAGCACATGAAAAACCACGGCGGCATATCCTGCGCCTGCTAAGTCCTCGACTAATTAGCAAAAATGGTCTCTATTCTATTCTTTTTTTCCCTCCCCCTTTTAAGCATTTAGTCTCGGGGGGTAGTGAGAGAATATAAGGGAGCGAGAGCAGAGACGCAGAAGGAGAGAGAGAGAGAGAGAGAGAGAGAGAGGAGGGAGGAGAGGCATCTGAGCTCTCAGCTGGGCTGTTTTGAAAACACACTTTTGAAATCCTCTCCCTTAATTCATGCCTTTTGTTTTTGCTCCTTTTGTATTTGCCAGTTTGACCATATAACATCATACATCTGGTCTATAGCTTGTTTGGGGCTTTCTCACCCAGGGACCTATTGCCTCCTCCTGAGCTCAAATTCAAGTGATCGTGTAACATAAAAGAGTCTAAAGTGTGGGCTGAGAGAGCGAACAGGGCTAGACAGAGAATGTGTACAAAACTTAAAAGCATTCCTCCACTCGTTTCACCCGCTCCTTCTCGTGTACGTCTCCCTCTTCCGTGGTGCCATCTCTTTTTTCCTCTGTTTCGAGGTTAAAGCGAGAGTTCACCTACGAATGAAATTTCAGTCTCTCGTTCTCATTTACTCGCTCTCGCGTCCTTCCAAACCTGTTTGACTTTCTTTTCTCGGTAGAGCGGAAACTTTGAATAATGTACTGGTAGATGTTTTCGTTGCGGCTCCAATGGATAGGAACCGAAGCTTTCGATCTTTAAAAAAAAAAGAGGTAAAAGCAATATCATAAATATGACAAATATATAACAAGACGCCGTTAACTTTTGACTCAACTAATTTGTTGACCATTAATAGTTAGTAAGATAGTTAAGTTTATGTATTGGGTAGAATAAGAGATGTAAAATACAGTCATGCAGAAAGCTTTATAAGTACTAATAAACAGCCAATATGTTATTAATAATAATAATAAGAAGAAGAAGCTTATAGCAGTTAATACTGAGTGTAAAAAATCATCATTTTAAAAGTGACCAGTGCAGAATATGTATTTTATTCCTTGAATGAAAGTAATACAGGTTTAAAATGACGTTAGAGTGATTAAATAATATTAATAACTATTTCTATGATCCGTCCGACTATGACTGACCACGGTACAGCATTTCTATTTATTGTATTACCCGCCTGTATTTGTTTTGCCTAAACTATAATGAAGTCAAATCGTTTGAGCTTACACGTCTTAACTTACACAAACATATGACTCTGAATGAAAGCTCAATTTGTCAGCGTTATTTTCCCTGCGGGTGAAGAGGGTCAAGTCCAAAAAAAAAATGGAAATGCAAAATCAGGTCTTTCTTATCAATTGCAGGAAACTTCATGCGCTGCAAGAAAGCAGCTCAAGGGCTCTCAGAGGAAAAAGCATTTGTTTGCTTTGCTTTGGCGGTTCACAAAGCAAGTGAAAGGATACTTTTCAAAGATCGCCAGTCTTTTTTTTGTATTATTTACTTTGAGACCAAATAAAAAGTGGTACGGAAATGTAATTATGAATGATTGCATCCAAATGGGGTTTAAAAAAAATAACGAAAGTCTAGTTGAGTGTTGTCTGTGTGTACGAGTCTCTTGGGGAAATGTGGGAGACAGGACAGGCCTCTACATGACACTTTATATTTTGACTTTGCATATTTCAAGCTCTGTTTCCTGGATCATCAGTTCTGTGTGTGGGATTGAAGCTGCACAAGCTCTAATTTCAATTAGCAAATGAATGGTTTCTATTTTCACTTCTACTACAATGCAAATGTTTTGCTGTTGTCTGTAATTGCAAGCCCTTTGGTCAGAAATAACTTGAATTTATGTATTTAATCATTCATTCATTATTTTTCTTTTTTTAATATTTACATGTTATCTTGTTCATATGAATGCTGTTTTCCATTTTGGGATTAAAAATGTAATTTTTAATCTCACAATTTTCCCTCACATTTATGAGGGGCAATATTTTTTGACTTTCTGCGAGACAAGAATTGTGAGAGATAAACATGTAGGTACAAACTATATAACATTAAGATATAAACTATTTTTACTGCAAAAAAATGGAAATATATAAACTCTGAACTGGAAGATTGTGGACACTGAGTTTATTTTATACTTCAGACCTTTTTGAAAGTCAGTAAATGTCACAATTATCATTTTATTTTTATTCCACCATTAAAAAACAGGCTTTCGTACTTGTCCGCCACAATATAAAGACTTTTTTTTGATATTCAAATTATGAATTGCAGTGTGTATCAGTAATTCGATTACATTTTTATCCATTACAAATGTGAATATTTAGTCAGTTGTAAAACACACTCAAACAAAAAGGGTTTTGAGTGTCTGTGAATCCATATGCGCGTGCATGCCTTGATATGAAAGTGAGCTATAAGGAGCTAATCGTACTGGGTGGGAACCAGCTCACTTTGAAGGGGATTTTACCAATCGCCCTATTGGCGGCTTTACTCCAATGAGAAAAGGGGAAAGAAAGAAACAGAAAAGAAATGGACTTAGGAGGTTTCTCTCACAGTTAGCTGTCACCCACCGCACATAAAGGCCCCCATGATGGGCTGAGTTAAGCACCCCAATATTCACTCATTTGAAGGGTTTAGGCCACAATGGCAGGGCCTAAAACACCCATCACAGGCCTTTGGGACTGAAACTTTTTTTTAACACCCTTTCTTTTTTTGTGTCCATCTCCCCCAGTGCATGAATAGCTTGCCAGCAGAGTAGAACAGCCCACCTTTTCTCATTAGTCTTAGTGGAGGGAATACCATGTCTCCTCAATAGGAGAGCTGCTGGTTAAAATATCATTAGCCTACATCAGGATTCAAAAACGCATTGCCCGAGCTCAATTAGTGGACTGAGCAGGGGAAGGTGCCACAAAGCACCCACAGCCCATTATATCAGGACACAACTATATAAACCTTCTACGGGCACAGAGAAGTCTAAAAACATCTTTTTATGTGACGTGATGTTCTTTATTGCTTCCAGGCTGCAGAGTGAAATAAGGTGTATTCTACTATATGCTGCATTATATGCCCTTTTTCCCCCCAGTCAACTTTGTCCTCAACACTTTTGGAAATTTGGTATTCTTTTTATTTTATTTATTGAAGTTTAACTTAATCTAATTTAATTGTATTGGATTTTATTTTATTTTTTACTGCCTGCTTACCTGAAATTATCTTAATTTAGGTGAAACAAAATAATACTTAAAATAAACGTAATTAGCAAAAAAGCGCAAATGTGGAATTTCACGTATTAGGAATAAATTTTATTATTGTATGAAGTATTTTGTATTAATTAATACAAAAAAGTGTTCCCATTGTCTCAGGTAAATTATGTAATTTTAGTATTGCAGTTATTTAGTGTAATAAATGATACAACTACAATAATAATTATTATTTTTATTATCATTGTCATTATTATTATTTAATCTATCTATCTATCTATCTATCTATCTATCTATCTATCTATCTATCTATCTTCCTTTTGTGTATATTCTATTTCGGAGCTATATCTGTGCATGCATAAAAAAAAAATCTGTTTTAAAATGCTATCAATATCTTTCTTATTGTATATTTAGAATATGTATCCAGTGGTACAAAAAAGTGTTTGGGTGAAAATTGATACGTTTTACTGTACTGTTTAATTTGTCCTTTTATTTATTCTTGAAGTGGCCCGGCGCCTGAAAAAAAGAACCACTGCTCTAGACCAATACGTCATCCGCTCTTTCATTCTGCACAGTGGCGTTATCTGGAGATCAGCTCATGTGCCGTTCCGACTGATCTGAGAACATTTAAGAAGGGATTCAGACGCTTGGGCCTGAGGCCTATAAAACCCTGAGCCTACACAAGAACAGAACCCCATAAATCAATAGAGGAGAACAGCGGGTCCCCTTCAGAGAGACACAGGCCCTGAAACAACGCCCAAACACACACACACACACACAAACACGCACACAGAAACGTATAGACACACCAATACACATATATCCGTGGAATGCAAACTCCACGTCTCTCCTCCATACACAAATGTACACACGCTCTCAACCTCAAAAAGGATCCCCCCAGACAAGCAGGGAAGGGAGAAAAAATACTCTCCACCCCGACAGAGGGGTTATAAATTAGGAGGTGTCAGTATTACAATGTATATTAATAGTCACACCTCTTTTTAATGAGTTTGGCATTGAGAGCTGAGAGGAAATACAAGTCATCATGGTGCTGCTCATGCACACCCCGATGAAAGAAGCTATAATAAATCTTGTGAGAGCAGGGCTCACCATAAATATGTATCGCATAAGGCATCTGTTTTACATTCTGCATATAAATCAGCAAGAGTGCTGAATAGCAATGAATCAGGCGGCCGACGCTTGATTTGATAACAAATTGACTCTGAACTTGGGAGGGAAGAATTTAAAGCTCTTCCCAGCCGAGGGAAGAACAGGTAAAAAGCCCAGAGCCCGTTCCCGTCCCTCTCCTGGCGCGGGATAGAAGGGAAGCCCCCGTGGAGGTGATGCTGGGGAAAGGGGAAACGGGAGAGCTGTGACCCGGCTTTCTTGTATCACCTCGCTGCTTCTCCTCAGTCAGCGTAATAGTGTCTGCCTCAGATATACAGTGCTCTCCTGAGGGGGCGTGAGGCTAAAAATGACACTGCCTTTATCTCAAACAAAACAAAACATGGATCGTGGCAGCCTTTTTCTAGATATCGCATTGATTTATGCATAATTCAGAATCAAAGAAGGAGGAGACCACGACCTTTTAGTTAGTTCAAAGGTAAAGAATGTAAAAATAGAATGTAGCTTAGAAATTGTTTGTTACCAGTGGCAGTTTCTTATGTAGACATAAACTGACGGTCAAAAGTTTGGAATAACTGTGTTTTATAAATACTTTTAAAGTAGGTCTCTAATGCTCACCAAAGTTGTGCGTGTGTGTGTGACATGACCCTTCGGAAATCATTCCAATATTCTGATTTAATGCTCAGTTATTAGCAGCTACTAATACAGGTTTTTTTTTTTTTTTTATCTGCGTTAGAAAGAGGTTTTGCTGATTAATATTACTATCACTCTTTTCCTATTTGATATTGTTCAGTGCTTTGACACAATCTGTAGTATTAATGCGCTATATAAATAAAAGGGATCGACTGATTGATTTATTGATTGATTGATTTTTCTTCTCAAGAATTATTTGGTCAATAAAAAGTTCAGAAGAACAGCAGAAATCTTTTGAAACATTGCAAATGTGCTCACTGTCACTGAAAAAAGAATAAAATGCATTACTAAATAAAATGCACATTTCTTGAAAGAAAGAAAGAAAAGAAAAGAATGCTCTAATATTTTAAGCAATAATATTTATATGAATATTTTTCAACATTGATAACACAGATTAAGCATATTTTCAGTGCGTTATCATTTGTTTTTATGTGAAAAGATGAAATTTGGTTCAATTATTCTTATATTTACAAATCCGTATGTAAAATAAAATATTCATAAATATGTATTTGTGATAGGTAGATATTTTTATTTTATTTTTGGCAAACGTTTTGCTTTAAATGACATATAAACAGTGCCTGCCAAAATTGAACTTGATCTGCTACATTTTAGACAAAAAGCACCTCTAAGATAAGTGTAATTCTTTTTTTAGACAGCAGTCCCCACCCCTTCTGGTTGAATGTGTACAGTAGGTGATAGATGATCACAAATTTCTTGAACAACTGGCTGATCTTGCAAGTCTTATATTTGAGCGTTGTCTTATCTTGTTATTTTCAATGCATTTTTTTAATGCATTTTCCAGTTTTTGTGCATTGAAATGTGATATACTGTAATTATTATGTAACAATAGATCGCAAATTATGTGATAGATTATCAGAAAAGTGAACCCACGAGATTTAGTTTGAAGATGTAGCATGACTTGCTCGCCAGATTCCCTGTCTTTCATCGTAGGCATGTCGAAACAGAGGTCTCTGTTGGGTAGATGCGTGTTAAATCCTTCTGACATGAGCACAATACATGTAAAATCAGGTTGATTAGAAGGTATAACATACTACACAGAGCCCAAAGACTGGAATCATCACACTACTACTGTAGATGTTTATACATGCGAGTTCAATTTGAATCAAAACGGCTTAATCTGGGTCTTTACACATCCAAAAGATACACTCACATGACACTCCAGCTAGACTCTAATATGACACAAGACAATGAATGTATTGTGCAAGAGACAGCTATAAACAAGTAGCTAAAGGTAACAAGTCAAGCACTAATCTTCAGTGGCAACTGAGCTGCAGTCGTTACATTTCAGGAAGTATAATGTTGTTTAAAAGAGTACAAAATAGTTTGCTGAATGTTCCTTTCGTAGTTTAGTCCAGGTTATAAATACATTTCCGTTCAAAAGTTCAAAACCATTTATTATTTGTTTACTTATGAAATTACTGCTTGATTCTTAGCAAGAGAAAAGTTACCGTAAAATGCATTTCTAATGTTAAATACAATTTCTGGTTTTAATAAGCACTGGTCTTATTCATCAAAGAATAAAAAAAAGCAAAAGCGTTGTCTTTTCTATGAAAATAATTAACCTAAGCGTTTTCGAGATGGATAATAATAAGAAATGTTTCCAAATCTGCATGTTAGAATGATTTTTGACACTGAAGACTGGAGTAATGATTGAAATTCAGCTTTGCCATCACAGGATTGAATTACATTTTTAAATCTGTCACAAACAATAATAATACTACATTTATAATAATATTTCACAGCATTACTTATTACACTGTATTTTTTTATTAAATAAATTCATAAACATTTTTAGAAGCCATACTATTCACATTTAAATGGTTGTGTGTGTGTGTGTGTGTGTGTGTGTGTGTGTGTGTGTGTGTGTGTGTGTGTGTGTGTGTGTTTGTGTGTGTGCATGCGTGTGTATCATTTCATTTTTTTATTTAGCAGTTCTACACTGTTTCTAAACAAATATCTACAATTCTTCAATCAAGATGCATACACTAGATAAGCAAAATAGCTTATATAGTCATTTAATGCATTTTGCTTTGAACGAGTAAACTTAAATACTCTTGTTTCCAGAATATTTTACTTACCCCACTGGCATTTTAATTGTTTTAAGCAAAAAGACTAAATACCTTAAAGCCAAAAATGCTAATTAAGTGACTTGCCACAGTATCCACTCGGTCTGTTCTTTATCAAATTCAATACCGTTTTTTTTTCTTTTCATAATAAAGTCCAGTCAGCTATAAAACTCCAAAACCTCACAAATAAAACATATATGTCTGCACCAACAATTAATTGCTCTTTGCATTGCTCATTTCGGTAGAGGTGAATGGTGTAAAGCCTTAGAGATACCAAGCATGTACATGCATGGAAGATAATAGGACATCCTGAGCTCACTGCTGCAGGGTGGGTCTGAAGTACAGTCAAGCCATTGTTGTTTTCACAGTATGTGTGCTTACGTTAGTGTCTCTCTTTCTGTGAGTGTGTGTGTGTACATGTGAGAAGATGAGAACGAGGAAAACACACAGCAATGGAGCTGTAGGAAGATTATTGTGAGAAGAAGGGGGGAAATAATCATCAGAGGAAGCCCAAATGGGATCCCGCTCCTCAAACATACAAATGATCTTGTGTTAACAGCTGGGCTCCAACATCTGTCTGCAGAGTCACATGCCCGGAGAGCAGATGCTTCTGCTGCCTGAGCTGTTTGTTATTGTGCTTTGTGTTGCCCTTGGGCTGGGCAAAAGGAAGGTGGGCCTTTTTGTTACATGTTGTATGGCTGCAGGGCTCAGACTGTACATGTGAGACAGACACGGCAATCAAGTTATGATCAAACATTCTTTGAATCGCGGGCTTTAGCGTTCTGCGGTGTTTTTGTCTTTGTGCTTTGCTGTTTCTTGCTATTTTATCTCTGTGAAGAGGTTGAATTGTCGGATTCCGTGCATTTCTTCATCTTGTTGCTTCCGAAAGTGCAAAATTAGTCATTCAAGGCTGAGTTAGTATTTACTTAGTATTTATTTATTTATATTATTGTTACAAATTTAAATAATTGCTTTCTTTTTTTTTTTTTTTTTTATATGTTTGAATCCTTAAATGTTTCGGAATTTATAGAAAGGTAATAAAAGCAACATTTATTCTAAATTATTATTATTATCAATAATGTTATTACTGTCACCTTTGATCAATTTATTGCTATTTTATGTCTACGAAGAATGAATTGTTAGATGAGTCAGTACTTAGATTTGTTGTCTGTTCTAATGATTGTTTCAAATAACTATTAAAGTAGCAATTAAAATAATAATATTTTCTGTTGCAATATATATTTAATAATCAATTTTATTCCCGCAGTGTAAAGCAAAATTTTCAACATTTACTACATCAGTCTTCGATGTCAGACAATTTTTCAGGAATTAATTTAATTATTTATTTTAATATGCTTTTGGGGGGCTAATAATAATAATAATTCTTGTTATTTCTATACAGTTTTTTTTTTTTTAAGAGTCTATGTCAAATAGAAAATTCAGTAACACTTTATAATAACTGCTCACTATGAATCATTAGTTAAGCATCGGTAAATAGCCTATTTATTCTTTATAAAACAAGGTTCCAACATTAATACATATATAAATTTATAAATACAGCTATAAATGTTTTGTTCTTGAGCATATCTATAATGTTTAATAATTGTATTGTAATACTTTATTAACAATAATTTAAAAAAAATGAATTATAATTTTATTTACAATGCAGTTATTTAGGAGTTGTCAGGGGTTCATAAGATAATTTAGAAAGTTAATTTTTGTGAGCTCATCTAAAACAAGGACTATTTATACCTTGTAAAACATTTACAAAGGAGATTTAAAGGGTCATTTATCTTCCAAACTAAATTTAAACAGCGCAGAGGGATACTAAACAGACTTTTTTTTATTATACAAAAAATCATACCGTACATCTGTAAACTTAAAAAAAAGAAAAGAAAAATAAACCTCTGCAATTTCATAAAAAATAAAAATTCAATTCATTTTTTTGCATCTCGAAATAAATATTTCTGAGTTCTGTATCCTTCTGTGTCGTGTTTGTTTATTTGTTTTTCTGTTTTGAAGATAACTGAGCCTTTAAAACTCTTCTGTAATAGATATACTGCAAGCCGTTTATAGATGTATTTATAAACTGCTTACTAATGGCTTATAAAATGAATTATTAAGGCTGTGCTGACAATTTACTAATGCTTACTTGATGATTCATATTGTGCAGCTATTATAAAGTGTTACAGAAAATTCATAACAACAGAATTGACTCAACAAACACAAATCTTTTGTAACGTCATCAAGGTCTTTACTGTTACTTTTAAACAGTGTCTCGCTTTTATCTCTATGAAGTGCTTGCATTATTGGGATCTCTGCGTTCCGGTGTTCATCAGCCAAAATGAGTGATTCAAGGCTGAGTCAGTACTTACATCTCGTCTATTTAGATCGCTGTTGACGCAGTCGTGCTTCCAGAGAAAAGCGGAAGTCCTCTAATGAAAACGACGCGTGTAGGAGGACGATGCCAGTCTGCGACAGCTGTAAGACAATTCGGCAAGCGTCAGGGTGTGAATTTCACATCCTACCTACTAACATGTCACTGCAGGGTGTAATGATATGAAGTGGGCAGCGAAATGCCTCCCCTGATAGATGCTGAGGCTAAAAGTTGACACCTATAAAGCTGCCCTATAATCAGATAATAAACATCTTTCTCATCAAGCCAAGCAAAACAAAATCATTAGGCGGGGGACTGCAATTTACTTTCCTTGACCCCCCGTATCGATTACGCAACGGCTTCTACACAAATATCAAAGTAATTATTGATTGCTGAAGGAGAGGAAAAACATAACAGCTGGATCCGAAATAGCTGAGTGTGGGAGAGAGCAAGAAAGTGTGGAAAGAAATACGACGCTGGTTCTGCGGTCAGACCATCACAATAGGAGCAGCGCAGGGACGTGATTAGGTGTATTAATTACCCATGCTGGCCCTAAAGTGTGTTTGGACACAAGGGCTCAGTGGGAAAAGAACCAGGAGGAAGTTTAGCGGCAAAAACATCAGACGCTGCCGAGTCCGTCGGGGGAGTCTTCTCCCGGCTCCGTTCTCCTTCCTCTGGTTGTTTTCTTCAGACGTTCCACATGCTGAACAAGCCTCGGGGTTCTTGTCTGGATGCTGGAGAAAGAGGGTTTCTTTCTATTGTTGATGAGGATCAGCTTCTTAGTTAAAAGGTGAATTAGAGGGTTCAATAACACGAGAGGACCTGAATAAACACAAAGATTTTAACGCTGGCCGCGGTCGACGTGTCAGGCGAATTCAAAACGTCTGTTTGGGTTGGAGACAATCGTGGAAAAGTGCTACAGAGGTGTTGTTGTAAATGACTTGTGTCGCTCCTTTTTAATCTCTCGTGGCATTATCAACAAGCTATCAAGTTGTTCAGAGAGATGCGTTTGAGCAAAAAAAAAAATTATAAAAATAACGTCCCTCCCAATAATTTTTTCTGAGTATAGCTGACTACTATTGACAGTTTCGACTCGGTCTCAGCCTGTTCAGGCTAAAGAAACAAAGGCTATGCATTGCCAGCCCTCTACAACGCTAAATGTTCTGATGTTATTGTTAGTAATTCAGTCAAAAAAAGTTCTGTATCCTTCTGTGTCGTGTTTGTTTATTTGTTTTTCTGTTATGAAGATAACGGAGCCTATAAATCTCTTCTGTAATAGATGCTTATAAATCATCAACAAACCATTTACGGGTGTATTTATAAACCGCTTGTAATGTTGGGACAATGCTTTATGCTTACTTAATGATTCATATTGTACAGTTATTATAATTACAGATATAGTTACTGTAATAGGTACAGATAATAATAATCATAACAACAGAACTGACTCTAAACAGAAATCTTTTGTAACGTTATCAAGGTCTTTACTGTTACTGAACGATTTCTTGCTTTTATCTCTGTGAAGTGGTTGAATTATTGCATTTCAGTATTCATCAGCCAAAATGAGTGATTCAAGGCTGAGTCAGGACTTACATTTTTTTCTATTTTGATCACTGTTGACACAGTCGTGCTTCCAGAGAAAAGCAGCACCCCTCTAATGAAGACATTTATAGATGTATTCATGAATAAAAAAGCTGTAGGTCACAGTTTATTTTACAGTGTCCTTGACGAACACAATACAGTACATGTACTTATTATAGTAATAGCACTAAATGATGCATTACTGAACTACAATCCTAACCCTTACTGTATAATATGTACGTATTACTCAGTTTTTAATTGTAGAATTACGTGCTGCGACCGGATCAGATTCCACATTCAGATCATTCAGGCTCATTTTGTAAGTAATAAGCAACATCAGCTGGTTCGCTGAAAAGATTTCAAGATTCAAAGATTAGAATTTTTCATTTTCATTGTCCTTGTTTGTAAGTCGCTTTGGATAAAAGTGTATGCTAAATGACTAAAGGTAAATGTAAATATAGATCATATTCTCTTCTATATCTATATACTGTATATATATATACATACACACACACATTCATACATAACTACATAAGTGCAGTTATCCCCTAAAATTCAAGTTATTGGGACAAAAATGCCCCTGTATGTCTCATATCTCATAGCATATAAGCAATATCACACAGGCAGCTAGAACAATATCACTTGTTGTGGCATTTTGTCGTGATTTGAACAAGTGCATATGTGACCGTTCAGTAATTAAGTTGATATTGTGTTATACTGTTTACCTTTAAAGCCACATCAGAACTGTTACATGTTTCTGATAAACACAGCGCTGTTTAGTTTCTGAATGAATCATGTGCCGATGATTCAAATGCCCATTCAAAAAAAAAGAGCCGTTTACTTAATTCCTGAATGAATCAGCCATTCGACTGAATGACTCATAAAGACATTTACCACCACCTGCTGGCAGATTTAGTTTCTTATTTAGAGTGTCATTTAATAATACAAATAAATGAATTAATAAATGATAAAACATGGGACAAAGGATTTATTTTCGCCCCCAATCCTGAATTAAATAATTTTTGTGGAACATAGCCCGTGACTTTCACCGTATGAACAAAAAATACAGATATGTTTTCGTATTTTTAGCGCTCCTTATGAACAAATAGGCACTATCTTACAGTAGAAGGCCTATGAAAATGCTTAATAATCCATGCACATAGTAAAAAAAATGTACCTATGTACAGTATATTAGCTTGGTAAGGCTTTAGCTTGCATGAAAATAACATGCATCAAAGGTACTGTCTCCCAGAGCAGAGCATGACTTAATTTCAAGGTGAACGCTAGCAGAGGTCATTCGCAAACTGAACTTTGTTGGAAGATGAGTAAAAGGATAGATAGGGAATCATAAAAAAAGAAAGCACTGACTTAGTGGAGTTTTTTTGAGCAACTTGATTCACACCTGCACTCTCTCCGTGGCAGCACGTCGGGCTGGGGTCGTCTGTTGCACGGCAGGAGGATTTGGGGATGATTAATTGCGCTGTCTGCTGAATGGAGCTCTCGAAACAGCGGGATCCTCTGCATATGTAAATACAAGCAGTCTCAGCACAGCACCGAGGAGCAGGATTAACAAAACGACTCTGCTCCCGGATTCCGACCAATTCACCAATCTTTTCTATTAGCACTGACAACCCACAGGCGTGTGAGAAATCCCACAGCCCTTTCATCTTCCCAAATAAAAAACACATTAAATATCAGGCAACCCTTGTCGTGCACAGTGGAGTGGCCTGAGAAATGAAAATCCACAGCTTAGTGGCGTTTCTGCACAATCCCGTAATGAGACTATAACGCCGGTGAATGCAAACCAAATGTACAAGTTGGAAAAATGCAGAGTTTATGGATTAATAATAAGAATAACAATTTTATTTAAGTCGTTTTTGATGCATATAATAAGTTTGGATGCATATACTGGTCTTGGCATTTTAGATATTTTACATAATAATAAAATAAAATAAACAATAGTAGTATTGTTGTTGTTAGTACTAGTATAATTATTTAAATAATAACCACAGCAAGAAGCAAAAAGATATTTTAAATGTTTCTACTGTTAATGCTGGCTGTATTATTCTGTACTATTCAATGAATATAAGGCACTTTGGGGACATTTCTAAATTGCTTTACATCCCTAATTTAAAAACCATTATTGCACCTTTGTTTTAACTTAGATAGAGAACCAACGATTATGGATTATTATTCACAACTTTAATTAGGACTGTAGGTTATGAATAGAGAATACCGTGGAGTTGCAGTCAATAAATTAATCCTAACAGCTTCTGGTCTCCTCTTAACCTGCTCTTTGTTTACAGAAAATCCACCTTTTCCTTAAGTATGAATTAAGGGATTTCTATATTCCCTTAATAGCCCATTCATTTCTCCTCTATTCATCCCCAGGGTGCATATCACCCCAGAAATTATTCATTTTGACCAAATGTCACAAAAATATAGTCTATGCAATATAAGAAGGAGATTCATCCCGCGATTTATTTTATGTGACTAAAAGAGATTGTGTGTGTGTGTGTGTGTGAGGGAAAGAGGAAGAATATATGTAGGTTAGAGGGTTGAGAGTCTCTTTAAATTACCGGTGCACATTTTACCTTTCATGTTATTGATTGTACATGGAAGGGATCATTTAGATTTGAAGTTTTTCCCTCTTCTTCTTTCTTTGTCACTGGATCCTGGGGATCTTATAAATTCCAGGCCACTTTCATCAGAGGAATATACTTTTCCCCCTCATGGTGACCTTTAGAAATCCCTCTGAAACGCCAGACACCCCCAGAAGTCAGAGATATCACATTATCACGTTTTGGGTTTTTTTTTTTTTTTTTTTTTGGCGAGCTTTTATTCTTTTCCCTTTTCCTTTTCTACTGCAATCTATACTTTTTCATGGCATTTGGAAAGGTCAGACATGTGTTGAACATCTAAGTTGCTAATGTTTGCAAAACTTCCTTTTTTCATTGACAGAGAGGAATATGGCAGGTGGCTCCTTTAAACACAGTCGGTGTGTGTGGTGAAGAAGAGACATGTAGAGCTATTCATGCTGTGCACTAAAATACTGTAGTCATATAATTTATTTCATTTTTTTAAAGGCTAAAAAGCTTCGTTTTAAAGCTGCTCTGAGTAATTGTATGTAGCAAATGAGGCCGCATGTTAATTCTGAAGCAATTAGCGACTCTGCAGCGGTTTGATCTTTAACTGGACATGTTATATCTCCTCTTATCCTCCGGAAGCCCAGCGCGGTGACTCCCATATGATCCCTCGGCCGTCAGAACCCTGAACGCTGGTGCTTGCGATGGAAAGGCCATGAATTACTGTACACTGTGGGTTTCATTTTCTTTATGGTAACTATTAACCTCTCCCCAAATTCACCTCTTACTCTCAAGGTCAACAACCCATATGCGCAGCCTTTGTTCCAGCCCTGCTGACCCGTCCTTTACCTCACACACTTTTAGCCAATATGCATGAAAATACTTTAGAAATTTGCAAAGCTGTTTATAAGATTTATGTGAGAACGCTTTATATTAGCTATAACTGTAAAATAAAGATCATGTCATGTAATTAAAATATTTTTTTTATTGATATTATATACTTAATTATATTTTATACACTTTATATTATATATTATGATGTATTTTGACTTTATATCTTTGTTTATATTCATATTTGAATATTGAAAGAATAGTCTGTTAATGATAATTTCATATTTATTAAGAAATCTACTGCAGAAAATGTATTATTTATTATAAACATTTGTTTAATATGTGATTAATGTAAAACCATTAGCATTCAACACACACACACACACACACACACACACACACATATATATATATATATATATATATATATATATATATATATATATATATAGGAACATTTAATGTTTATGAATAAACCTAGTACAATATGTTTAGTTTACTCTATTATAAATTTGTATTATATATTTACTATTAATATATTATTTACTACTAAATTTGATTTAATGAGTAAAACTTAAGTTAATGTAAAAACATCAGCATTCAGCAAAATTAGTTTACAATTTAGGAGTTTGAAATATGAATCTGTCCTGTTTCAAAAAGAAAAGAAAGCAAGCAGTTTTGCAAAATTAGGTCATCGAATGATCCTGAGCCTAATATACACTTTATGAAGAAAATATTGTTTAATATTTAAATCTAAGACGCAAACACAATACAAACAGCAGGTATGTGTGTGGCATGCATGCTGAGAGCTTAATTAGTTTAGTTCGGCATTCATCTTGGAGAAAGCCGCTGTTCCTTTGATGCGCCGAAAAAAGGCAGACACGCATGCGCATGCGCAGGCACACCACCTCTCAGTGTTGTTAAATCACTGCTTCACCATAATTTGACAGTTTAGTATTAATTAGTGAAACACCCCTTATAGTTTAACACACTATTATTGATGACCAACCTCACTTAACTCGCCCTCCCTGCGCAAACCCCAGTTAGTTAGCCGCTCTCTGGAGTATCTCCTACTTTAGCAGACTGCCACTAAATGCATTATATTCTCACGGCTCCATCTCTCATACACCCGCCTCGCCCTGGGAGTCTGAACCAAATGCATAATTTAAAAAGTCCTTAATCTGCGATGGCATTCCCATTTGGTCGCCAGCAGACTGCACTTTATGATGTCAGCTTTCTTCCACAAAGGTCAATAGCAGTTTTCTCTAGCCCTTCTCTCCCTCCCTCTCTTTTCTTTCTCTGAGGTCTGGTGTAATACGCTTTATGGGCTCGAGTCCTGACACCTGGTGACATGATAACCTTCCCACTGCTCCAGCCTCTGCTTTTTGCTGCTCTCTTGTCACTGTTCTTTCAGATGTTGAAGTCGGGTCATTATAAACCAAACACACACCGAACACCTTTTCTTTTTATTTGTACTTTTTTTAGTATTTTCTTTTACTTCGCTTAATTGCAAAGCGGTGAACCTTGGGTGCGTTTTCACGTTTTATATAAACTGCCGAGTTATTTATGATACACTTTATGCTGATTTAATCATTTAATTAATTTGATATTTTCTCCTATCTCAGCTTACGTTTTGCTGTAATGTGTAAACCTTTCGTCTCTGGGGGCACTATCAAAACATTGCAAAAAATGTTCGGAACTGGTTTGGTCTCACCACCAGGATGAGGAGGATGAGGGTAGTTTTGGAAAAGCCTGTTTTGTAACTATATGTACATATTTTCAACTGATTTGTCAAAATCAGTCAAAAGTCTGGATGCATCTACTAGTGTGTGTTTGTGTGTATATATATATATATATATATATATATATATATATATATATATATATATATATATATAGCAATTTCCCATTTACAAATATATTCATATAATATTATATAATGCATATTATAATAATTTTTTCATATATATCTACCAGTTTTATAGTTTAGATTTTTGCTTTTAATGTTGTAGAAAAAGCTGATTTATAATAAAAAATGCAGTTCATTAAAACTGATTTTGTAGAACTCAAGGCCATCAGCTTTGAATCTTACCAAAGCCACAATGTCCCCATCACTTTGCGTGAGAAGACGCGTCTCGTTTTCTAATGTCGAATAAGTTGACTTCACCTCATTCTTTAAACAGGCCTAGCTTATAGGCAGCCCCTACCAAACCCACCAACACCCAGCCATAAATCTACTGAGACCCAGGACCCTGAGAGAGCAACACGCTGGGCTCCACTGAAAGGACATCAGATGACACCCAAACTCCATCACAGAGAGAATAAAAAAGACATCACCTCGCAACAAGCTGGTGATAAAAGGTGCCTGGGCATGGGCGAAAATTAAGACTCTGTAACAAGGTCCCGGGCTCCCAGCCTGACAACCATTTTCCCCTGTATTTATCATCCCTCCATGCCATTGGCTATTACGTGTGAACCTGCTGTCTTGCGGTAGACCCGGAATTTATGGATGCTCCATTATTAGGGGATTGTGGGTAGAGGGGGAGGAAGGAAGGGGGCGCAGCTCTATGGTTTTCTGAGGATGTTACGATTGCCTCTTAGATTATGCCACTTGACAGGTTTGTCATC
This sequence comes from Puntigrus tetrazona, assembly GCF_018831695.1. Lineage (NCBI taxonomy): Eukaryota > Metazoa > Chordata > Actinopteri > Cypriniformes > Cyprinidae > Puntigrus > Puntigrus tetrazona. Next base: position 2,715,187 of record NC_056716.1, read on the forward strand.
CCTGTGCACTGATGTGCTCTGCAGAGTGCTCTGATATCATTAGCTTCATTGCTCTTAATGTGTCTGCTCCCCTCCGTAGCAAGACAGGTCATATATTGTGCAAATAGGTGGACAGCAGCTGAGAGCCGGGGATTACGGAAGGCAAGAAACTGCCGGCTGCTTTATTTCCACTCACTTTGGGGGGAAGTTGTGTGTTAGTATGGACACTATTCCGAAGTCACAAGCAAACTTTATGAAACGTTTGGTCGATTTAACTGCACGATTATTATTTTCATATTTAAGCATCACATTATGAGGAACGCAAACCTTTTTTTTATGGATAGCTGCTTTGACATTTTGCCGCAATGCTGCCAGTATCTGTGAGGAGTGTCGGAGCAAACGCTTGTCAAAATCGAGTCTGTGACCTTCAGACACTTTTATATTTTCACATTTGCATCAAGCTGCATTTCCAAATCCGACCTAGCCACTGAGCTAAGCGCTAATGACTGTATCCATGTGAAAACATATCTGCCCACTTAACAACTGGGCACATCTGGAAATGATAGCAATTAGACACAATATAAGAAGTAACGCTTTAGTTTAGGGACCAGTTTTCACTGTTAGCTAGTTAAGTAGCTTGTTAGCATGCATATGACTAGCACATTGGTATTTTATAAAGCACATATTAATGCCTTGTTCTATCATCATAGCCCTTAATTGTACCCCATACTTAAAATGAACAACTACTGTACTGCCCAAAGGCAGAAGACCTTAACTCTCGCTAGAGTGTGAAACTGAGAAAAAACTTTAAATAATAAAATACTGAAAGTTCACGTTTTTTTATTTGTACAGCAAAATAAAGTATATACAGGACACTGGAAACTTAGTAAATAGATGTTGTTTAGTAATGTTATAGTAATGAAGTTTGTATACTTTAAAAAAAACAATGAGCACAAACTGTACCGTGTCTGATATTGACAAAAAATAATATCTCAATATTTTCTGGGTTTTTATTGATAATGATAATTAGATGTAAATACCTTAATGACTGTAATGGACAGCTGTCTCCTAAAGTTTTTGATAGTCTTCATATTCTGTTGTGGTCCGTTCAAACTGATAGAACATATTTTTTTCCGATAAGCTTTAATTGATTTTTACATTTTATAGGGGTTTTTTTTATGCAGGTAATAAAGCCATTTTTTCCAAAAGTGTCCATTGCAAAAAAATAAAAATAATTCAGTGGTTGTGAATTATTTTATTTGTTGTCGAAAATATGAAATATGATTTCTAAAATGTCTCTTAATTAAAAACTAAAACTGTTAGCACCGATTTTACGACTGATCATGCTTCACATGCATGCTGTCATGGCCTTGAGTCCACTCTCATGCAACTAGAAATGACAGCCTGGTATAATCTGCATTACAAAAAGTAAATAATAATAATAATAATAATAAAAATCTTTAAATGTTATTCACGATCATGTATTGCGGCTGGCATCTAACCTTTGCGATGATTTATTATATAGAGATCGCAATCTATCCATTCGTTTGTCTATTAAAGCGCTTCAGTGACAGATCAGATACACGTATGAAAGTATACGAGTTACAGCATAATTAAAACACGGCAGTCTTTAATAGTCAGCAAAACAGAGGCACTGTAATTTCATTTCGAACAAAGGGAAAGAGTCATAACTGGTGCTGTGTGGCGTTCTGCCTTGGTTTCCCCTGGGCTTTTCGGAGCTACGGTTAAGGCGACCCATTATTTTCTCGGGAAAACATTTTCATAACTTTACGGAAGTTACGGTATTTTCGAGTTTTGTTTTAAAATAATAGCAAAGACACTAGAAAGAAAAACAATCAAATAATATCTATGTATTATTATTAGTTCTGTCAAAAGATTATTCGATTGACCTCATTAACTGATTAAACGAATAATTACATCCAAAACAAACATTTTTGGTTTGCATAATACAGATCTGGACATTCAAAATGTGTATATTTTCACACGGCAGCCTGCAAAGCATCACGGGATCACGGAGGAACATCGAGGAACAGCATTCTGTAGTCAAATACCACAACATAGCTCAATGATTTGGTGTTTCCCCGAAGCCATAGTTCAAACGAACATTTGCAAACAGCGTCACAAACGTATGTGGTTAGAGCTACAGCTCTCGACCTGTGCTTAGGATAATAGTTTCTTGTTAGTATGATGCGTGGTCTAACTTGTAAATCATATTTTTGAGCACTGTATGCAGGCTAACATCAGTGTAAATATAAATGTATTTTTATGCATTTTTGCATGTCCTTTGAGAGTGGGCATGCGCATAAATGCCTAAGGAACCCTGGCGTATGACGTAAGAGGGAACAAACCCCGCATTAGAATGCTTTTGATACGATTTATTTTTTTCTGATAATGTCTGATAGCCTAATACATAAAATAGCATATGCATATTATAATACTGTTAAAAATAAAATTCACACAAATTTAGTAAAAAGGACTCGGAAGCCCATTTATGTTTTTAATATTTAAATGCAAAATTAAGCTTTCCGCATGCATTGATGATATGCGGCTATTATAGGCTATAGCTAAATAAAGTCAGCATTACGGTTTAATTAGTCCTACAAATGTAAACAGCAACACATTGAGTGATGAAAGAGGTTATTTATTCATGCATTTGCATTTATATTTTGTTTTCGATTTGACGGTTTATTTCAGTTCCGCATTTCAAGCTGCTTAATATAGCCTAAAAGTAGCTATATGAACGATGTTCTACTTTTATGACCAAAAATAAATATTTAAGGTCTTATGTAAAAAATATAAAATCCAAGTAAATGCTCACCTGTCAGATTTATCATGTCAGAGTCATGTGCGTGTTGTGTATTCCTATGTATACATTTATATTCATATCATTTATATCATATATAAATACATTTAACATAAAATACATTTTTTAAATAGGATATGCATGAATGTGTGCATTAATACATATTATTTACACACACACACTCACATTATACAAACAAAAACGTATTTATTTTAATAATAAATAATACTAATACTAATAAATGAATACTAAAATAATACCTAGATGCGATGAATCACGATTATTTGTTTGACGGAAATTACTATTATTGTTATTTTTACTGTTAGTATTGTATACGTTCAAAAAGTATAATATTTTTGTATTTCTTTTTTTGTTTTAAGATATTTTAATTTTGAATTTATTAGTATTCTTTCTGCTTTCTGTCACATCATTCTTCAGAATTCATTCTAATATTTTGATTTGCTATATATACATGTCTGGAATAAATTAGTCGCTAGGCTGTCATGCTTTGATTAAAACAGAAATAATGCCGTTTTGAAGCTGTTCTGTGAAAATAAATAAATACGAAAAGGTAAATATTCTACCATTGTAATAAATTCTATAAATATTGTGTAAACTCTCTGTAAACAGTGTAGTAAAAGATTAGATTTAACTTCCTGTGACTCTGGGACATTTTTGTCTTCACAGAGTGCTGTTTTGATTTTGCTGTATACAGTAGGAGGAGCTGGCGGAGTGGCGGGTGGATGGAGGATGATTTGTGAATTCAGTACATGTGGTCAAATGGCTTAAAATGTAAATCCGCATGAAATGGGTCAAATAATGGTTATGTAATGAGCCGTGCTAAATAAGAGTCCGGAGTGACCCCACCGTCGAAGCACCAGACGTCACTTTGAGCTGATGACATTCACCTTTACGTTCGTTCAGAAATTGTATTTTGTCATCCCAAAATGTGATATTTGAAAGAACACTTGTTCAAATTGCCTGCAGGTTTAGTTGGAAAAGAATAAGCACTCTCCGGTACATAAGTGAATATCAATCCGTAGTTTATTGTGCTGTTCCAGGCTTCCTTTTGGCCTGCGCTAAGCAGACTGGGACGCTCCCATCCGGGCCTCCCTCTCTCTCTGTCTCTCTCTCTCTCTCTCTCTCTCTCTCTCTCTCGGGTGATTCCACTGGCAAGGTCCTGTAGGCCTGATGGAAAACGCAAGATAAGGATCCGCTGAGGCCAGTAGAAACGGCCGTCCAGAATCTGGTGAGGGAAATTAAACCAATTGAGGAAGTGGCTATTTTTCTGGGCCCAACGTGAGTTATTGGACCAAGACAGGGGGTGTATATTTTTGTTCGGATGGAGAAGGGAGTTGAAACGAGCGAATATTGCTGAAAGAGCGCCGCTCGCATTCAGGCCCAGACAAAAGCTGGAAATGAAATAACTTCCTTTCCTCAGGAAAACACTGCAGCTCCTGACAGAATAATAGCATCGCAGGAGAAGGAGAGGGGGCCGACAACGCTCGCTCACAAACACAGGAAACCGTCCGGCTGCCTGCTCAAGCTGTTAAAAGCGCACGGACACACACGTACAAACACACACACACACTCACCGACACATGGCACAGTGACAGTAAGAGGAGCCGGCTGAAAGTCCTTGGAATGGCAGGACATTTACCTTTGAGTCAATGATAAACAATTCATCTCTGACCTTCATAAATATTCACAGCTCTCCCTGGACCAACTCAAAAATCTGTCCCTTTACCACTGTCTAATGTAAACCTCTCTTTTACTGTACAATTTTATTCTCGAGAGACAGCTTTTACTCTTGACAGAAGAATAAACACTTCATAAAATATGTTTTAATATAATATAATAATGTGCAAGAATGTTAACAGTTAACAGTTTAATTATATGCAAAATGCTGTGAAATCCCTTTTTTCAGTTATATAATTGGAAATTTAAATGCTCAAGCATTGTTTTAATGAGATGTTAAGATAATATATCATATAATAGCTTTAATGTTATTCAAATAAATACAAGCAATATTAAATCTGATTCTGTTCTATATTCTGTGAATCTTTGTTAAATGTTACATGTACTTACTATTATAATAACATCAATTATGCATAATTACATGGTAATAAATCCTGGGACAAAACCTAATCCTAACCCTTACCCTATGGTAAGTACATGTAGTTAATAAATATTACTCAGTACTTAAATGTTTTCTTTTTTGTTTGTTTGTTACCACTTTAAAAGTTCATCAAGAAATGCTTCATTGCTTATTAAGGTGTAAATAAATGTCAGTCGGTACAATTATGCAATTCACGAACTAGCAAACACAATGAAATTATAGAAAAAGAATATTTTTTTTATCCCTTCGCATAATTTGTTTCTGTGCGTGCACCACTTCAAGACACAGGTTATATTTTGGCATTTCATTGCCGTGGACCTTTTTTCTTTAACCTTTGTGACCTCAGCCGGGGCCCAGACCTCCTCAGTCAGGTCCCTATTAGGCAAATAAGGTCTGATAAATCTTTGGCACATCTTTAATGAGGACTCCTGAGTCGAGTGATGTTAATTAAGAGAGGTTAACCAAGATGTGAGTCGTTCTCTCCTCTCATATTTCACCCAGCTAATTTCTCCTCATTGCCCTGGCCTTGGTGATGTAATGCATTTACTGTATCTGGGCAAGAACACATCCTGTTCTCTTCTCATCTCCAGTGAGAGAAAACATACAGATTTACGGGTTTTTTTTCCCTTCTTTTTTTTTCCTTTTGGGTACAGCATAAAATGTTTAGAAGGGCGATAGTGTGATTTATTTTATTTTTTTCCAAAGTGAGTTTGTTTTTTTCGTTTGTATATATATATATTGCTCATTTTTGACTTATAATTCATTAACTGTTATTCTTCACAAAATGTACCATCTTTTTTTATCTTCTAGAGATTAAAAGAAAAACCTTTTCCCCTAAATTTCCCAAACTTTGTGTCATTTGCATATGAATGTGAGTTTACAAACAAGATCAAGAGGTAGGTTTTTAAAACGTAAGAAGAAATACAGCTTTAACGACGAGCGAATTGGTTTGAGTTATCCATCTTCTGTGTGTGTGCACCAGTGTGAGTCATGTAAGTGTTTGAATGCGCTGCGGTTTCTTTCGGCATAGTCTTTAAAAGCTGTTTTCAATCAAGCAAATGATTCCTCTCTTGCAATATGTTAATGCAGGACTGATTTATCAGTGTAGTAAAAGTTAATTACCATATGTTTGTGACTCCTGTAAGATGATGTATTTAATGTTTATAAGTGGGATTATTAAAATGTCCCGACTGCTGATTACAGGAGACTCGATTCCTGAGACTACAGCTAATTATGTCTTTACCTCATATATTTTAGTTGTGAACTGGACGAACATTAAAACTTAGCGTGCATTATGTCAAATAAGGTAATTCCTTTTTGCTTTCGCGAAGCTGAAATAGCGACATGCTATATTTTTTAATGCGAAATGTGGAAAGCAGTTCACTGCCAGAAGTCGTTTAGAGGAACATTCAGGCATTTAATCTTCCTTCGAATGTTTCAGCGTGAGAAGGGCCCTGGTGGATAATTTTAGCTCCGCTATCTAACTAACTTGCCTGTTTGTTCTTTTAGGTGGGTTTTAGCTGGGAGTTTTAATTGCTGCTCTGTTTATGGACGCAAAGGTTGATTCTTGACCTGTGTGGGTTATCGTCTTCGCGTAGCCGGTTTCCCCCCGTTCCAGCGAATCAATTGTCTGGTAATCTCCCACCTCAGCCTTCAATTGTGAGAAAACGTATCCATTACAATATACCCAGTTTAATCACTTGACCCAATGCTGCTCTCTCTCATAAGAAGAAAAGAAAGGTTAGGAGACAGAGCGGCCGTTCTAATATGAAGGAAGGTTGACATATTTTTCTCTGTAAACTACATTGTTGTAGGATGCCTGTCTCCGGAGCCTGGGAGAACAAAATGCAATTATACGAATGCTTTTTTAATGTGTGAAAAACACTGAAGTGCGGCGTCTAGTACGGGAAACCTTTTGGCCCCCTCATCGTATTTGCGCTGCTTTTAGAGCGTTAGGAGTTAATGAACGTAATACTACATAAATACTTTTTTTTCACAGCTACTCCACGCAGCTGCTCCGTTATCGTAAGGAGATTTGTTGCTTGTACTGTAGAGATCACTGTATCAGTTGTACGACAGAATGTGGTTTGCAGTGCAGTATCAGATATCACGGCCTGTCCCGTGAAACGTAAGCTTCATACAGTGGACACATTGTGCTTCAGAGCAACCGAAGCACTAGAGCAGCTCCGGCGCTTTTGTGTCCCACAAATTGCTGCGGTTTTATCCACTTGTGCATTCGCAGGCGTTTCAGTCCCTGCGCTCCAATCCGACGCGCATCTGACCGATCCAAAATTTCAAAAGCTTGTCCATTACTTTGGTTTGATGACTCATGTCAGGGTTTATTCTGAGCTTCTCAGTGGCTCAGATTGAAATTGATCAATTGATTTTTTTATTTGTATTATTATTACTACTATTTTTACAATGTTGCATGTATCAAGAATAATCGTATGTGTTACAAATGCATGCCAAATAATACTTATTTATGCTACTCCGAAGACATATAAGTGCATTGTTTAAATTGTCAACGGATAGCAATTCTGTTATTTCTATAACAGCTATAGCATGCTTGCATTTTCTTTAGAGCAGCAGTTTGATCTGGTTTCATTGAGATTTATTGAAACATGTAACTAATTGAACTATATTATTACTTTTTTATGGCAATGAATGAGCTAATTTACTGTTACATTTTCAGCTGAATGAGACTCTCTCTCTCCTCCAGAGTGGAAGTGTGTTTCCCTTTTTAATGTGGCGTGAGTGTATATATTTGACGGTAATATAAGTGCATTTACAGGGCAGAGCAAATCGACTTAAATTCAATACATATTTATTATTGGGTATAATTTTTTAAATGGAAATATTTCATCCAATTTAAATCAGTGAAATCTTGTTATTCCTGTGTGTTTTTATTAATCAGTAGTATTTTTTTTAAATGCATGGTATGCATTTTAATTATTTGTATTTGCAAAGTGACAGAGTGTATTGTATTGTATACGTAACTGTTCATAATTTTGGGGTTGTTTAACATTTGTTAACTGTTAACTATGACATTAACTCTCAATAAATTCTTGCATTTCTGTTAATTAATAGTTAGTAAGGCAGATGTTAAATTCAGGTATTGGGTAAGATTTGGGTTGTAGAATAGTCATGCAGAATAAGGCATTAATATGTGCTTAATTAGTCAAACAAACTGTAAATGTAACCATAAAATAAAGTTGTTGTTTTTTTTGTTTTGTACTGAATAAGTCTCCTATGATCAAAATTACAGTAAAAACAGATATGTTGTGCAACATTAGTACAATGTAAAATTTTCTAATTTCATAGATAAATAAAAATAGCAGCCATACATGATCCATCATAAATTTGGTGCTCAGAAAACATTTCTTAAATTTCTTATTCATTAAAACAACTGTGTTGGTTAATATTTTTGTGAAAACCATGATTCTTTTTTCTTGAATTCTTTAAAGATAAGAAAGTTTTTTTTTTAAACAATGTAAACATCTCTACCATCTTCTTTAATTAATGTAACCATGCTGAAGTATTAGTTTATTTTAAAGTATGTTTAGCGCACACTGAACAACTAACATGTTACTTTGCTTTAAATTTGCTAAAAGTGATAACTTGACTTAATATGTATCCCTAACACTGCTGATGCCAATTAGATGTTAATTCCAAGCTGAGCATCTATGACAGCGTGGTGTTTCTTCTCTCAACCTTTGTGTTCAATCCTTCCGCCTGTTTGCATCACGTAGGCGGCAGAATGATGAGCTGTTAACTTGGTTAAGAGGATCACTGAAAGCTTAAAGTGATCTATAAACTGAGGGATGCCAAGGTTCAGGCTTTGGTCAAGCCTTGCATATTTAATTTGCCCTCTAAGAAAGGATGCGAATACATTCTGCTACCATTTAAAAAAAAAAAAACTAGCACTGCTTCAGGAAAATCATAGTTACATGATACGTTAGGTTAGGTTGGCTGTTTAGTCAGCCATATCTAAACGATTTTGCTTTTTAAAAACAATACAGTTATTTAAAATGATACTGTACGCATTTGTATTATTATTACTATCAAAGCTTTACACAACTTTGCTTCACAGTGTTCTCTTAAATCATGTGAGCTGTGCAAATATATCGTACAACCTATTTGGTATCAAATTAAGATTTTTTAAAATATAAAACACAACAGATTTAACTCCAGGAGACACCACAGTTTCATAGAATTCATATTTACACCTTTAAACCATAGAATGATGTAACACACATGAAACTCATACTCTTACCTACATTCACTCGATTAGCTGATTGCTGATATTTGTGTGCTCTACTTTTGCATAATATACCACACCCTTTATATGATCTAATTTTAGACAGATGACTAGATATTTGTATCCTCAAAAGAGCAATACGTTTTTTTTTAAGCTTACTTAAAGGTTAGAGTAGCAGTAACAATAACAGTGAGGTGTATACTCCCTTTGTTTTGATGTTCTGTGAAGTACAAAAATGTGTTATCACAGGAAAATTAAATCCAGATATCTAACCAAGTATTGGATTTTTACTCTAAAGCCTATTTCTAATTTCTCCTCCCAAAATGTAATATTTATAGGCTAGTTTTATTTCAGTGTAAGTGTGCCACATGCAAAATACTGTTCATCCTCTATGGCTGAGACTTGATCTGTCTAATGAATAAATGTATATTTTATGCAAATCAGTCCTGCATTGAAGATTGATGATCTCAGCATATTCAGTGGTGCCGCTGGAAACCAATCAGACAACACGCTTTTAATAAGACACGCAGTGTTTTCCTTGAAGCCAAGGAAGGTGAAATACAGTTATATTGAACTGGCTTCAGGAGGAATGATTTAGCATCTAATAAATGAGGAACAAACAGCTAAAAATGTCTCATGAAACCTTTCGGTGCATGTTTTCACAAAGGAAGCCCCCCTGTGCTTTATAACACAGGAAGGGTTTTGGTTTTTAGACTTCTCTAAGGCTCATTTAGTAGAAAGCACTGTTTCAGTTACTGTATGTATGAAAATACATGTATGGAAAGTAAGAGTACAAGTACAGCAAAACTTGTTTGATGAATAACTGCTGTGTTACAACTTCAAAAGATATCTTATGTTTAACATCCTATTAAGAAATATATAGTCCAAAACAAAACAAAAAAAAATCTATGATTGGTTTAAAATAAAAATGGAAATAAATGTCTTGAAGTTCTACTGCATCTAAGTTAATAATTGAAAAATTATTTTACTAATTAATTTGTAATAATATAAAAAATAGCAGAAGCAGAAGTGGTCTCTGCCTTTGATACTCTATTATGTATTGTAGAGGTTTATTAGTAGATAAAAAGTTAATAGGCACATTTTGTAGTGATACTGATACAAATATGCTGATAAATATGATTTTATCTTGTGGGTGAAACCTGCTTAGTAAGGTTAAAGAGATCCAAAGGTTACCAAAAAATGCCTGGTACTATAAAGCACCCACGGGTTTGCTTTCTTTAATAAATGATTGCTTTAAAAACTGCGGTGCTAAATTCACGTGAGCTTTAAAACCAGATGATAACGTGATCTGTCTTTTACTTTAGTAGAAGAAGAACAGCTGTATAAAGGAGTCACGTGATCAGTATAACAAATTAATAGTTTGACCTACGCTGACCTAGAAATAATGCAGAATCATCTTCCTAAAAAAGCCTAAATAATATTTTACCATATCCTAAATTCAAATCTAAAAGTGGTCTCTCACCATTAAGAATGCAATACTGTTGGTCAACATACCCACAGGTAGACTTGTAAATTATTGGCAAGGAATAAAGCAAATGGGGGAAAGAGAGAGAGAGAGAGAGAACATGAAACCTCTATTTAGTGGGCTTAAATCTTTTCCAAAGGTCTCTCTGCTTAGCACCAGCGATGTGCTATTACAGCGGATGAGCTGCTAATTGCGAGCTGAATTATTGCTATTGATCTCAGCTCAGCCAGAGCCAAACAAACAAAGGCCTGAAATGCTAAAGGGGAGGGAAGTCTAGGAAATATGAGAGGTGACATTTCTGTTCAAACACATATTTCCTCCGGTATTTGGCAGGCGTGTGGAGAAACAACCTCCTTTCTATTGCTATTTGCATCGTTATAAGGCCATAAGGCCAATGTTAGCTATGTCATGCGGTTTTGTAAGTTGTCACTGGTTTAAACTGTCAAGTCGGGAACACCTTAAGTTATTTTTATTGTAATTATCACCTAACCATTGGATTCAGATTTTGCCCTCATGCAGCTAAGTTTGATTTTAGCGAGAAAATCGGATCTGTTAATGATGATGCTAACAGATGCTAATGTTTTCAAAATATTCCAACTTAGCTTACACAGTGACATTCAGTATACAGCTATTTATTGAGTTAATTAAAATCAGTTAAACGCATCACAATCATTTACGGTCATGAATATCACACTTCTTCTTGAAAGCACTGGATCAAGCAAAGTATAACTTTTACTATTTATATGTGTATGTCATATGTTGTTTGTTATATGTTATATATTGTATATTATGCAGTTTTGACTATGCACGGATAATTTGGATTACCAGCAACTAATTTTTTCGTATACAACAGAGCTTACTGCATCGACCTTCTATTTTTTGAGTAGTAGTTAAAGTGGAAGTAATTTCATTAGATCTTTTTATTTATTTTTTTTACCTTTTTATTTACAGCATTCGAGGCTGACACATTCTACACTATATCGGGCTAAAATAGTACATGAATAATAAATTAGTATCGTTTTTCTTTTTATATATATATATATATATATATATATATATATGATAACTACATGCTGCTTACTGTATTATGCTTCCGGCGTGATGTGTCCATGTGTCACATAACATAACGCGTTTCATACTCTGTTTTATTCATTTATTTTTAAAATAGTATTCCACTTTATTCAGTATACACTGCTTTCTTTCTTTCTTTTTTTAATACAACCTAAAGGACATTAGTAGAGGATTAAATGTCAATTTTTTTGTCAAAGGCATACCGTTTTCCAAACATAAGATCAGGTTTGTTTATTTATTTAATTTACATTAAGTTGTGTCCAGTCGAGCTTGGGAACACCTGGGGGTGAAGCTTCTCCTAATGAAGACCTATTATACTGGTTTCTAATTGTGATATGGTCAAGGCAGACATTGCTCATTATGTGTTCGTTCCTTAAGTAAACTGAACTAAATAGTTTGATGGTTCGCAAATCAGACAGAGAGATGCAAACTGCGCAGTACGTTAACTCCTAATACCTAAGGGCAGGACGTTTTATTCTGGGATTGTTGACTTTTCCCCTGTTTTTTTTACAACCTGAAAACTCATCATTAATGGCACTACAGAAAACATACTGCAATGGCATTACAGTAGAAAAAAACCCAGTCGTATTTGTTTTGATTTATATGTATTAGTAGTTCCAAAGCATGTCCGTGGTTTGGAATCATCATCATCTTCGATCTAATGGATGTAGCAGCACGAAACTATCTTTTTGTACTGTACAAGAAGCTACACTAAAAACTATTTGACGTAGACACTATTTTCACGAGCAACTGCAAAAAATATTTTCTTGTAAATCATACCGTTTTTTTAAATGCGTACTGCTGTGCTACAACAGTTTGATGACAACGTTAGCTTAATACGCTTTGTTTATTGTGAACAGCATGTGTACCTTCCCGAGATAATATCAAACACGTGCCAAGAAAGAGGTCGTTTGACCTTTGGCAAATTGTGCTATACAGCACTTAAGATCTCTCAGTGATACAAAGTGAGTTAATGAGGATGTGGTCGCGCGGTTTCCACACCTCGTTCCTTTAACCACTCCTCTCCTATCTTTCCCCGTTCTTTTTTTGTCCTCTCAAGCCAGAGACAAATCCCCATGCCTTGCCTGCTGCTTTTATTAAATTCTCCTCAATAAAAAAGCTCAGACAGGATTTATTAGGTACTCAGCACAGACGTTTAGTATTTCCCCCCAGTTATTAAGTGAAAATCAATAGAAAGCAAAGAAAATGGAAGTCATACAAGTGTTGTCGCCCTGATATTATGTCGGCTGTCGGGTTAGATTCATGACAGGGCCTCAGAGCGCTTGTGAGGTGGACTTTCTGCTTACATTGCAAGACCTAAAGTGGAGGTTATTCATTAGAGTAAGCCAGCGGTCAGATACATTTCCAGGCCATTTCACTCATCTATCTTTGAGAGGCCAGTATAGAGTGGGGAAGGATGCTGATATACCCTGATAGAGATGTCAGGTTTTATGCACCAATCCTCCGATTTATCGTTATTTTGTTCCCAAGACCTCTTTAACAGCCCGAGAGCTTCTATTATGAGGTGTAAACTCTGTACGGAGCCATATGTTGTCGCTTTATTTATCACAAGCAGAATGTAATTGATACTTTACTTGTTTTGAAATGGAGTAAAATAGTAATTTGCCATGCATTTACACTTATGAAGAATACGGCGTGCTACGTGTGCAGGGAACTGCAAAATGGCTTCAACTCATGTGTTTAAGAAAGACTAATATTTTAGGACGGTTGATTTAAAGGCTAGCCCCTGTGTCAGTCATTTGCACACTGGAAACGCAATGAACGGCCCTTTCCATTTAAGTAACACTCTGTGCCAATGAAATTTATCACATGGAGACAAAGCCTTTGTCTCTGTATGTTAGTCAAAGTGAGCACAGTTAATATACATTCAAGAGAGGGGAGAAAACCTGTGAAATAAAGAACTTAAGCACCCCACTAATTTAATTACTCTTAAGACCTCCATGACAGTAATGTAAATATTCTAACGCCTGGACCCGAGACACTTGGAGTAATTACTTAAAGCTTTCCCTCAGATCTCGGCCGACTTTTTTATTATCCAAAAGCTTTTTAACATTAGCACTGTCTTCCTGACAAATTAAATGAAATTTCATTACTCCAGCCATCCTAATGGCATGAAACTGTCTGCCGTTGGTGTGGCGGCCCTCCTTGCCGACTACCCAAGCAGATTAATCAAATAGTCAGCTTCAGAGTCAAACTGAAGAGAGCATCGATCCGAAGGTCTGGGTGCATTGAAGGATTCAAGAGAAGGGAAGATTTGAACTTTGAATGAGAGACACCCACTAAATATCGATCTCCATATGTTAAACACAGAGACAATTTCGGGACAATTATTTAGTGTCAGACTGGAAGCCAAAATGTGGAGCTGAGCCTTATCACTTAAAGTAAGCCAATTATGCAAAAAATTAATTAGGGCTGTCAATTGATTATATTATAATATATTTTAGTAGTTACATTTGTTTAGTTTTAACCGTTGATCCTAGATACAAAAATGCTCAAATGTATTTTTGCTAAGTATACTATACGTATGTTAACACATTTATGTGTGTTTATTTGGTTTATTAAACCTGTATATTTAAAGTATTTATAAAGTAATTTTACATCAGCAAGCCTGAAGTGATATTTTAATAATTATAGTAATTATTTAGATTATTCAAATAAATAATACGTGTTATGTTATTTTAATATTTTAAAGTTAATTTTAACCACTGACCTGCAGTCATGCATTAGTGTTCACATTATTAATTCTGAAAAATACTTGCTGATATTTAATGACAATTAGGTACAAAAAATATTTGAGAACTGACAGCATTCTGGTCTGAGCATATCAGTTTGGTTTGGATAGCCCCCTTTTTTTCGTTCCTGTAATTATTAGCTTTCAAAATATTTAGTTGATTGTGGTGTGCGATTATGCTTATTTCTATAATAGCAATACAGAGAGAAGAAACATTAGGGGGGAGGTGAACTTATCTCAGAAGGAGCTGTGTTTTGCCATTAGTTGAAGATGTTTAACACCTTTAGGTTTTGTGGGGGTTAAGCTGCTTGGCCTTTGATCTCTCTGGGGTAAGGTCCTGCCAAAGGCCCTCTCCCCCTTCGTGCGGCCCTTCGGGGACTTTCAATCCAATTGCTGGTCCGCGATGGATGCAGATCTCAAGGTTACACCTGAGTGTTCAAGGGCAGGTCCAAGTGTAATCGGCACTTAGATCATAGATTAATCTTATTTGCTATCTATTAGGCTTGATTCTACCTTCCCTCGCTCCCCCTCCTAAAGCCAGGATTACGGTGATAGTTTAAGATAATGGATTCTTATGGAAGGGGAGGTCAAGAAGGCTTCGTGTTTCAGAAGCAACAGATAATATGATTAATCTAAAAGCCTCTTTCAAAGGGGGTCCCACCTTCACAGGCCTAATTGCCAAAGAGGGATGGAGGAGAGAATAAATCTGCAATGTTGCCCGCAAACCCACCGGATGAGACGCTTTAAATTCAACTAGAGTGTTTCATTAATTAGGGCTTTATTGTATAACCCGTGTGTGGGTGATGACAAAGACTTTTTTTTTGATATCTGAATGTGTTCTTCATCCACTTATTCTCCATTACCGATAATCCACAGAGACAGGTTTTCCTAGATTCCATAGACGACTTGTGGCTAATTTTCATTTAACCCCCTCCACGCAAAATGAAAATGCTGTGACCTGTTTGTGGTTTACAGGACTTGTGCGTAGATGAATATTGACATTATTAAGGGGGGTTTACGTCGGAGCCATTGACATTTCCTTAATACAACCAAACAATAGCGGACATGCTTTGATGGAGAGCTTTCATTACTATATTTACTCCGCTCTCAAAATTCACTATTAACATTTATCCAATACGCGGCTTGGGGAAATGCAATGCGTAATCATTTCACTGAGATACTCAAAGGTTATGTCAAGTCGCATGGATTCCCTCCGCTACGGCTTAACTCCAGGGGGGAAAAAATCCTGTTCTTTCTGTGATTTCTATAGGTAGCCACTAGCCAAACTGATAAAAGATAAATAGTGATAAAAATATCCTAATGTGACAGCCCAGCAGATAACCTCAGGAGACACATCGGTTATCTGAGCCAGTCATCAGCAAGTGAATATTTATCACAAAGAACAGACTCATTGCGGCATCACCGCCTGCATGTTTACTAGCTAATACAAGAGGGAGACGTGTAATCTTTTCAGGATAGAACAATTCCTGCTTCAATCTTACAGAAATACAGGGGGCAAACACATGTAAGCACAATACACACGAACAAGAATCCAACAAACGCCCCAAATTATAATATACTATATTCGGCTGTCTCTGTGGATTGTCTTTTCACTGTGGCTATGTAAATGACAGTATATGTATGAATACAATATCGATGTATGTAGTCAGAAAGCAAAGCCTGCTAGATCATCCGGCATTAGGCAATCTAGCCGGTGAAAGTCTCTCTTATAAGAGCGATAATGTGCACGTGTGCATTTTTTGAGAGGCTGTTTATAACTGGTATTTTGAAAGAAATTCTTTTTTATTATTATTCTGAAGGTCACTTATAAATAATGCATAGGCGTAATCTATTATTAAACTATTGGGAAATACCTAAAAACATATTCTCAAAAATATCATTACCGTAAAGCGGGAACGATGCACGGCAAATAATGTTCGTGCCGTGTTTAATGTTTCCCACACCGTTTTATAGAGTGGGGTAAACAATCAAATATAGACATTCTTTTTATTCTGTCAAATCATGGGGCAGCTCAATCATAAATGACTGACAAATCCAGGGAAGTGAAAAGGTCTTAGAGTGCGCCCTCGTAGGCAGGAGAGCTTTTTCTTGTCAAACATAAACCAAATTAATGTTAGACCTTGTGGTGCCTTTAATATGAGGGCTTTATATAGTCATAAGATGGGAGGGAAATAGCATGGAGGGCTATTGCTTGGAGATTTACCATAGGTTAAATGACAGGGCTTTTTCAAAGCACTGCTGACATGCTATCCATAACACATGACATACAGTAAGTGGAATAGCAGTGTAAACTAGTAGGTGATAGCAGTAAAAAAACAAAACAAAAAAACAAACACTTAAATTTCAATATCAGTACCTTTTTGGTTTAGGAGTCTTATTTAATTTGCATTTCTATTTATTTTATGTATATACAGGATTATAATGGCATGAAGGTGAATAAATGATAAAAAAAATAAACAGGGAAAATAATAATATTGCTGTTTGTTTTTCTTTTTTAATATTTTAAAATAATGAATGAAATAATTTTATTACTAAATTGACAGATTAAATTTTAGCAGCTATTACAGCCCGGTCGTCAGGGGGACATGACCTTTCAGAAAGCATACTTGCTATAAAAGGCTGGGCGATATTTCTAAAAACGTTATTACAATATGTATCAGTCGATGCAGATAATTAACACAATAAATGTCAAGTTTAAAGCCAGTCTTTTTCCCCAAAGTAAAAGTTGTAGAAACCAGACCATTAGTTTTCCATTCAAAATAAATATATAACTAGCAAAAAAAAATGACTTAGTTGCTTCATGTTCTAATGAGTGATATTGTTTCAAAGCAGGAAAAAGGCTTAAGTTGCCTGATAATATTAATAATAATAATAATAATAATAATAATAATAATAATAATAATAACACTTTTTGTCTCTTCGAAATGCACATTTGTAGTAGCTTGAGTTAGGATGCAAAAACATTTATTATTATTATTAGCAATGTTGAAAACAGCTGTGTTGCTATTTCTTTCTTTATATTTTTTGAAGAACAAACAAAATATTAATGATTTGGAGTAGAATTTAAGTTTTCCCTGAATTACTGAATTAAACTGAAATAGAATAGAATGAGAACTAAAGAATTTAAGCTTTAAAAAGAGTGTAAAAGCTGTATGAAAGAGGTCCACAATACTCATTTGACTCATATGTTATATTAATGATAAAAACATTTTGTGCGAGGAATATACAAAAATGTAAGGCTTTATTTTCTAAAAACTTTCTAACCGCACTGTGAGAGAAGTAGGACAATCATGAAATCATCCGAGTTGTATCTTCTCAGTGAATTTGTGGATTTGGTTCAGCAGCCAGTGTGAATGATTCGTTCTCAAATTAAACTGATTCGGCTCTCGAGTTCAATCCTCAATAACTTGATTACAGCTGTTAACAGCTCACTGAATTGGAAGATTATCAGTGAATAATGACTTCAAATTCAATCTGTTCTTAACATAAAGCTACGGCATATCTTCAGAAGACTTAGAATATGGCAGATGAGATCATTGTATGGTGCCTAATATATTTAGTGCCTATCCCTTTAAAACCAGGAAGCCAAAAACCTTTCCTCCGCAAATGGTAGTTTTTCCCCTCTTCTTCCACAAATCACGCTACAGAACGGAAGGAGTACCTTCGATGATACAGCTCTCACATAAACAAGAGACAGAATGGAAATACATCACAACTACAGGTCTCGCCCTTGAGGTTTTCTATGAGGTTGACTTCTGTGAATGGACATCTATGACCAATTTAGGAGGAAAGTTTCTGCAAAGCCAGCATTTTTTCACGCCAAGTCAAGGCAAATGCAGTGCTTTTGATATTGCATATCAGGCGATGAAACATGTGTGAGGGTGCGGGACATGTCCAGACATTCAATTTCAAAGCATTGTATACTTCAACCCGCTTGACATATTCTATTATTCTAAGCCCTCATCAGGCCATCAAGCCACACTGGAAGACATCTTCACTATGATCCATGGTTGCAATATGGAAGGATAACCTTGGCCCACCGGGCTATTCTTTGATATTAGTGCTTTATAATAATTTGCGGCTACGTTTATGTTGCAGGTTCAACAGTTCAGACCTCTCCAAAAAGAGTGTGATTTGGTAAAATATGTGTTCGCTTAAAAACATATTTTAAACCTGAGAATATGCGTACAATTACTGCGGATTTCATAGGATATATATTTATCCTTGGGGACGCCCATTTGTATCAATAACCAAGTCATGTACTGAGCACTATTTTTACTATTAAATCATCTCAAATGGCCTAATGGGAAAATTCATATATTACTTGAATGTGTAGGCTTCCTTACGGTGGGAATAAAAACCGTGACTGAGACCACATTTAAGATAAAAAGCTGTACTAATGCTGTATTTTCAATAATGTTGTATTTTTTATTTTATTAACAAATGTATTACTAAAAAGTGTGTGTGTGTGTGTATGTCATAAAATTATTTAAAAATATTAGCATTAGTGCTGCCAAACGATTTATCATATCTTTATAAAGTTTCTGTTTACATTATATGTTTATGTGTATATGTTTATTTATATATAAAAACACACAAATATAGTATATATATTGAAAATATTTAAAATGTTCATGCATTTATATACTTATAATATTTTATATTATATATACCTATATTTTACAATACGTATATTATTTATATATACATAATAAATATACATGGTATACACACACACACAAAAATTACGGATTAATCATGATTAATTGTTTGACAGCAATAAAATTATATATTTATATTATGGCATATTAATTTACATCAAATATTATGCATTTTTAGGGTAAAATATTTTATCAAATAAGTAAGCTATACATATCACATTGAATTTGTCTGTTACACAGATGTTTCTCATATTAGCTTATCTGTTTTTCTTATCGATAATTGATAGATGCATCAGCTATCATAGTCAATTGATTTACAAGGGATGGTTTGGAATTTGAATGGCTCAAAGATATTAGATTTAGCAGCAACCTCGCCGCTTGTTAGCATATTCATTTACCTATGGGAGTCCCATTACGTTTTGTTAATACATACTGCTTTAGTCATCCCAGCTCCCCACAAATTGCATTAATGTTGCTGTGTTATGTAGCCACGGAGCACAATAATTTGATTGAGTGCCTATGTTTGATAATTAGATTATCGCTTGAGAGAGGGGTAATTGTCATGCCTTGTCACAACCAGATCACTGTAAAAAGAAGGAAAAGAAGCCATATATTACTGTCTTAGCCTTTTAGTGTCACAACGGTGGCACTTTAGTGTTACTTAGAGCTGACTGCATTTCTTCATCTCCTTGTTAACACACTGCACGATGTGAAAAGATAAAAATGAAGAAAAAAGGTCCTTCTTTCTCGCCGCCACTGCAAAGGAGATATGACTGTTGAAAGCGAAATATGTGGTGTGTAAATTCAAACCAGTTCAAAAAAAGGGAAAAAATCAATTAAGCAGATATGATTGTCAGCTGAGCTCTTATCATCAACAGTTAACTGCGTTGTTAAGAAAAAAGGACATAACCTTTGCAAAGGTAAAACTAGGCCTCATTTCCATCAGCACCTGACACTGTCACACTGCTGCTCTCATTAAAACCTGTCAGTCATCCCCCCCACACACAGCCTGGCACCACCAATGTAATTTATCAATGTCAAAACTGTCACCGGCTAATGTGAAATAAAGTTTCACACATGAGGAAAATGGACAATTACTAGATGCACACTTTGGATGCAAAATAACAAGAGAGTTGGCTGATGTGTTACGGGTTATGTAACAGAGGTGGGCGTCATTGTACAAGAGACAATTGGGCATCACTACACACACACACACACGCACACACACACATCGAGAAAATGCGTTATCGCACATATGATTCACAGGTAGAGGCCAATCGGGAGGCAGCTGTTGTTCAGAATGCGTGAACCAGCACCAAAAAGATCCTAATTTTAAAAACAAGGTCACTTGGAGGAATACCAGAGATGCTTTCAAATATATTACCAGAGAATGCTTTGCTGAAGTTGATAAACGTGGCCACAGGAGCTGAAGGGATGAATCTTTTAAGCCGGTCATTACAGCGGCTTGGATTTCTCACAGCTCCTTGCGTAGTGTCACACAATCACCGGGGCAGAATGAAGGCTGAATATGCTAATGACTCTAATTGGACTACTAATAGAGCATGTCTCTGTAGTTTTTAAGCTTGCGGATGGCTGTGTAATCAGAGCAGACAGTCGTTAAGAGAATGAAGAGGCAACTAGCAATGTCAGGAGAGGGCCTGGCGGTTCCAGCTGACACTACCCCAATCTTCCAGGACCCATTAAATGGCTGTTTCAACGCATTACCTACCATAACATCCTTGAATATCACTGATTTTATTTGCAGTATCAAACATTTCATTTCACGCGCCATTAATGGAAAAGTGCCGAGGTTCTAATGCTGCCAAAACATTTAGTAACTACCTGGACTCTGAGAAACCAATTAACTCTGGAGACAATATGGCCAATTACACACAAAAATAGGTAGGTCCACTACTGCTTCCTGTCTGGCTATTCATCCGGTTACTTTGGATGGTAAACCAGTCAAACAGGGATGCTTAAGTTTTTGTCAAGGAGCACATGTGCTTCCAAGTTGAAAACAACTTAAGGGACGCAATGAAAATGTATCAAATAACGTATGTTTTCTTAATAAAGTTCTCCATTAATGATTATATGAAATAAATAGTTCTGTTTCGATATATATCTTCGTGCCTATATGATTATTATTGCCTTCCTGTGATGTGACAAGTTTTTTTAATTTGATTACATTTATTTTACATTTGATTACAGTTTATTGTGTAATCAAAATACCAGTAATATTCAGGTTAAAAAAAAACTATAAACAAGCATGAAATACATTGGACTCTTATTTTGAAATGTCTGTGATTTAATTATTGCTGGCTGATCAACGCTTATTCAAAAAGAGGAGAGAGCTAATATATGCACACTAAACATTTACAACATATTACAACGTAAACATTGCCATAATTCATCAACAATAAATCATAAGTGGAATCTATTTGTCTTCATCGATTGCTCATTGATATTATTATTGATACTGAGTTACTAATACTGAGTTACTGCTTTGAAATGTGCAGCGCTTACATTTTTTAAAAAAATGAAAGCATATACCCTTTTGAAGTATTGTGATTTCTGTTTTTTCTATCCCCTCCTAAATGCATTTGAAGAGATTTATTTTTAGTCAAGTGTGGGTGAACTGCTCTCACTGTTAAGGCCCGTCATAAAAAAAGAGCTGTATTACGAAAATGTAAATAAATAAATGTCCCTTGCTGCACAGTATGTGCCTCTGTATTCTTTGAAAAACTTTAGTTGGTACTTTAAAATGCGAAGCAGAGCTAAATTCAGTGCTATTTTTTTGTCGTCGCTGATAGAGCTAGACACATTTCAAAGGTCAGCTTGGGTCACCCGCGCTTGCTTTGTTAATGTCCATCTCAATTGGCGGTTAAATTGATCAAATCTCCGTATCCCAGCATTTCTTATTAGCATTAGGATCTTTTCTTTTTATTTCATCACATTAAAATTATCCATTTGCTCTGCTTAAAAGAACGAGGGACAAAGTAATTCCATTTTGAAGCTTTAAAGTCACTGCTAACTACCAGAAACACTTAATGAAAAGACTCTTGGCTACAGAATGAAGTGATGAGGAGATCACCATTACCCATCCCTCCTCTGACCCCTAATGTAGTTATGCCCAACAGAAAATTCAAGTGGCACTTCAGGAGATGGGAAATAAGCAGACCTTCCTCAAAATCAATTACTTTATCCGGTGTGTGCGCGCGTGTGTGTGTCTGCAAGAAAGAGGCTTAAGAAATCAGGGTCTTTCTTTGTGCATGAGTTTATGTGAATTTTATTTATGTTCGAAGAGTTTGTTCTCGAACAGACTTAGCATCCGTTTTTTAAATACATAATTTCTCCATAGAAGCTTGAATGAGTGTTTAAACAACATATTATAATAGATCTGTCATTGTAGATATGGAGTGATTTTAAAATAAAGTATAGTACTCTATAATAGCCATATTCATGGCAAAGAATAGATTGTGCCTGTAACGGGACTTTTAGGGTCACCGTGTAAGCGGCTACATCACGGCCTAAATCCTAATGGTTATTGGTCATGGTTAAGGCCTGTCAGCCTCGCTGATGTAATCCAGCATGTACTACCAGCCCTCAACTGTGTTTACACCCCACCATCTCTGTCTTTGTATTTTGAAGTTCAAAAAAAGCACAGGTGTTGCTCTGTGAACCTTGCATATTGCCCACTAACCTCATAACCCCACCTCGACCAGCTAATCTTATTCCTATTGATTTTCCAGCCAGCTTTCAATAGGTCCTGATGGAATGATGTCAACATGAAGCTAATGACTCTAACACGCAAGCAAAGAGAAACATAAAATATCATTACCGTTGCTTTCTTCATCAACGGCCTCTGATTACATCGCGCCATTATATTGGGATTGTAATGACCTTGTGCGCAGAGGTGAGAGAATATAAGGGTGAGATGCTATAAACACTGCTGAACTGCAAAAAACCCTTTTAACATCTGTGTGATCTTAGTGGACGATGTGCATGCTGTATATCTGAATATAATGTGTAAAATTAATTAAATTATCGTATTATGTATAATAGGGATGCACCGAAATTTCACATGGTGAAAATTACTGGCTGAAAATATGAGTCGAAAATAAGCTATATGTAATATATTTTTGGTGCGCCTCGTCATTGCGCGGTTTGACTCTCCTCTCAGTATTCCACTACCGCTCATGTTAACTACATTTCTATGTAGTATACTTGTTCCTGTTTGCAATAGCGCTAATGTGCTTTAACATGCTTTAGTACAGCTGACTCTACCCTCTCGTGACGCCATGCTCTGCTTTGTGGGATAATACATTATTTAGACACAAAAAATGTTAGCATTATTAATGTAGTAAATTCTGTCCAGTTTTGTTACTTTCAGTAAAAGTGTGGTAATTGTATAGCTTTTTTTTTATTCAGTATCATTAAAATTTTGTTAAATTAAACAGTCTTACAAAATGAGTTTAATAAAATAATAAATAATCATTCCAAATCATTTTCAGTTTTGTTTTTCAGCCAGTTATATCCAGAATTTTTTTTTTTTTTTTTTTTTTTTTTTTCGGTTTCTGTTTTGGCCCAGAATTAAAATTTTGGTGCAACCCTAATATTGTTAGGGTAAAGTAATATACTTTAAATACTTTTATTTAGCAGGGATAAAAGTGATAGTAATGGCATTTATAATCTTATTTCATCAAAGAATTCTGAAAAAAGTATAATCATTTCCACAAAATGTTACGTATTTCAACATTATTATAATGTATTATAATAAAGATGAAAAACGTATTATAATATTATTATAATAATGTTGAAAAACGTATTATAAACTTTTCAACATTATTATTATTATTATTATTAATAATAATAATATTAATAATAATACTAAATTGAGCACCAAATCAGAATATTCTAAACTAAATATATAAAATAAAAATAATGTGACCCTAAAGACTAATGATTGCAAAAAATAAAAACAATAACTTTCTTTTTTTTAAACAAAGATATGTATGGATTTATATACTCCCCAAGATAATCACTGAATTTACACACATTATCATGAAAAAATGCTTATAACGGCTTGATTTTTAATATTGTGTGTTGCGTCTTCAAGCGTCAATGCATGTGGTTTGTTCTGAGCAGTCAAGCTGCCCACTGTTTGTACCAAAAAGCCTCCAGCTCCTGTGCTTTTTGGCTTTCCAGTATAAAGTTTGAGTTTTTGTACAGTGACTCAATGCTGTGATACAGCTTTACCACTCAGAACAATTGACTCATACACAACTATTAAAAATACAAAAAAAAAAACATTTATTCTTGAGGAGATAACACACAAAGAATCATAGTACACTTTCGCATAACATTTGTAATAGCATTATTGTGTGACATACGCTGAAATACACATTAATACTTACTTTTTTCTGGGCTGGACAATGTTTTATGACTTGTTTACGACTGCGCCACAACACTTTCTCTGTCCCGACTGGCATTTGACAACAGTGACATGACTTTCTTTATTACTGTGTTGACTCATTAAGATGTGGGAGGGGCACGATTTATCAGTGAGCTCAGAACTCAGTGGGACGACCCGTGTAAACCGTATACTTTGCTAAGACACTGACCTTTCTTTGTACCCTTTTCAGTAACGTACTCATGGTGTTCTTTTAATTAAAATGAAAGAGACCACATACTCAGATGCCCAAGCCCTGCAAGGTGATTGCACGTTTCCCGTCTGTGCTGTTAATTACTCCCCTTGTTTCACAACACGGGTGTCCAATAAATTTATCGTCATCGGGTTATAGGCATGTATTGGGTGGGGTAAAAAGCGTGAGTTGGGGGATGGTCTGAGGCTAAACTTCCTTTGATTACTGTACCTGCTAATGTATGCCTGATCCACAAAAAGGTAGGGTGTGTGGCTGCATATTTCAGAGAAGACATCCCACCAGGAGTCTAATGCGCCAAATCACTCTTCTGCCAGCCTGGCCTAGTTTTGCTGTTGCCTGGGCTCCTCTACGTCCCCCCACACCCCCATCCCCAACCTCTCCCACATTCATTAATTGGCTGGATTAAAATCACTCTCATTCTCAATGTAATTTGATCAAGTCTTGAAAAAGCAGCGCATTTAATAGTATACTGCCAAGTGCAGACTGTAATGAAATACATGGTGTGACAATGCATATTTGTAACGCACGCTTGATATTTCACTCATATTTCACTCAAAAATGAGAGCCGTTTACTTAACCTCTGTCGTCTGATGGAGTTTGGATTCCTGTTGCCTTTGGCTTGCTTAGATTGGAAGTTTATTATCAGTTTGACTGTACTGACGCTATCAGTTAAGAACAAACCCAGGAGGAATAGTTCACCCAAAAATGAAGATTTGCTGATTTTTTTTTTCATCCTTGGATCATCCAAGATGTTGATTGATCCTCTGCAGCAAAATAGTGTCATCAAAACCGCTGGTAAAACATTACAATAATCCACAAGTGATCACCATGACTCCAGTCTTGCGAAGCAAAATGCTATGTTTGTAAGTGTCTGGCGAAATACCCATAATACATAATAATAGTTCCTCAGTGAAAAAATCCATCACCAACAACTTTTTCAGACTGTTTTCACTTGATCTTTTCGTGTTTCTCTCCTCAATTAGACAAGATGACTTTTCACTGGAGAAAACAATATCATGGAAAGAGAACTTTACTCAGAAGCAATTATTTCAAGTAAAAAATGCCTGATGGATTTGTATGTTACAAACATGCAACTTTTACACGTTACAGTACATTAAAGGATTTGTGTGAATTACTTATGTTTTTATCAGCTGTTTATTCTCATTGTGATGGCACCCATTCACTGCAGAGGATCCATTCTTAAGAACATTATTTAATGCTAAATTTCTCCAAATATGTTCCAGTGATGAAACAATTTCATCCACATCTTGGATGACCTGAATGTGAGTGTATTTTCAGCATATTATTTATTAATTTTTTTTGAGTGAACTATTGGTTTAAAATGAATTGAGGACACTATTGCACTGCAAAAAATGCTTTTCTATCTTAGATTGTTTGTCTTGTTTCCAGCCAAAATATCTAGAGAAAATAGATAAAGAAGGATTTTCTAGACTATTAACAAATATTGTCTTGTTTTCAGAAAAAACAAGATTATTTTGATTACCCCACTGGCAGATTATTTAGCTTGTTTCAAGCATAAACTTCATTTTGACTTTTTTTTTCTGAAAAGAAGACAATAATTTGTTGGAGGAAAACAAGACAAAATCTAAGCTAGAAAAGCAACATTTATACTGTTATTGAACTGAATTGAATCAACACTGAGGTGACTCTAACTAAATTTCTGACATCATTCACTTTTAAAAATAAAGGTGCTTTACCACGCCAAGTCTAAATAGTTCCATGAAAAACCTTTCTGTTTCAAAAAAAAAAAAAAGATGACTAAATGGTTCTTCTATATTGCATCGTTGTGAAGAACCTTTTAATTACCTTTATTTTTAAGAGTGTTGTCTTCTGTAGAGCTGCTTATAGCTGAAACCGTTTGTCCATAAGTCAGAGAGGTCCTGCTTTGTTTCGTCTCTCAAAATATCTTCTTTTGTTTTCTCAGGTTTGAAATGACACGCGGGTGAATAAATGATGAACTATCCCTTTAAGGTAGTCATAATACATATCACACACCCAAAGCGGTCTGCCTCGTTCTAATAAGTTCAGTTTATGTATGTAAATGTAGTTGCATTAGAGTGCGCACAAATTCTCTTGAAACCCAGTTATTGATTTCGACCAGCATCTGCTATGCCCATGTTCAAAGGCTTCCATTGCACCTAAACCCTACAGCAAGTGTTGGCCGAACATGGGCCTCATTCATCTAGCAGCATCCTGGCTTATTGTTTGGGTGCATTGGGGTTGCTATGAGGCACCTCGCTTGCATCGGTCTGGTGTATTCCTCCATCCCACAGGACCCCAGATACAAATCAAACTGCTCTGACCCCAGTGTCCTCTCCACACTCTCGGTCCCCTAAAGGCGAGACGGCGGTGTGAGATCCTGTCTTGCCCTTATTTATTTTCCCCTTTGTGGTTGTGCAGCTAAGGGGCGTGAGGCATATATATTTCCTTGGGTAAACTCAACCTACATTGAGCATCCAATGCCATTTTCATTTTAAATAATGTTTGCTAATAATAATACCTGAATATCACGGGTTTGAGAAGGGGAATGAAGGCTATTTCAAAATTGGATGTGCGAATAGGGTAGCATTTTCCTTCCATCACCTGAAAGAGAAAACAGTGCAAATAATAAAAGTACATCAGACAGCGATCTGCATTAAGATCAAAGAGCTTGAGCCATTGTACAAAAGTACAAACATGTTTACTCGTGAAGCAGATGGCCGTAGCTTGCAGCCTGAAGAAGAAGCTGTTGTCGAGTGAATAATGACATGGTTAGTAAGCCCAAGTGTAAATACGCAAGTAAACACAGGCGCCTAGAGAGCAAAGCAGCCACGCTAGCACCAATGAAAACGAATCCCTTTTTCATGTCACATTGACCTTTTCCAGGCCAGATGAAATCAGTCTTGGCTTAAAACAAATAGCCACATTTCATCTGCTGTTACCCTTCAGACCGGGCCGTGTGACCTTTGAACTTAATTTTCTATCTAAACCCATTTCCATGTGCCGCATCCCCCGCTCCGATGTGATAAGTGTCTGGGGTCCTGCACCGTAGAACAGCGATGTTTAAAATAATGTTTGAAGGGGGAGGCTAAACTATACCATTGCATGTGAAGTTACAGGATTGCATTTTTGGATTCACTTTCTGACTTTTTGAATTAGGTTCACTGTAGGGGAAACTGCTAGCTACTCGTAATTTGATTTATTGTCAAGCTACCATTTCGAAAATTAATAAACTATCAGATTATATACAGTACTTGTTCATTGTTTAGACTGAAAACTCAAAAAAAAGAACCTGAATATATATTTAATTGCATATAAAATTACCATACGTTTGGATAACACCATCTTAACAAACTATTTAATTTGATGCACGCATACATAAATGATACAGATCATATTTTTTGTAATAGTACTAATAAACTGAATATGTTTCAAATGCAGTATATACATTCATTTCAATCTTGTACATTTTTGTTAAATATTGCTTATTCCATAGCTATAGCCATTTGTTATATGTCCATACTAATTTGAATTAGTTTGAATGAACTAATTGTGAAAATTAATAATAAATTAAATAATACATTAAACATTTAAAAATAATAATAAACTCTACTATTTTCTTTACTTATTTTTTGGAGTGCAGAAATCTTACAGGTTTTATTTATGTATGACCGACATACATTGCATTAAAGGTCATTTGTAAGGTAATTGTTAAAATCTGTCTAGATACAGTATTCATCTGTCTATCTATCAATTGTAAATACCGTTTTTCATGCTAATCATCCGAAACAGTTACTTACTTTTGGTACTTTTAGTTAACATTCTAAAATTATTGTTCAGCATACTTCATTATATATATCAAATGGCGTGGTGCCAAAATAATAATTTCTTATTTTCTGATGTCGGTTGTTCTGAAATAATTGGGTACAGACAGAGGCAAAATTCAGTGAAAAGCAATGGCCTTCTAAAAATGTAGACAACAGATATAGAAATTTCTGTCACTGGAAATGATAAATAGTTCAAATCTAGGCTGCTAGTATTGCTATTTCACCTCAGAGGAGTTCATGGATAAGGATGGATTCCGTGCACTCTTTGACCGCATATTCGTACTAAACAATTGAAACCATTCTAACTATGCACTAAATTTGTATGTACTTCAAAAGAGGTGTGAGCCGGGTGCAATTTTGTGCAACCACCCGTGGCAAATGCGAGTCCTACATTCATAAAAAGAATATGAATTTATAGAGAGCATTGTGGCAGACAGCGCGAACCTCAAGGTTTCCAGAAGCGGCTTGAATAAACAAACAAGGAGAAGCTATCTGTCCCCCCTATCTCTAAATACACAGACAGCCACTTAGGTCACTTGAAAGGCTAATTTTCTGGAAATGTCACGTTAACTCTGAAGGCCTCACAAGGCATGAGAAAAAGAAGATTAGCCCAGATGGAGACATTTGCAACACCAATCGCAAAGGAACTTGGGATTAGGCAAGCACCTTGTCTCATCTTCAAACATATGCACACATTCACAGACACACAAAAAGGTCATTTCATACTCATTTCCCCCAACTCTGGTTGCACTTCAGTAAAAGCGAGGATGCATGGGCTTGAATATATTTGACAGACACAAGAGGATGCTTATCGGCACTCTTAAAAGTGCTGCGTCAAAAGCCATTTCATGTCACCAGTGCTTCACTCCTTCCTTTGAATTTGTTTGATTGTCACACTTTGCATTCGGTTCTCTCCTCTGAGATGGCTCTTGCAAAGGCTCACAAACAGACAAACAAAAAAAATGACTTTTGAGCTTGTGAAAAAACATGGAATCATAAAGCCGTTTCACCCTGAACTAGACTAACATGTGACCGCTGGTGCAGTGAACCCTTCTACTGAATAAACAATCCAAGCCTTAGAGTAATATTGAGGGTATACTTCCATTGTGAAGAATGATGTGTAAATACAGCAAATTGGTGAAAAGGGTAAATGAGTTTAATATAACACAATGCATTCAAATTGGAGCAGGTCCATGCCTTGAGCTGTTCATGTTTCCCATCCCAAGGTTAAGAAAATAAATTACTTGCAGAGCAGCAAAAAAAAAATCTTATCCTGTTGTGGATCAAATTTTTGTGTAACCTCCCAAGTTGAGCGAGCATCCAGAGCATCCATTTCAAACAAATTTATTACGGCATTAAATTAATAAATAAGAATATCACAAGAGGTGACCTTCCCCAGCCATGCAAAAATAAATGTCTGCCGCACTGTCCTTCAGCTGTGGGAACTCACATCAGAAATATTGCTATTTTCTTTCAACATTCCTCCATGCAAACTGGATTAGCGCTCCACTGCTTATTTAACCTTTTCAAGTAAACAAGATTATTTATTTCAACTGGCCTCTCCTAGTTTTATCTTCTGGTTAAGAGAAAAGAGAATGAAAAATAAATGGGTGACTGTGCAGCGTTCCCACGCTTGGTAGTTCTATAGAATGTGTTGTAGAGTTAATTAGAAAATGAGCAAGAACTTTTTGGACAGAGCTCTTCTGTTAGAGTCAATGTCAACATCTTAATATTTGGCCAGCCGATGACTTCACATGTAGATAGACTAATAATGCCCAGCACAAGCACGATTTTCACAGTTATTGCTCTTGTGACCCTTCATTAGACCAGATGGCATTATTGGCAATGCTCTGAGTTGAGCAGATGAAGGATTTGAACTCTTTGGTGGAGTCCATTTGACACCAGAGTTTATTTGCTTCAAACTTTTGCTCTGCTATGACTGTAGCTAGAGGAGAAAACTGACTGTAAAAGAAATGTAAAGTAATGTCCGCTATACCGCCTGTTGAGGTAAACCTGAGAATGTAACGTTCATGTACAGAGTTGATTTGTATTTGAATTTTGGGTAGCTAGAATCATCTCTACTTATCTCTACTTAGATAGATAGATAGATAGATAGATAGATAGAACTGAACGTTAGAATAGAACTACTGATACATAGATGGAACGACTGAACAAGAGAACGATAGATAGATAGATAGATAGATAGATAGATAGATAGATAGATAGATAGATAGATAGATAGATAGATAGATAGATAGATAGATAGATAGATAGATTAGATATTTTGAAAGTGTTGTTTATATTAAAGACAATTCTATAAATGTTACTGGTCAAATGTTTGTTCATATCTTTAAGATCATATCATTGTCAGAAGATTTCAGGAATATTCCTTGTTTGCTGGGGTTACAGAGATATGTACATTTGTGACACAAGTTGTTGTTGTTGTTTTAATAGTCACTTATGTGCACTGGTAAACGATTATTACTGGTTCAAACTGTTGTGTGTTGATTGTTCGAGTCCAATAAGACGATGTGGTAAGAGACCTGCGGGGGCAGTGGAGGTGGGTGTACTCAAACTTAGGTTTGAACCAAACCATCAAAACGAATGCAAACGTAACACTTTAACACATAGCACTTAGCATCACAGCTTACAATCCATCACTTACAGTCCTGTCATATATTATCCTACTGTTTCATTTTTTAGTATGACATGTTGAACATTTTAACGCACCAAAATAAATAGCATCGCTTAATGCTAATCAGACTTAGCATGCACGCCTACTGCCCAGAACTGCATCTGCAGGTTAATTTCAGAACGTATTGATCTTTGCGTAAGGTTTCACTCCCCTGACAGTCATCAAGTTACCTAAGGCAGCTCTGTCCAGCGCTCCATCCCTGGCATTCGTGTGGATGCATGTGTTTGTGTGCGTGTGTGTGTGGGTGGAGACAGCGTACGGATCGGAGTTGCGCTGACGTGCCCTGAGGCCCACTCACTGACATAGCTTGTTTAGCACAGTTTCAAATTATTTTAATGAATCCCAGTTTGATGTTATTTATATATTAACACTAATCAGACAGTCACAAACAGGCCTATTTGCGGTCGCCAAGCACTTCTACCCCTATGTATTTTGATACGCCACATACTACTTTTTGAAATTAGCCAAATAAGACTGCTTGAATATTAGAAAAGAAGTAGGTCAATGCGGATGTTTGAGACAAGAATGGAAAACAAACTTGGGGGTTAGAGCAGCCATGATAGTGTGGGTTGATATGAATAATGCAAACACACAAGCTTGTAAGGTTAATACACGGTAGGCAAACACAATCACCCTTCCCCTTTTTAATAGGAATGTGCTTATTGAGACACTTAGAGGGGTGGCAGGTGATGCCTGACCTTTTATACACACAGTTCAAACATTCATTATCATACAAATATGAGCTTTTTCACTGGACCATCGATACACGGATATGTCAATAAGTTCAAGCCTGGAAAAGCGCAGCAGCTGATTGGTTGGGAAGAACAGGGCTTTTCTAGGTGATTAAGCTCTTTCTGAATCACCCTGTTTCAGCAATATTTGGCTGCGCGAATGCAGACGTATTGAGAGAGCGTCGATCAGCTAGTGCATTGTAGTTCATGTGTGGTTGTTTGAAATTCATTTTCAGAAAAGAAAAAGACTAAAATAAGGTGGCTACTGAAGGTTCCTTTATTTCCGTGCAATTTCAGCCACATTTCTATACATGTGTGTATATATATATATATATATATATATATATATATATATATATATATATATATATATATATATATATATATATTTTTTATTTATTTATTTTTATTTTTTTAATAAAAAGGCAATCAATGGGTGTGCGCAGAGTTTTAAGTAAACGTATTGAATCCAGATACACATACAGAAATGTTTTAAAAAAGTATACCATGCAAGATAGATGGATGGAGATGCTGTTATTAATTACTCACCCACGTGTCGTTTCAACACCTTACAAATATTTTGAATGAAGTCCAAGAGCTTTCTGACACGTTCAAACCCCAGAAAGGTAGTGAGAACATTGTTAAAACAGTCCATGTGACATCTGTAGCTCAACGATAAAATTATGAAGCTACGTGAATGCTTTTTTGTGTGCAGTGGAAGCAAAAATGGCACTGCCTTTCACAAGAGTACCACAATGCATTCAAATATTAATTCTGAATGTTCTTTAAACATTAAAAACATCCATTTTTTATGTTTTAGAAATGCTTAAGTGAGTGCTCTCTGAACATTTTGAAATAAATAGTAATGTAAAAAAATGTAATATAATACTAAAAAGTACATTGTTATTCTGAGAATGTTCCCTGTTGCTTGGGTACATGTGAACAGATATATAGATGGATAGAGGCGATTACAGTCAGTCCCTTTATTTCAGTCCAATTGCAGCTACATTTCTATAGGGTTTTCTTATAAAATTGCGATCAATGAGTGTGCTGAGTTTACGTAAATGTATTGAATCCAGGAACACACGGTACGAACGCTCAAAATGGCATTTTAAAAGAAAAGCACAGTATTGAGCACCCAACTATTTCAACTATATCAATTATCCTAATGTTTTTGATGGCTTTCCATAGATAGATAGGAGATGGTAACAAAAGCAGCATCATTACATTCACGAATGGCCGTGGCACGGATCGCGTTCTCACTGTAGCTAGAGCAGGCACCGGTCTCCACCTTTTTAAACCTTCCCTAAACCTTCCCATTTTTAACAGGCACATTCTCCACAAAGGGTTAATTCAATCACGTCAGGGCTCTTTGCTCTGCCGCCCGCTCTCTCCCATCATACTTTAGACTCAGCCGAGAGTCCCCTCATTGATGGCACCTTTGGCTCCACAATAGAAGCTAATTTGTTAGAATCTTTCACAGGTCAGGGGCTGCGTGAAGGCGAGAGGAGGGCGCCTCGGCCACCGGGAAAATAAAGCCATCCACCGAGGTAGGGGGAGCCGGGATGGGAATGATGGGGTGGGGTGGGGTGGGAGGGGGTATTGAATGCCCACCTCTCTTTATGATCGTGGATATCTAATATATAAATATCCATTTCCCTCTCCTGTCAGGCAAGGCTGTAAGCTCTCTGCTTCCCCCGTCCCAGTTAACGCAGGTTAATAGATTGATTCCAGTGACATGGCTCATAATGAACAGTAAATTGTTTTATCTCTTAAGTCTTATTTGGTCGGCCAGGAAAACATATGAGGTAATATGGCCGGGGCTAAATGGGGCGTATAATAGATCTCTAGCTAAGGCATAAGGATAAGGGCTAAGGCAGGGCTATGATTAATGAAAATAATAATGCAGTTGAAATTGAAATTTTTCTTATTCTTCTTTTTTTTCCCAGCCTCTTTTAACTTTTTTTTTTTTTTTAATAGCCCCTCTTTCACCTCTGGCTCTGACCATTCATGTGCGCTGTGATTTGTGGGTAATTGTAGGACATCATTTGTTTTAAGTTCTGCACACGGCATTTGGAGACAATACTTCCACGCATTACTTGTGCTCAGCTTATTCTGTAATCCAAATGACGTGACGCAAACAAGATTCCAAATATGTTCAAATGATGCGACGCAAGGAACGGATGCAATTATGTTAAAATCAAGGTCATTAACCAGTGTGCTGGGAACTGACCCTCTTTTCTCAGCGCGGTTCATGTGATGACAGCGAGGCAGGGTAAAGAGACAAGAGGTCACCTCTGTTTCATTGCTCTTACATTTGTTGGGTTGGGCCACAAATCACTTTGTTCTTAGCGTAGCCATTAATGCTGCTGTATATTGGGGCGTTCTCAAGCATCTCTTCCGCTCAGCTAAAACCACCTCTGTCATCTTCTGACATTTGGAGCTGGCTGTGAGCAGTCAGTTGTGACATGCTGCATCTGGTGGATAAACTGTATTCTTTGTCTTTTCTGGTTCACGTTCAAAAACAGAGTGTTTATTGTTGCTATAATAATTTGTTCATTAATTTAAGTTTGACGTTTTGCTTGTATAATTTTATAAGAATTAATGGTGTAGCATAGGATTAGTAATGATTCCCTTCCAAAACTGTTGTCACATTAATAATTATCAACAAAACCATTGCCGTGTGAATAATTGACATAAAAGACTGACTTTTATAGAGTTCTTTTTTTTTCATTCTGTAGCCCTGAGATTTATTTCTTTATGATAAAATAAAGGTTTTTAAACATCAGAAAAAAAAGGTCATATCAGCATGGACAGGTCCACACCAAACTTTTCAAGAAAATACAACAGAGGCTGCTATAAATTGCACACTGAAATGAGAATAAATATAGCTTTAGGCAGTAAATTATTGACTGTCAAATATAAAAAAAAGACATTTAGATATGGTTTGCAAATTTAAACAATTAGTATAAATTATATAAATATTTTTTTTCATACTTATATGAGTTTAGGAATCGGTTCTTACTATTAAGTAGTAACTTGCTTATTATCATTCATATTACTTGCATATTGGCTGATTAGTACTTATAAAGCACATAGTAAAGCACATTATTCTGCATGGCCATATTTTATATCCCCTAACAATTGCCCTACTAACTATTAAAAAAATAGGGAAAAAAATTGATGTATTGTTAGGAAATCGTAGTGAGAATTTGTCTCCAAACTTAAGCTAGACCCATATTTTTGGTCCAGTATAGTAACATTCTGTATTGTCTTGAGTCACCATTGCAAAGTGAAAGTTATTTTTTTAATAAAACTAGCCAAAGACCACTATGAACTCCAGTTAAACCTCATGCATAGACAATCAGCTGTTATTACAGGTTTCTTATTAATTGTTTCTTAAACAATTCAAATATTAGGTTGCTGGTTGATTAACTTTATTCCCATAAGAAAACATATTATCAGCCTTCTGTCCACTGAAATATTTTGCAAGTTAAAGTGCTGGTCTCAGACACTAGAGGGAGAGCTTGGTATCAGTGCTATGAAAAGGATGATCATTTCAACTCTTTTAACAGTTGTAAAATACCATACTAAGCTCTATTTTTAGCTAATTAATAATGCAACTCAGATCAGATTGTTATATATATATATATATATATATATATATATATATATATATATGTGTGTATACACACACACACACACACACACATATTTCACTAGTAGACTCTGACAGCACTATTGTAGATGTTCATTAACTTTTTCCAAGTTTGCAACAAGGTATGGCAGTTTAGGAGAAAAAAAACACCTATGTAGAAATCAATGGCTTTTAATTTCATTCTATTGATAAACCTTGATAATGCAGCAGTTGAACTGGGCCTCTGTCAGTGGTCATGGCAAGAGGCAGATGAAGAGTAATTGTGCCTTGACCCATATAAGACCACTGCCGCCACCTTACTTGATCTTGCCGTTCGAGCCTTACCCAGCCTGCACTAGACCTGCTTCCACGGAGCCCTGCCTGTGGCAAGGTGATAAATTACACTTCTTAACTACCATTGATTACTTTGGGCTTCTCCACTTTGTGTGACAACTGTTCAGTCGTACCGAATAGAGCTTAATGGCACATTAGAAGGAGGAAAGTACACAGCCTCCCCAGCTTTGATTAAACCTGCTTGTTGCCTAATAAAGACAAACTGAAGTGAGCTGGGTCTAAGGTGGCAGGAGACCACATGGCTGAAGATATGAGATGCAGGCCCGGCATTCTCTGGATGCATTTATTGAGGGTAATTAGGTTGTTTTTCTTACAGAAGTAACAAAGACAAACACTTTTTAAAGGTGTTCCTTAGGAATCCAGAGACATATATATTGATCTCAAGCAAAGTAACATTGTCTTTGCAATAATTTAGCTTTAAATAAAATTTGTAAACAGTTTTGCTGTCTTGAGAATAGAGGTGAAGTGTGGTTTAGACTGGAAGTTTTTGTCTCATTGAGCGCTTTTTATTTTTGTATGTTTTTCCTCGAAAACCTGTGTAATTGTTCATAATTATCATTTTATAATGTGTTGTTAATTGGGATTTTTATATTGTATTTTATTATGTTATGTTTGCTCAAATTCTATATATATATATATATATATATATATATATATATATATATATATAAATAAATAATATATATATATGGAATATTATGTGTGTGTGTGTGTGTGTGTGTGTGTGTGTGTGTGTGTGTGTGTGTGTGTGTGGAGTTAGTTTTCTATTAGAATTGGTATTTCATTATTATATTACAATATATTTGTCTTATACTGTATATAATAATTATAATTATAGTTTATGCAAATTCTAAATGTACATACTTTTATATATATATATATATATATATATATATATATATATATATATATATATATTTTTTTTTTTTTTTTTTTTTTTAAATGCCAATTATAATTGAAAAGTTCTAAACCAGATGTCTTATTATGAAACCACCATGTGACAGGTCACATGCAAATAAAAACACTGTTGTTAGTCTAAACCAAAGCCCTTCGTTTGTCACCCTTTTTCCATGTCAATCAGTTCCATCACTTTTTTTTGGATTGCTGTCATCAGACCTCAAAAAAGTGTAAAGCCTGTTTGTTCCTCCTTGTTAAAGAAAATATGGGAGAGAAATGTGTACCAGTCTAGCCAACCTGTTCGTTCAGCCGTCAGTTTAAATCAGTTTTGACACTCCTGTCACTTTCCCTGACCCTGGAGAGACTTTTACTGACCTGGACCATCCTATTAGGGTCAAAAAGCAAAAACTCAGCACCAATCCAAAAACAAAAGCTGTAAACCCCTCATTAGAATAAGGATAATGTCATCTCTAAAGGAGAAGTGCCAGTTGGAGAGGCTGGGAGCAGCTGTCTAAGAGATTGCCTTTGTGTTGACGTTTTAAGGCAGGCCCTCGGGCAGAGGTGTGCCCTGGCAGGTCAGTATGGCTCGGGGGTCGGGGCTTTTTGGCCCTGCCGTACCGCAAGCAATGGTGTTCTACCAGAAAGGGCCTGGCACTGCTGTCATCCACAGATCATGTGAAACTGCCAAAAGTCAAGTCTAGTATCGAAGGGTTAAACTGATTAGCCATGCACTTGTGCTCCCTGGGTCAGAGTTGGAAGAACAATAGTTTGATTATGGAATGGAGATTTCTTTCATTGCTTGCTTAATATGGCCTCGCTTTATTCGCGCCTGCCTCAAAAGAGCAAAAGTCAGATGACGACGGTCTTGCAGGAGTTGGGTGGTGAATGTTTCCCTTCTTTCGCAGCCCTACCCTTCCTCATCGCTCTGCTCTTCTGGCTTCCTGTGGCTATTGCTCCCATTTGGATAGCCGCTCTACCTCGCCCTCGCTTTCCGTCTTCGGAGTGTCTCTCAGAGAAGGCGCTCCCTGTCTTTCTTTCTCTCTTCCTTTCTTCTTGTTGTGTCCCCCCATCTCCCTCCACCCCTTTCGCTCGCCCTGCTGGTCCTTCTCGCTGTGTTCTTCTCACTTTCGCCTACACTCCTCTCTGGGAAATGTAGATCTTTTCCTGACAAGTTCCTCGTAGACTGGAAAAGAAGCGAGGCCTCTGGAGATCATCAGGAATCTTCTGCCAAGAAATGCGTGGGAATGGTCTGGATGGGAAGAAGAAGGGCTTTTAATTGTTTTTTTCTCCATTTTTTTTTCTGCTGGAATTAGTCAGTGGAAAAAATGCGGTGATTGTTCATTTATTTATCTTATGTAAAAGTGGGGCTGCAGATTTTTGCCGAAAGGCTATGGCCATGTATATAGGAGAGCACAGGCGAGTTTATGACTTACCCAAGAATTTACATCCTTTCCTTAATTAAGACGATTAAGTGACCAATTGCCTCTTTAGCTGACTGCGTGATTATGTGCAAATGTGAAGTTTATGCATGTATACAATCAGTTGGCATAGAGTGCGGTACAATGGATCAATCAGGCCATATTTACGGCACCAGTGAATATTTACTCACTGTGTTTATGCACTTTAGAACCTGCTTCAGAACACAGCTGGAATAACACAGGCTGTACTTTTGGGTTCATTAAATGCACAATCAGATGGTTTCCTGACTGGAGAGTGGTAGAGTTCAGCTGTGAGGTAGAGGCCTCTGGAAGTTCATGGATGTCTGGAGACAGATGTTATTTTTGTTGGCCTGTGCGTCTCCTGATCTGTAATGATTATATCCCAGACATCCTTCTCGGCGAAAAGCATTGCAACAGCCGAGAGCTGAAATCTAATGATTGATTTATTTATAACATGGATGGACAGAATGTTGAAGGTCATAGTCCATGAGAGAGTTGTAAATGAAAGTGACAGAGTGCACAAAAGTTGACATAAGTGATGGAGTCCATCTCATCTGTGTTCTTTACTCTAGATTCTTCCTTGAAGAAAGAGGAAAAAAATATTTTTTTGCAGGTAAAATTAGAAATTGCATATTTATTATTATTATTATTACTACATGCACCCAGAAATAAAAATTGTATCTAAA
This sequence comes from Puntigrus tetrazona, assembly GCF_018831695.1. NCBI lineage: Eukaryota > Metazoa > Chordata > Actinopteri > Cypriniformes > Cyprinidae > Puntigrus > Puntigrus tetrazona. The sequence continues at coordinate 2,754,287 of NC_056716.1, forward strand.
AGCAATTTACTCGCCCCCATGCCATTCCAAGCTCATATGATTTTGTTTCTTCTGTATACTCCAACTTCTATAAGCCATACAAATAATCTTATGAAATAAAAAAAAAAAATAATTAATTAATTGTTTTGACTCACAAAACTGGTGTGGATAATATCCGACATACTACCCAAATATTTTACGATTATGGCGAATTGGCGCAAATTTTTATGAATTTGTACAATTACATTTGTACATTTTTTGTACAACATGCTTATGCCCCATGATGATTAGGTTTAGGGGTGGGCTTAAGGTGGACCATCATGCTTACATTAAAAAAAAAAAAAAAACAATACAGAATCTTCAATACAGATCACATTTTAAAAATTTGGAAGAATGTTTTCTCTTGAGATTGGGATTTGTAAACAACAAAATAAATTCTGTTTGTGTTAACATATGTTGTAATGCAGGGCACTTTTGTAAGCTTTAAAATCATTTTTAATTGTAATGTAGTTGTAACCAAGCTCAATGTGTTTGTGTAAAGTCGTCAAAAGAGACAAAAGTAAAATTTTTGGATGTTAAGAGTGACAGAATAGAAATAGAAAAGGGCTTTTCCATATTCCCAGACAAGACAGAGGAACACTCATTGAGACTTAACTTACACATCGCTTTCAAACGCTCCTCACAGCCCCTGTAGTCCTTCACCCTGCAGGGGATCACTGGAGGTCAATCTCTTGTTGAACAATGTCACTTACCATCTTTGTTCCAAAATGGACTTAAAAGGGCCTTTATTGCAGACGCACAATCAGGCCCCTTTCTTATATTAAAGGCGCATGACACATCAAAGGTGGGGGGCCATCAGGAGAGCTGAGGGGAGATCAGCATCCAAGCAACTGTATTAGCACATTGTCCAGCCTTATGAATGAGAAGGAACGGCTCCTGATTTTCAGCTGTCACTTCGCCTTCTTAGCATGATTGAGACTGTTATTGTGAATGTCTCTATCTCCCAGGCGTCCGGTCAGAGAATGGCACCTTCAGAGGTGGGAAGAATGTGTACTGTGCGCTGTTAAGAACTTCATAATGCACATTGGCTAGGCTGAAAGGTTCTCGTCATCAAAGACATTTCAGTTTGGCTATGAAAACATAAATTTCTGAAAGCAATATTGCTTATTTCAGAGCACACAACAACCTTTTATTCTGCCCTTTGCTGATTTTCTTTTAGTGCAAAATGTCCATTGAGAAGGTCAGCAAACGATGTAACCAAATTACTGAGGCTAAATAATGGGCAAGTTTTTCATTTAATGATCGTTTTATTGCAATATATGTACATCTGTACTCATGGCACAATGAACAGGCCTTGATATTATGATATGCAATGTAATGCCGTATGACTGGAACCATCTTTGCTATTGCATATTATTCAATAAACTGTACACATATCTGTACACATATCAGATCAGATTTTTATAGATCTCTATAAAATTAATATGCATATGCTTTTGTAACTGGGAAAAAAGTGGGGGGGTTTTCTCCATACAATAAAAGGGTGAGTCTGTGATTTTCCATTTTCCTGTGAACTACCCCTTTAAACAAATGTTTGTAAGTCAGAAATGGCACTTTTGGAGCCGTTTGCCATTCAAGATGTGTTGTTAGCCTCTAACACGGTAGGCAGTGAGGAGTGAGTGCGAATTACTAATGTAAACCAGAGGAAGCCAAGTGCTAAGCCTGTGCTATGTTTTGACACGCTTACCAAACAATAGCAGAATCTTCATCAATCTGGAGATTGAGGCCGGAGCTAAAGCCTCCACATGTGGCTGCACGGTATTGTGTTTAATCCAGAGAGTTTGAGAGCGTACGAGACGAATCAAAAGAAGGAGAAAGAGAGAGAGAAAAGGGGCCCTGTAAATTCTGCAGGGCCAGGGGTCTCAATCTGTGCACGGCAGGAAGCTTCACTGGGTGGTTTGTTTAGCTGGATGTGATTTCGAGTGGCAGGAGGGGGTGTCGCCTAGTCATAAGGAGCACAATAGGGCATACTTTCTCAACACAGTTAATAGGCAATAATGATGTGGATGGCATCCAAGCACCTCCATGGCCCACGTCTTCAGATTAAGATACCCCTAGGCCCACCGCACACCCTTTCGTTTATTACCTCACTTCATTTATCACACAGAGTCCCGCTTTCTAGCGGTTGCGGGAGAATTTATGTGTGCGTGGTGGGGTTTTATGTGAACGCGCTGTTTTTATTAATGTGTATTGTTTGACCTTTGTTGAGAAAATGACTGTTTCAGAAACTAATGTTGAGTAAGGTAACTCAAGGCGTCCCGTGTTGACTCACTCATTGCGGTACTTAGTCAGATCACAAGCGTTATTTTACAGACTGGCCATTAAGCTACACTATGATTAACAGGTAATTGAGGTCATGAAAGTAATTTTACTAAGTGAAACAGTTCCAACTGCTTCCAACATATAATCTCACCCATGTTTGGCAAAACATTCGGTTAACATATTGTACAAACATAGAAAAAAAGAAAAGGCAAAAGAAAAAAAAAGAGCTCAGGAGTATCGCATTGCAGGAAATAAGCACTCACCCTCTCTAAGTAACCGATTCCAGGAAAGGTTGGTAGAGAATGGAGGAAAGGAAAAAAGATAGGGAGCCAGAGCCTGGGATTTTCGAAACACTGAACAAGATAGATTCTCTCCAAATCCTAATTGGAGAACAGTTGATTTAATTGGTATCCATTTGGCTGACAAAAGAAAGCAAGGGGTAGTGGGCAGGCAGGGAAGGCCCCTTGGGGGATGTGAACATGGAGTGGCTCTGCCGAACGCTCGGGGACGGATCACTTCCAAAGACAAACCGTGGGAGCTGGCAGGACAGATTGCAGCGGGAAGGGGAACGGAGGGGGAGGGAGCGGCGGTGAGGGAATGTAGAGAAAGCCTTTCAGTGCAGAGCCATCTTTATTTTAGAAGGCTGAGCTGTTTGTGAAGCTCTAAAACCACTCCGCCGCGCTCGGGGAAAGAGCTTGTAATAGGACTCTGACCTAAGGAGGACAGAGGGGTTACGGTTCAACGGTCCTTGCAACCTGAGGCCTCTCGCCGCCCAGACGACTAAATTAAAGTGATCACAACAAACTACAGAATACGCTTCGTATTAACTCGTCCACTTGGCCTTTCACGTTCACTCTCCACTTTCTGATTAAAACAGTGGGAAAAAAAACATGAAAGTCCCTGTTGCTTAATGGGCTTGACTTTTCACGCTGTGCCAATCGATCGTGAAGGGATGGTTCACCTAAAAATGAAAATCCTGTCACCTTCATGTCTGTCAAAACCTGTTTGACTAGGTTTCTTCTGTGGAACGCAAATGAAAAGGTCTCTTTTTGCGCATACAGTTCAGTTTATTTGCTGAAGAAATAGAAAGTTTGGAAGGTCTGGAACTTAGCAAAAGATAATAGATTCTTCATTTTGATGAACTGTCCTTTTAATGAATAGCATTGCTTTACCTTGACAAAGGTCTTGATAAAAATACAGTAATGCCAAAGGTATAATGACCATCTGATATAAATGGAATTTAAACAAAAACCAAAAGCTCTGATTTGATCAGCAAAGGTGCATGCTCTCTTTCTAAAAAAAAAAGAAAGAAAGAAAAAATCCTAATTTTAGAAAGCTCTAAGCATGTTTCATGGGCTGTGCATCTGTGTGTGTGTGTGTGTGTGTGTGGGATAAAAAGAGTGCATCTGTGGGCTGCCGAGGCCCGGATGTGCAGACAGGGGGAGACCCAGGTGCTGCACTGTTTTTATGGCCTCTGTGGAGAGAAAGGGTGGGGGGAAGAGGGATAGAGGAAAAGAGAAAGAGAGAACGAGAGACAGAGAGGAAGGGAGAGCAGGGATGGATGACCCGGGGCCAGGCAACATAGACCTTCACTTCTGCCACTAGGGGACCCAGTCACTTCTTATCTTTTCCTCCACTTTCACTGTTCTGCCATCCACAATCCTCTCTCCCCTCTCTTTCTCTCTCCAGCTCTACACTACCACACACAATTCAGAAATAATCTCAAATCACATTTGCAGATGCTCATAGGAAAGAATAAAAATAGCAAACCTAAAATAGTCTATGGATTTTTCAAATAGTTTTGAAGTTGACTTTTCTTAAACAGTACTTTAAATGTCGACCCAAGTAACTCCACATACAGTATATGTACAGCAAGTGCTTTCACTTCAAATGCTTTAAATGCCAGCATCAAGCCACTGAGAAGTATCAGTACTTACATAGAAACCTATACAAAGTAGCTAGAAAGAAATGCTAATTCTAAAGAGAGACATCAGACATACTTAGAGGCTTTTGCATCTGAGCTTCTATATATATATATATATACAGTATATATATATATATATATATATATATATATATATATATATATATATATATATATATATATATATATATATGTTTGTGTGTGTGTGTGTGTAATTGTCTTTTGTCTATGACTACAACTAACCTGTAACTCATTTTGGGGTTACAGCCCACCAGTTGGGTCCCCTGCTTTAGTGTATAATCCCAAGCGCACAAAGTACCAATCCATAGAGTCGAGTGTTTTAAAGCGAGTTTCACTCCGAAGCGATTCTCTCCATCCTTCTCTCTCTTCTCTTCAGTAAAAGGAACATTGTTAGATTTATGCTAAATCAGTGTAAGGCAGCGGCTAGCTTTAATCCCCTCCTTACAGTATATGACAGGGCTGCCCTCACCTTGCCAAGCACTTAAAGAGGCAATCTCTCAAAAACTCGCCTTTCAATTAAAGCCCCGCGAGTGTGCGTAGAAGCTGTACAGGAGTTGGGGGTTGTGGCGAAGGGGCAACAAGCCCATTCCTGATGTAAATGAAGAGATGCATATCAGCGTTAATCCATTGCTTTGTAGTCACAGCCATACCTAAAGTCTGTCTAATTTCCCTTGCCCTCCCCTTTCCAGCCAGAAGTGTATCGATCGGCTGTAATTGAAGTGTACTTGATAATCCGCAAGGAAACAGGGGAGAGGGAGACCCTCAACTCTAACTCTGATGCACAGAGAATGGAGATGGGTGTGTGTGTGTGTGCTGGCGCTGTGAGGGCTCTTAGGTATGGGCGGGTTGGGCAACACCCCTTTCACAATTTTTTCTCAGCTGATTAAACTCATTGAGAGGCAGGCAAGTGGAACAAATGGATACAAAGGTCTGCCAGGCAGCCAACAGCAGCACGGATTTCTTCATTGAAACTGCCAGCTCCAAATCTCTAAGGTTGTCTCTACACTATTACCCTGCAGGAGAGCCCTGCCCCGAGCTCCCTTAACTGTATGAATAACCACAGCGAGACCGCTCAGACCCGCAATGTAGATTTGGAATCTGTAAATCCAATTTCATACAATTTGATAACACAGCCACCGTTAGAATTAAATTATGTTTTATTCATCCCGGTAAAGGGAAACTCAATGTATTCGGTAATGAGTTCAGTGTTGGATAAATACGTCGGCTCACTTCGGTAACTGGGTATGTAATTGAAGGTGCATTGTTAAAATACCACCTTGCAAAAAAAAAAAAAGGCAATTGCATAATACGTGGAATGCAGGAAGAAGTCGTTTCAACAAAGTTTTAACTTAGACGTTACACAAATAGAGGATCAAAGCCATTTTGCTTGAGTAGCACGTCATCTGCCCATTGTTTGTTTGTAAGCAGGGAAGTGGTGGTCTGTTTCCTAGCAGACTCTCTGAGAGGTTGCCCAGGATAGCTGTCTGCCTATTTAGACTGGTCAGGCTGGGTTCTGGCATTTTAGTGCTATGTATTTCGACCAGGTATCTGTGTTTGTTTAAAATAGAAAGGGAGGTGACAGAAGATTGCCTGTGATTTGGAATCTAAAAATATAGTTTTTTTAATATTTGATAAATAGAAATGCATGCTCAAAAGACTTGCCAATAGATTATATAACTTGTATACACATGCTCTCTCTCAGTGCCATTCTTCTTCGCGTTATGCAATATGCAATTGTATTCTGCATTGCGCTTCTTTATTGTTCAGATATTAAAATCAATACATATGAGGGTGTGTGTATACACATATGTATACTGTATGTATGAAGGCCTATGCATGTATCCTGCTTACGTTATTAAGATACGGTAATCTGTGTAATGTATATATTGTTTTTGTGTATATATGGACCTATCGAAATAGATATTTTATAGAGGCAGTAAAGTTATGATGAAGGTTTTGTTACTGAGCAGAAGAGCAGGGAAATATACACATAGCATCTCCAACAGGTGCAGGGACGAAAAAGAGATCCACTGTTCAAATATTCTCTTTGGTTTTTTAAATAATCAGGGGGTTTTCTCAGGGCTTTATTAGTAAAAAAGAAAAGAATATTGGGATAAATAGATTGGTAGTATGAGTATGCTTATGGACCTACATATAGACCACACGTTTCGATAATATACTTCTCCCATGTGAACGTATGCGCTAACTAAAGAGAGAGCTGTCCTATCGCCAGCAAAGTGAATTAGACGACCTAAACTGTAGCCTTGCCAGACAGTTGTGTCAGTGTCCTTGATCATCATGCACTGACATTTGGCCATGAGGACAACAGGAAATGGCCAGGCCTGAATGGGAGCCACTGTGCGTCATGAAAGTGATAACACAGGCTTTGTGCAGGAGGAGTTGCTTACACCATATGACTGATTTACATTAGCAGAATGAGAAGGGTGGAAGGGAAATAGACACTCGTGTTAATATAAAAGCATTCAAGCTCTCTCTTTCTCTCTGTATGTGTGTGTGTGTGTGTGTGTGTGTGTATATATATATATATATATATATAGAGAGAGAGAGAGAGAGAGAGATAGAGAGAGAGAGAAAGAGACATTTTTTTCCACAAGAAAAATCTTGTTTTGATTTCTAAAATAATAGACATACTTTTCAGAAAGTATGTGGATTATTACTTATTGATTGATGCATTTATTTTTTAAATACATATTAGAACATTGGTAAATTAATTAATTTGTTTTCAGATTAGAAAATGTGATTTGCACTCTTATGAACAAACAAACAAATAAATAAATAGTCGGTCACACTTTACTTAATTCTCACTGTCAGCAAGCCATTAACTATGCCTTTTGCCCTGAATAAGCAACCAATTTGCTAATTAGGATATAGAATATGGTCATGCAGAATATATTTATAAGTAATAATGAACTAAATAAACAGTCAATTTGCCATTTTATTATTATTTACAAAACCAATGACACATTTAAATATATAAAAAACATAAAATAACATATAATAGTTTATTAAATTAAACTATTAAATGAAATATAAAATAAAATAGAGTAGAGACATTTGACCTGAATACGTTTTGAACTGTAAACTTACTCATACCGCTCTTCTAGCAGCTCTCACCCTCCAGGTATCACAGTGCCCTCTCCTCATTAACAACATTACCAGCACCAGAGACCTTAGACTTATGAGGCCTCATGCTTGCTCACAGCATGTTTTTGCCCACTCATACACACATATATGGCTAAACAGACACGTACACGCAGACATGCTCACATGAAAATACACAGCAGGTATCCAGACGCCCTTGTTCCTTGGGAGGGGCTGAGAAATAACCATAACTCCCTTCTCCCCTCCCTCCGCCTGGCTGACCTCTGTTTTAAGTGGGCAGCAGGTAATTGGTGAGGCGGTTGCCCATCAGCCGCCACCTCTGCGTGCGCCGTCTGTGTCATCTCTATTTATTATATTCTGCACGCACCCCGGGCTCGAGTAATCAATTTCACAAGGATACAGGCCTGATATCCGCCAGCGTGCGCATCATGAGGCCAGCCCTCCTCTTATCAAGTGCAGAATTGCTGGCTAGAGGTCAGGAGCAGATAAACAGGGGTGTAAAGCAACTCCCCCTCCTTATTCTAACCCTACCTCCTCACAAACAAAAAGGTTGGGGAGGCGATGTTGGCCGCTGCTGGTAGGGTGGGTGGGTGCATCGAGAACAAAACACACAGTCAGCGAGAGGCCATGACCCCTGTAAGGTGCCTCTTGTTATGGCCGACCTTCAGAATTTCATCATCAGTGTTCCTGACCGCTTCATAATTTGGAGGTAGTGGCGGGCTCGTCTTTACAGAGGAGTTTGTATGTGTGTGTCAGCCTACAAACATGCTCTTTCTGATTATCTCGCCAGAGACCTTTATAGACCAAGCCTAACTTTATAGACCAAGCTATCTTTCTCAACATAGATAGATAGATAGATAGATAGATAGATAGATAGATAGATAGATAGATAGATAGATAGATAGATAGATAGGAATTACTTACTAACCTTTACTGTGTAAAGTTATATCCAATTTTCATTGCCATGGCAACATACTGTAACACCTTCAAAAATTGGCCCCATTTACTTCCATTGTAAGTCTCTCACTGTAACCTTGAAATAAATGGGGCCAATTTTTTTTTTCTGAAAGGTTTAAAAGCATAAATGTGAACCTGCTGATTTTATAAAAACATGTACATTGAGTCTTCTGTTACAACGTTTGTATTTTTTTTGTAGGTGTTAACTGTTAAGTTCTCATTTGTATGGCCTTTTTAGTTGTTTATCATGGCAGCAATGTTGAAAAGTGCATATAACTACACAGAAAACATTAGTACGTTCACAATAAAATCATATCAACGGTCATATTATGTCCATTTTGTGGATATAATATTGAAACTGAGTATTTTAACGATTACATGTTGGCCCTGTTCACTTTCATTGCAAGTGCCTCATTGCAACCCATCATTGACAAAAGGAGAAATGCGGAGAGATTCATTTTCATGGTCATTAGCATTATGCCACAAGTGCTGTTGACTGAGCGTATCACTGTATTGTACCTAGAATATTTCTTTACGATCTATTTGTCTATCCAGCTGCAGATTCTGATGGGCACTTTGCATCAGTATTACACTATTACACTATTAGCAAGACATTGTTAACAGATCGCTGGCTTCTCAACCACCCAACACTAGTAAACGCCGGTTAAACATCACAATGACTATGTTCGAGAATTAAATGTTAGTGCAGTGCCATTGTTACTTCATTTACCGCAACCGTTATTGATATAATCCCTAATATCCGCCTAGAATTAGGTAATCAAATAAAGTTCTTGTAAGATGGAAAGGTCATTGTGCCATAAGTGGTCATTAGCCATAGACATAGCGATGTTTAGGGATCAGTGGGTGAGTCCAAATCATGAAAATGTCATGCAGTTTGAATCAGCTTGAGTAAACATTCATTAGGTTGTGAGGCTGGCTGTGTAGACACATCCCAGGATTCCTTGCAAGCAGCTGTGTGTATTTGCAGAGGGGAATGGGGCCTGGACGAATATGTTTTGGCGGCTTTACATCACTTTTTGATGCTTTGTTCAAGCACTGACCTGCATGAAAATCATCATGTTTTTTTTAAAGAAATAAATTGCATTGCAATTACGAATATACAGTAAAACACTGAATTTAATTTAAATTCTGCATTTTACTGTCATCTGTGACATTTCAACTTTTTCATACTGACCCCATGATGTCTTTCCAGGTTAAAGAGCTGATGAGAGTTATACGCTTGCTCTCTCTCTCTCTCTTTCGTCTATCTCTCTGTCTCACTGCATTACCCTCCGCCCACTATCCTTCATTCTGCCTCGGCCATCCGCTCTGTCATTAAGCCGTACATGCGCAGGCTTTAAGACACAACCATATGGTGTGGTTTCATTGTGGATAGGAGGGCTCAGGATGACCATGATCTGATGAATCTTTCTTGGAAAAAGAGGTGTCTGCTCAGCTGATAAACCAGGGCAAACTGTGTGCATATGTGTTGTGGTATTATAAGGATGATGAGAGAGATTCACTGATGTGGCACCACCTAGGGGACCTAATAAAACACAAAAAAATGTGTCATTTATTTTTCACATAGACCTTTACATACAGGCATATTTCTACAAACACATACATCTAAATATATATTAGTTTAGCGTTCTGTTAAATTGCGTAAATGGTTTCAGTCGAAAGTTAAAGTAAAAAATAAGAGCAACCTTTGCATGAGAGTTTTGCAGCAAAAAAAATCAAAGCGATCGGTCTTTTGGTCACTAAGGGCCGTGAAACTCACAAGTCTCCATAGCGGTAAAGAGCTTAGCCACATGTATGGAGGGAAAGCTGTTTTTTAAGCTGTTAGGTTCCCCTCAGAATCTTGACGAGCATGTACAATGGTGGGGCAAACAATGCTGGCCAGCTCTGCTGTTAAGACGTTTGGTCTGTCTGGAGGCATGTTTAGTATTCAGCTAGCAGAGCGTGGAAAGATAAAAGAGGAAATGTCTATCTCTGAGACCAAGGAAGCCCAAAAGAAGCCATCAAGCCCCGAACATACAAGTATGAATAGACTCCTCTGGCAGTGAGGAGATGGTATCGGCATCCACAAGCAAATTCCCCAAACAGATAAGGAAGCACAGGGCAACCAGTGAAGAATTTCTACGCCACAGGCACGGTACATGTGATCTTAACACATATAGTCCTCAAGTGTAAGCATGTGTGCTGGCACATGTCCGTGTGTAATTTTGTGCATTTGAGTGTGTGTTTGTGTATGTTTTGCGCATTATTTTTAATAACCATGAAATTGTATAGGATGCTTTTTTTCTAACTGTGATATATATTTTTAATTGTTGGTTTAATGCATATAAAAACATAGTGACTCTTTTGTCTCTGCACCATATTTTTTTTATCTGAAGATATACTTTTTAATTAGAGTTGGCACAATACACAGATGTTATGGTTCGAACACACACACACACAAAAGAAAAACAAATATTATAAATGTAAAAATATAAATGTACTGAAGGAATCAATTCTTGAAATGTTTGATTTTGTTAACATATAAACAAGGGGGGCAAGGAATAGTGCAACAGGTAATTTAGTCTACATGATGTGATATGCTTAATTTAGTCACCTCACAAATATAAAAAGTATTATAAAATATTTTGATTTGTGGCGAATGAGAGAGGTAGGATACACAAGCACAAAGCTCCATCTCCAAACAGTTGAGTGCACAAGTCTTTAAAGTATACTCCTTTCTATTCTCTCAGCCTATGTTGATGCATTCAGAATCGGCACATGGTCACTGTCTAGGGGCTTTGTTCTTAAGTGCACATTCACTATTCTTCTGTTGCTGTTTATAAAACAGCGTTACATTGCTGCAAGCGCCCCCTTTTGAACGGAGGGGGAAATTGTGTGTATTTGTCGTAAGATTGCATCCCCGAACAGAGATGTCTGTACCCTATATATATATGTATACTAGTTTAGTTTATTTTTTCAATAAAACTTTGAAAACTTTCCATTTTTATTGCTTCTCCCATGGTCTAAGAATTTCTAATTGTGCTTTTCAAATGTATTTATTAAAAATAAAATTATTAACACATTTATTTATTTGCTCATTTATTTATTTCTAAATGAGTGAGTGAATGAATGAATGAATGGATCTGACACTCCAAGCTCACATCATAACAAAAACATCAGTATGACCACACACTTTTATTGTCGGGGTCAGGGAACAGACATTGTGGTTAGTGACAGTTACAATGTCTACATTTCTGTTCGGCCTGACACAGAGCAAAAAAATCTTGAAGTGGTTGAATTTGACACAAGTCCCTTCTGATAACACACGGCTCTCACAGAATATTTCATTTGGTTTGACTAGTCCTTTTTTCAGGATATTAATCTATTTGAAGTGACCTACTGACCTATAAAACAGCAAAGCCAACTGCAGGACTGAAGACCATAAGCTCATTTACTGTTGAGAGATATGAAAAACCAGATTAGTCCTGTAATTACATTTAATGGGCCAAAAAAAAAAGATCAAATGTTCAAATACATGTAAATATGAAGTTTAATTAATTTTCTGTGGGATTTTTATATTTAATTTTTTTTTTCTGTCTGCACTGATAATATGTGTGTGTGTGTTTTGTGAGGGTGACAGAAGGATCCACAGTTTTGGATCAAACATTTTTTGGCACACTTTTCTCTTTAATGGGCCTCACTGAGCTAACATGTAATCACTATAAATGCCAACTTTATGTACTGATCATATTATCGCCACAGGCAGCTAAAGCCTAATCAGATGAGTGCTGTAGATCACACAATCCTTGCGCTTTCACTCATCTGAACACGAAAAACATTTAACACCTCTTTCTATATAAGCAAAACTGAAGAAATAAACACCTCCTAATAATTAAGACAACAAATGTCAGCAAATTCATATTTAAAAAAAGAAGAAAAGAAAGAAAGAAAATAATCTCCTTTCAGATGTTGAGATTAAGCATTCTCTTTCTCCTGGTTCACTGAAGCAATCCAAACTCCCACCCACTCGTCCACACCTCCAGCTATTACACTTTCATGTGTTTTAATAGGCCTCCAGGCCTCTTGACTTCTTCTCTTCGCTCTTTTGTGTGCGCAAGCGCTTCATAAGGAGAGCTATTTAGCCCAACTGAACTATTACAGATGGGAATTATTAATTTGTATCTGCTTAGCTTCATTTGGACTACTTAGCGAATGACTAGGGAGGAAGGGAGAGAGCGTGTGAGAAAGGGAGAAAGAGAAAGAAAATCATTCTTTTCACTTGACTGTGGGGCTTGAAGTCCCCGGGCTTTGGACAGATCCTAGTCGAGGGTCCTGAGTGTTAAATGTCAAGCCTTGTAGTGAGCTGTCAAAGAACAGAATAGGCCCGGAATGATTGATGACTGGAGGGCCCAAAACCCAAACCCCCGATTGCAAATGCTACCTTGCGTCAGCCTTCTAACACAACCCCTTCCCCCACAACGATAGATTCTTGCCTATTCAAGGTCAGCTTGCATACCCTGACACCCCAGCATTCTGGCGTTGCTTTAGGCCTCTTGACGGAGAGAGTCGGCCTTTATTTACACATGGAATTGCAGGGTTCTCTTGCCAGATCTTGCACCACCGTTTAATCCCAATAAGAGGCGAGAAAAATAACATGGAGAGCAAGGCCTCTGTTTTTCCACACTGGCAGCTTTTTTCCTCATTTCAGGCGTTTGTGCTCTTTACTGTGCCCTCTTGCAGAAAACCTCAGCTTTCTGACCCTGACAAATATGGTGTGGCTGCTATCAGGGAGATGTGTGTGTGTGTGTGTGTTTTGGGGAAGAGGGAGGGGAAAGCTAAAAGCCCTCCAATCAGATGACAAGATTATTAATGGGGCAGGCTGCATCGTATCTCCCTGCATGCATATTCATAAAGAAACTGTACAGATGGCACAATGCTGGCCGATATGGAGTTAAAGCTTTTCCAAAACAATCGCATACACATTGTAGTAATAGGTGTGCATAATTTAACTCAAGTCTGTGGAGTCTGTGCAATCTTATTCCCAGAATCCTACACTTTAGGCTACTATGCAGTAATGCATGATATGTTAATGGCATCTTCATTATCAAAGGTGTTTTTTTTCTGCACCTGTATACATGTATTAATGTTTACACTGTACGTAAGTGACTGAAAAGTTTTAGTTTTGCTTGAAGTTGCATGCATGTGAATACCATATCAAAGTAAACTAATGCGTTTCCCTGTCTGCTGTTAGAGTGATCAGTCACATGACATTCGTGGTTCTTGTGGTTGGCTCAGTTTGAATGTTTTGAAAGCAAAGATGGCAGCATCCAGGTCAAGAATGTACCAACTGAGCAAATGGCATTGAGATCAGTAAGAACTCTAACAAGAAGTGTTACTTTTTTCAATATCAAACAATTCACAATAACGCTAAAATAATTACATTTAAAAATAATAATTACATTTAACAATTATATTACAATAAAAGATGTTTGGTAACACTTTATTTTGATGGTCATGAAAATTCTGTTGACAATGAGCAACTGTTGTCAACTAATGTCAACTAGCTTAACAAAATTACGGATGTAAAGTTACCAGGAATACAACACTGTCAAACCCATTAAAAATGTACCTGTGCTATTGTATGGACATCTCCAGAGTTGTTTTGCTTTATTTTATTTAAAAAAAATTTTGTTGGTCTTTTACCAACAATATTTATTTTTATTGGATCTGTGTATTGGATCTGTTTTGCAAGCTCTACGAAACAATTTTGCATAAAGACAGAACAGATTTTCCTCAGTCTGGTTCAATTCAGTACAAAAATTTTATCAACAGGATAACCGAAATCCATAACAAATTACCGAAAGGCCTGTTAAAGCTTTAACATGCCTTAAGATACCATTCTTGTTGATGATAACTTGCGTGCTCGCCGTTATGTCTTTATCTTATCTGATTTGAACCCTTAACACATTAGTTAATAAGCATTTGATCTCAAACTACATATAAAAATCTACAAAAGAACAGATGTACCCACGAGATCTCTCTTCTCGTCCCTTTTGTAGTTAATCTTAATGACCACTAGAAATACATGCAACTGAAAAACATCATTATCTGTGAGGCTTTCCACTAACAATGGCAACATTTGTCTGCACATACTTGTCTGCAGGTTAACCACATGGCTTGAGTGTCACTCAGGGCAGATCCTTGTGAGGTATGAAGAGGCTTCAAAAGGAGAGTCTGCTCACATTACTTTATCTGTCCTTCACTCCAAGCTCGCTGATACTATCAGGGCCTTGAAAGCCACGCTCTGTGTTACAGATCAAAGACCCTCTTTTCAAAACCCACCATGCTGATTACTGTTAATTCGCTGCAATAAGTGGTATTTAGACTTCATTATCATCTCCGAAAGAAAAACTTGTGTACAAAGTTAGGCATTGAGAGAAAGCCTGGCTGCGAGAAAAGGAAACACGTGAGCTTTTCCTTAAGGATGTCAGCCTCCGCGTCTCACTCTGTGGATTTGGAAGTGGACAGGGCTTTGAAAACAGAAATTTGAGACTGTGCTGCACCTGCCTATCTGACCTGCTCCAGCAAGTCGAGATCTCTTCACTGCCATTAATATTAACACAGATAAACATAAAGCTAAATACCGGGCCATGCTCTGTTAACTTTATGTGATTAAGAATGATTGGGTTCTTGCTTCACCACACAGCAAGGATCAAAGAGCATGAAACGCCTATGAGAGCGCCAGTCTCCCAGTGGAACCCCTTTCCTATTTCCCTCTACATTTAATCCATGTATCTAATGCATGTAAGCATCAGCGTTTACTCCCTGGGCCATCAGAGAATATGGAGCGCTGTTATGTAGAATGAATGTGTTTGCAAGACGTGTATTTAAACATAGCCTGCAATTTATAGCTCTGGATGAATGGGCCTGTGCAGGAAACTTGTAAAACTGCTTTCTGTGCCTGAAAGGTGAATGATTTGACCTTATAAATGGAATGGAAACATGTGATCTGTGATGTGCATGTGATGTAGTGCTAAAAAATATCTAGGAACATCCATTTTATGTTATGACTGACTTGTGAGTCCTTGTCAGATATCGTAATGTGATTTATGTGCTTTTATATTTTGTAGATCTATGTTCTATCAAACAACAAGTACAGACTTTTATTCTCTTTGCTGTGATATAAGTGCTTGTTTTGTAAGGTCTTTTAAATGTAATACATTTAAAAGGCATGTGTTTTTACATTTATAATTCACTCTTATTTGTGTGTATTTATTTTTTGTTTGATTGTTATTCCCCTATATATCTATAGTAAATATTAGCTTTAACTGGTTGGCATTACCATTCAGTTTTTTTTTTTGTTTTTTTTTTTCATTTTTTAAATTGAATTTGTTTATTTGTCTATTTATTCATTTATTTATGAAAATACTTTTATTCAGTGATAGTCTAAATTCACCAATAAAAAAGTTTATTGTGTGAATTATGCATCTATGAATCTGTTCATCAAAGAAAAAATGCTTAATAGTTTACAAATATTCTGCAGCACAACTGTCTTATACATTGATATTAATAAGAAATGTTTTTATATATTAGCATATTAGATTTCAAAATGATCATGTGACACTGAAGACTGGATTAAAGACCGTGGAAAATTACATTTTCCTATCACGAAAATAAATGACATTGTACAATATATTAATATATACTGTGTATCACATTACTGTTACTGAAAGTAAAAGCATGTTCTTGGTGAGCATAAACCTTAATTCTTAAAAGATATAAAATTCTGTAAAATCTGATTCTGAAATCTCATATCTTAAATGTGTTATTGCATATATAATTTATTTATGCATTTATTCAATCTCCTTTACTTATTTAGTTTTTCATGGTGAAAATGGGCTTGGAAAACTGTCTTTTGTCGGTCACTAAAGAAGACAGGAAAGGTTCAGTAACACAGCAATGGTACAAAGAGCACTGGGTATAGATCTTGCTGGAACCAGGTCCAGCTGGCTAGAACACTGGGCAAAGAGTTGTCCGTGGTTACTTTAACCTGCATGTCTGCCCAGTGAGGAAAACATGACCCTGAGAATGGAGGCAGTTTTGACAAAATCTAGGCTATTCTTTCTAATACGACCTTAACATCTTCAGACTCAAGATGCTAAGGCCTATTTTACAAGGAAAGCTGCACATATATCTTTGCAGAGTCACGTAATGACAGGTACACAAATAGCACTTTATATTCAGTAAATCTTACCAGAGAAGTGGTGTGGATTTTCACTGTAAAGTTTGGATTCCTGTAAGTTATCTGATATATGCTCTGATATGCTGTTTGTGAAATTGTGAAGGTTGTAGACTCTGAAGAGGCAAGTCAAACGTTTTTGCTTATCTACTTCATTCCTTATTAAATAACTAACATAATAAATTAATGCTTGTGCAATTAGACTCACTTTTCTGTCCTCATACCGTGTACAATGTTGATTTAATGTCACGTTATATTGATAACCAGCAATGTCAACACAGACTACACCGGTTTTTGTGCCTGAAGGCTGATTACTCATGGATTTTTGATGAAGTCCATCAAGCAGGCTGATGTATTGCTCCTTCTTCCCTGACTACCTGCTCCAGTCTCAACATGTTGCAATCTGACAGTAGTTGGTTGGAGACTCTTGGCTCATCTCCATAGGGCTATCAGATGAGAAACAAATGAACTGAGCCAAGACACAGGAGACAACACCAGAGTCTTGGACTACGATACACTTCCTCCTCATGTTAACCAGCCAGCAACAGTATCCTTTCCACATTCAGTGAGCGTAATTGTGTGGTCTGCGTCTGCGCTTTTGAGAAGAAAGAATAAAGAACACAGAGGAAAGCTTGATAGAAATCTATCATCCAATAGTTTTTTTCTTTTCATTTGCAGTGGATAACATGGTGAGTCCCCCTACACAAACCAGGCTTTAATTGCATGCCTTCATAGCTGTTATAGGTTCATGTGTAGTGGATGGGAAACCAAATCAGACACCATTAATAATGATTGCCAACTTAGCATCAAATCGTCAGAGGTTAGTGGTCAAATAGTTAACAGTTCATTGCTGACCTGGAATGTAAGTGTTTCAGACAGCTTGGAGGACATTCTACTTATTCCAGTCGAGTGAGCTTTAGCTTTGTTGAGGTGATTGAGGCTGTACTCTTTGCTTGTTTCTTCCACTACTTCTCCCTCTTCCCAAAACACACACACCCACATAAATAGCGGAACACAGAAAGCGAGGAAAGTAATTGTGTATAATCACATAAGCCACCTGCTAAGAACCACAATTGTTGTTTGTTTGTTTGTCTTTGGTCTTGTAACTGCTCTGGTTTGAATCTGAGTGAATCAAGTTACCAGCACTAAAGTTTGGTAGCAGATTACATCAAATTGCTCACTCAGAGCAGAAGTGACCTTTGCTACTAGGATTTTCATATCACTTTCAAATCCACGATAAACAGTGAAAATGCTCAGTCCAACTTAGCATGCATGATCTCCATGCAAAGCCTTCTGCTGTAATGAAATTTGACATTTCTCTTCCTGGCCTCTCAGATGCAGAGAAGAGAATTGTGCCTTTCTAGATCCATTTTTGTTGCAGAATATGCAACCTACACACATTAACAATAATATATATATATATATATATATATATATATATATATATATATATGGTAATTTATTTAATTAAATTCCTGCAGTTATTTAAAATCATTTGTGCCAATATAAATTTCTACTATGTACATCAAAAAATAAGTACAATGTACTTATTTTGTTCATGTGGTATATGCTAATGGTCAGATTTGGTAGTAAGGGTAGGTTTAAGGGTGGGATAACGTGTAAGGGTTGGGTCAATGTTTGTAATGTAAGTACATTAATTAATTATGGATGTAATTATCAGTATTTAAAAAAAAATATAAATACAATGTAAACAAAGTGCATTTTACCAAATTATTCATTTAAAAGTATGTAAATAATAATTAAACTCACTTAATTTAAAGTGTGACCAGTTTTTTAAGTATGTGATATATGTTGGCCTTCTTTAGTTTGATTCAAAAATGCAATTTACATGTTAGAATATGACCGTATATCAGAGTCAATTGTTAAAATGGAATTTGATATGTCCCCGTTTTGCTTTAATGCCAGCATGTACGTATATTTGAAGTCATCCTGCCACGTATCCGTCGAGCTCATGTAACCGAGGTCCTGAATCAATCAGAGTCAGACTCTGAAGCACTGGCCTGCAAGTTGTAATCGCGCCACCTCTGAACCAGCCCCCTTAGTGCGAGCACGATCTGGCCCTTAGCCTGCTCTTGGTTATAATTTATTTTTCCCTTTCTCTTCTCTTGCCCCCTGGAGCCATTACTGTATTTAAATTTAGACTAAAGGGCACATGTGAACCAGCTGACTGGGGTGCTAATCTCTGGACCTTGAAGTGCTTCTTTTTACTTTTTTCTTTTTGTGAACATATATACGAGAGATCGATTACACATGGCTGAGTGCTTGTCTGACAAAAGCCCTGCAGTGAACTTCACCTATGGATCGACAGGGCAGCTGCAAAGTTATGGTGACTGAGCTGTATTGCTCTGCCTTATGGCTAAGATTTGAATCAATCTGGTCTCAAAGGAAGGGTCACCTTATCTACAACGGGGTCCTGTGACATGGGCGACAGGTGGAGAATTGCGCTGGGGGGTGGAAGAAAGACAGAAGAAAGTCTTCAAATCTAACAGGTGGTCTTGGCTTTATTAGAAGAAGGAAAGTGATGGAAATTCAGTGGTTATTATTTTCAGTTTATTTTACTTTGACAACGCGATCTCTTCCTGATGACAGACTCTGGCCTTCGTTCTTGTCCGAACCTGTCCAAATACTCCCTATCTTGACTTTGTCCAAAGGTTGGCGATGTGAAGCAGCTGTTTCCCTCCTCTCAAAGGTTAGACTGCAGGGCTTTTCCGAATGCCATGTTTGACCCAATATCACAAGAGTGGAGAACAACAGAGATGTGTTTTGACAAAACATGTTTCAAAACACTCATACAAAGACATACATAACTGTCATGGTTGAAGGACACCCTTTTATTGTAGCTTAGTTAGTTTTGTGAGAAATATCAGGGGTTCAATACAAGTTAGGACCAATAAATAGCATTTGGGGAATACCATTTTATCAAAAAAATGTAAATGATAGCAGATTTTCTTTATTTTTGGGTGAACTATTCCTCTAACAAACTGATAAAACTTGTGCAATATTAGATTGTTCCCCTCTATCCATAAATCATATTAATTTGAATATTGTAAAATGAACAGTTTTACCCCAATCACAGCTACTGTACCCAGATTTCCACTTTTTCTTGAAGAAAAGGAGGCACAAGTGGGTTTTTTTGCCACTGTCAATTATCGATTGAAAGTTGTATCGAACCTGGAATATTTAATTTACAAGTTACCTTTCATCATCTTTATTACTGACATGAGAACGTACTGTCTAATTGAAGTCATCCCTTTCTGCTTAAAAGATAAATAGTTTAGCGGTGGACGGGACCCTTCCACTGACACAGAAATCCCAGAATAAACGTGTACAATATTACTCCATCCATCAGCGGTCCCTGTCTGCGAAGCGCTTTGGCACTCAGAGTTTAATCCATTAAAGTGCACCCTTTCTCTCACCGGCCTGACATTGAGAGGCTGAATCCAACTTTGTGCTGACATCTTTCGCAGAGATCACCCTTTTATTCAACCGGCGCTGCCATCTCTGCCTCTTTCAATAATATCCTGACTCTCGGGTCACAGAATCAGGGCTTCTAGCCCCATTGCAGAGATTTGCTTGGTGAAAAAAGACGATGAGGGCAGCTCTACCTGTTGACAGGAGAGCGGAGAGCTGTCTAAACAACCATTCCTGGTAATGACAGTTAATGAAGGACCTCCCGTGACTGCACAGGTTAAAGCAGGAGTGGTATTCATAACAAACAAGTCGACAGGAGTTCAGTGGGCAGGTGACGGTTTCTGAGCAGTTTGATTTGGATGCTTGCTCGCTTGAGGCTGTAATAGGAAATTGTTGGGTGTGCTGACATTAAGAACATTCTGAAGAAGTATTAAGTGTTGCGTATGCACATTTTGGCCACATTTCAGCAATGTTGTCTCGAAATCTAATTCATATGACTTATTAACTCATCTGCTTGCAAAGGTGAACTTAGGCAATCACATTACGTTTGACATAAATGACTAACGAACTGAACTGAAATATTTCACTTTTTGAATTAAATACTGTCCAGAGTGGCAAAATAGTGATAAAAAAAAAAATAAATAAAATTTAAATTACCCCATATTTTACTCACCCCCAAGCCATCCTAGCCATTTATTTAATATGTCATATGTCGAGTCAGAGATCGAATCATCTTGTCATTTACCGGTAGCATTTTCCACACCAGTTCCTAAACTTCTGTCTCTATCTATATAAAGACAAAAATTATTCATTATTATTTATTTTATATTTGTTTGTTTACCTACTTTATTATTTAATTAACACTCTGTCTATCCACCCATTCATTTCATTCATCTACACAGTATTCTTGACATTGTCCTCCTTAAAGTTATTTGATTCTCTCACATGATGTAAAAATAACTTTGACATATGTTGTGTCTTCCATCTGAAAGATGGGAACATTAAGGGCAGGGGGGTGCTGGAGAGGTGGAAGGGGGGAGATTATGGAGATGGAAAATGGTCAGCGTAACTTGTGTCTCTAATGGACAAAACCCTATGAGGAAATGTTATCTTAGGAATGGAGAAAAGCGGACTCCAAGAGGGTATTCTTGTTGACACTATTTAACATATAACCCTTTGTCTTAATGTCCTCTAAAAAAAACCAAAAAAACGATGACGACTTGGCGATTGGAGCAGCCGAAACACTGCACAGGAGACAGAAAGGAAAGGGGCAGTAGCTGGTGCTTTAAAGTGTCAAAGCCTTTGTAGCTGTGACTAGTTTATGATGCTGATGTCAAGCATCCCACTCAATGAGGTCTTTGTCCCGGACTGAGACCAGGGCAGTGGGAAAACTGCCCACATTTAGTCGGCAGGCCCATCTATCTTTCTGCTAGGCCTTGCTGTCCCCTTTGTACCAAAACTCCTGTGTATTAAAGATCTCCCGGGTTAATGTGCTGGAAAATTGGCTTGCATTTTTATAGGAGGAGGCCAGCTAAATGAAAGAAAAACAACTTAGGGAGGGCAGAAAAGGACGAGAAAAAATATCTGAAGGAGTGATCTGAGAGGGCAGGCCCTCAAGACTTGTATCCTGTGACCTCGATAAAAGAGAAGCCTCTATGTCACACTGGAGACAGTCCTGTAGTCTGCCAGAGTGTGTTTCCATCCATTTATCATCAGAGTCATAAGCAGTGGTTGTTACTGTAGATGTGTTGACCCGGTCACAATGCACATAGAGATACATTACACATAAATCTAAAGGGAACACCAACGAAGGATGGAAAAAGGAGGGAGGGAGGGGGTGGGGGCACTAGAAGTAGTATTGTGTTATACAGTCAGCTAGAAAGGAGAAACAATCATCACCGCATATACTTCATCCACCAGGTCACTCCGTCTTTGTCTAACTCATTTTCGCAGAAGCTTCCCACAGACGTCGGAGTCAGAGCCTGTCACCTGCCCGGCTGCTCGTTGTGAAGTTGCACATACACAATTGGACCCATCAGTTCAATCAATAAGCTCTGGGCGTCCAGCTCATTGGACATGTTTATGGGTGTGGGAGGCTAATTAGGAGAGTCTTCCCAGGCTTAGAGAGAAGAGCCCACTCAACAGCTGGTCAATACTGGACTCCTGTCCTTAGGTCAATTTTGTGGTAACCCTAGAGAACCACCGGGACAGCTACAGGTCCACAGAGGCCAATTGGGTTAATAGCTGGCCTGAAGGCCTGAGATTTCCAAGAATGTCTCGACTGAGGCTCTGAAATTTCCCATGATAGCGAGATACATATTGTGAAAATAAGTACTAATAAGAAGAAGGAAATGAAGTAGAAAGAAGAAAATTAATAATAACAGTAGTAAAATTAATAATAGAAATATTAATAATAATAATAATAATAATAAATATATATATATATATTTTTTATTTTAGTTATATTCATACTACTAATAATAATAATGCTGAAAATGTATATGTAAAACAACAACAATATTAATCATAATAATTACGATGATGATGATAATAATAATAAATAATATTAAAAAGTTGATTCTATTTTTGGATGATAATAATATTAATAATAATAACAATAATAATACATGCATTCTTCATGTTATTAATAAATGCATTCTTCATCTATTACTATTATCATTATTATTTATCTAATTATTATTGTTTGTTTGTTTGTTTACATTTAAAATGTTTATTATTATTATTATTATTATTATTATTATTATTATTATTATCTAGAACACTGGATTACAACACATGTACATTCCACAGACATAATTTATATGTGGTGTTTGTTTCTTCATTTAGCTCTTTTCCTATACTGTGAGAGATTGCTGTCGTATTTTTCCCCTCTTCTTGTTTTTGTTGTCAGCGAGTGCGCTTTAACATCAAGAGGGATCAGGATCTAAATATCTTTTTTTTGTAAGTAAGGGGACAAGCTCAAAGTACACAGCCCTTGAGGACTACAAGTCAAACATTGGCCATTGACATCCAACAATCTAACCGCTTACTTTTTCCCATTCTGTGACCCAGAGGGGTCAAAAAGTTTTGGTCCCAGAAGTCTCTTAACACACAGATGTTACAGTAACATTGCCAGGAAATAAGGTCCAAACAGCACCTCTGACCCGTCTGTCAGCTGATCCAGCATGGCCTCTTTTGAAATGGACTCCCCACTTCTATAAATTACCACATTTTCCCACCGTCTTTACTCCATTCAGCCTCCTCATCCGCAGTCATTCGTTTGCAAGAGCCCTGCGGTCAACGAATAGCGATGGCCCAGTGGCTTGTGAATCTGACCTCTTGGCTCCGGAGAGGTCAAAGGGCTCACACCAGGGTCAGGGCCTCTCTTTATGTCTCCTCTCACCAAAGGCTCTGTAATGAATGGGAAGCCTGGGGGAAACAAAAGCTTTCAGGAGAGACAAGCGACAGTGCTCTATACATCAGCGCCTCTGCTCACTGTGACGTTCCCTTTACCAACTGAAGCGACAGAAACAAACAAACAAATCCCAAAAAAGGTAGGAACTGGGAACTGGAGGGAAATCTGTAAGATCTATGAAACGAAATCAGGGGGAAAAGGAAGACAGTGTGTACAAACTGCATCTAAAGACGTAACAGGCCTCTTGATAATACTCATCTCTGGCTCCATCACTGGAGGGTGGAGTTACAGGACACCTACTGTAGTAAACATAGCAGAACGTTCCTGCTCTTTGGTGGGACTGATCGGCTTGCAGAGAATCTACAAAATGTTTCTTGCACTTGAAGGTAATAAGTGCTGTTGAGGATACTATGTTTATCTCCAAATAAATATTTTGTGTATTTAGATTAAGGTCTACATACCAAAAAAGAAAAAGAAAATTCATCAAAAAATGTTAAAAGCATTCTCCAACAATCTTTTCAATTTTTTTTACAGTGTATGATTCATGCTATTTAGCACAGGCATTTTAAAGCCATATAAAGGTCCTTTCTGGCCAGAATCTGGTCTGAATGATTTGATTTGTGCTGACTCGGTGAATATTTCCATGCACAGTCACTTCAGTTTATTTAAGTCAGTTTTGTTATTTTTAACAAAATCTGTTTTGGCTTTGTTTGCTATGTAATAAATATAAATCTTAGATGAAAAACCTAAATAAATATATATATATATATATATATATATATATATATATATATATATATATATATATATATATATATATATATATATATATATATATATATATATATATATATATATAGCTTGGTTCACTCGTTACAAGGCTTCAGAGTTTGCTCATTATTCAGTGGTCATATCCCTACAAGAGAAAAAAAACTAAACTGGCCAATTCTAAAATAAGAAAACATATTTATCAGATAATCACACATCCGGAAGAGTTTCTTAACACAGTTTTTTTTCCCCCCACCACAACCTGTTTTCTCAGCCATTGCATTTGACCCCAGTAAAACTATATCAGCAAACTAATAACCGGGCAAACCACCAATCTACTGTGTCCTTATCCCTGCTCTTTTGCTGTAATGTGTTGCAGATTCCAGAGGTCGTTGGCGGCAGAGTAGTTTTTAAGCAAATGGCATGTGGTGAGAGGTCAGAGTCAGGGGGCCCAGTGGGTGAAAGGTTGAATAACTCGAAGGAAAGTTGTAACTGTTTGAGAGGGGAGATGTTTAACAGGTTAAGACTTTTCCAGCTCTCATTGTTTTAAGCCAAAGGAAGAAAAAAAAACATCTGGGCCTCCCATCCTCTTTCTTTTTTAAATCTGTAATTATTCAAGACTTTTAAATATCATTTTAAATTATATAAATGTTATGTATTTTTTTCCTTTGTAATTGCCTTTTTTAATTAATATTTTTTTTATAATAACTTGCATGGCGTCATTCAGGTATTGTTTATAGACAAATCCTATAATATATGTCTAATTTATAAATTTCATATACTGATTTTTTGCACGCACAGCTAATGCCAGTTTTTGCAGTCAGAACTTTTAAATTGTGGAAATGCATGCATAATTACGTATATAATTATCTAATAATTTAGATAATCTCAAAAGATTGCAGTGATCCCGCAGTCATTAGAAGACATTATTGCATGCATTATATAGTGGGTTTTAAATCTTCTAAAAAAAGAAAAAGTTAGATTGCAGACAAGAACAGATGACGGTTTCTGTAGAGTTCAAAATGCAGGTGTTTAGAGCAGAACATATACTTTTCCTCTAAATTAGGCGTTGAGGGCTGAAAGAGGGGTTGGGAAAATTTGTGGAATTACTGGTTGATTTTAACCAGATGATTGCTGGAGTTGGACACCAGAGAGTTTTCATTAGGGGCCCTAATTTACAGGCCTACCTCTACATTCCAGCAGATGGTCAAACTCCCCCAGGTCTTAAAGTTCACCCCCAGCACACGTCTGTGACCGAGGACTGGAACTTCTGAGAGGAAGGAGACAGGGAGGAAAATCACAGATGCAGCAATAAAAGACAAGACATAACAAACCAGAAAGGGCTCTAAAATGTATAGAAACCCGTTTCCGACACAAAAAAAAAAAAAATAAAAGGTTATTGCAATTTTTTATTTCACCATTGACTTTTTTTCTCAGAATTGTGAAATATAAAGTCAGAATTGTGAGATATAAACTCACAATTCTGAAAAGATATTAGTCTTTTTTTCCTCTTGCAATTGCGAAGTTATGTCTCAAAATTTTGAGAAAAGTTTCTCTTATATCTCTCAATTATGACTTTATAACTCAAAATTTCAAGTTTACATCATCAAAGTCAGAATGTAAAGATAAAAAATCGCAATAACCTTTTCTCATTTTTTAATTCAGTGATATATATATATATAAAAGAAACAAAATAATTTGTATTGTTTTGTACTTCAGACTTTAGTGCACTGTAGTTGTTGACTTAACTTATTAATCATAGAGTAGAGAATACAAGCAAATGAATGAATCAAAAGGAAGATTAAATATTTATAAGCATAGCAAGACAGCAAAGCACAACACTGGTCCTTGCAGACGGTGCAGTTAAGTTAAAAGGCCAGAACTGTTTTTGTGACGAGGTGTGCATGGCATGTGGTGGTTTGTTGCAAGATTATGAAAGGCATCTCATAACTGGTTTGAAGAATTGTTTAAGGATATGAGGAGGGAAAAGTCCAGTTCGTCAATTACTGTCTTGTAAAGTGAAAAGATGTGTGTTTGTGAGAAACAAATACATTATTAAAACATTTTAACATACTGTTTGTCCTCTCACATCAAAATCCTGCAACATGTTTCTATCAGACTGCTTTGTTTAGAAACATTGCCTGGTTTTCCTAGATGAAAAAAGTACTAAATGAATGAATAAAATACATTTACTTATGTTGTATGTAGTATACTACAAATACATATTTATGTTCTTAATAATAAAAAAAATACAAAATAATAATAATGATAATAATAATAATTACCCTGTAAGTGATGTCAGTATGTTTTGGTGTTTTTTTTTTTTATTGTGGATCTGTGCATTTGTCTCCTGATGTACACAAGCAGTATTGAAAAAGCGATATTATTCATATTGATATTTAATGCTTAAATTTCAGCTGCATCACTGCAGGTGAGCCAGTGATATAATGCTATGTTTCTTAAAATCCTCACTTGGATGACCCGGGTGAGGAGATTTTTTGCTAATTTAAATTTTTTTTTGTGCACTATTCCTTTAAATATCCTATAAGAGTAAGTAATTGCATAAATAAATAACAAAATGTATCCGTGCTATCCAAATTCAGCAGAACACTGAGCATTGGCAACTATTTCGTCAACACAGGCTGTCATTCTGTCTTCACATGTGATATTATCTGATTGCTACAACCAATGCACTGGATTCTCTAAAATAATAGCACATTATGTTCTGGCAGCAGAGTGTTGCCTCTTACAGACCGCTTGTAACACGTATGCATAGCTCTGAAGGGTCAGGTAATGACCTCTCCTTGGTGATGTTTGTGCAAACAGTACAAAACACAGGTGCAGTCATTTTCATAATTCTTTTCCCGTGCTGTCACTAAGGCCACAATATCTAATAAAACAATACTAGTTCTTCGTGTCAGTGTGCTAAGTGAAACTGGCTTTAAAAGAGCTGTTTATACACATACGAGAAAGAACTCACAGTGCTTACAGATAGCTGAATTTACTTCTGCACACACACACACACACACACACACTCATGAAACAGAACACAGGTTCTGTGACATCCATTAGTCTTCCTCTTTAGCCTCTGTGTCAGATCAAGAGACTCATTGGTCAAAATTGCAACCAGCAGTCCAAACAAGAGTCTGCTTCAAGACAGTTCAGAGTCTGGTAAACTTTGAAATCCCCCCCATTACTTTTCCAGCACAATAAATCAAATCTCAGGCAGTGTTGTCTTGTCAGTGACCTTTGATCTCGCACAAAAAGAGGTCAACACGGCCGATGTGAATTGTAAAAAAAACGGGCTGCTATGTAAACACCATTAATTTCTCAACTGTAAGGGTTAGGGAGCTGTATGTTGAATTAAAGAATGCCTCAGATGTCTGGAAATCTGAAGTTCTAATGGTATTTCATTCATCAAATTGTCTGGCTCAGCTAATAGCTGCTGGCATTTAAGTTTTAACTCCAAACGACTAGTTGATGACATGTTTCCCCCACACATGTGTTCTGATAATGCCAGATGAAAAATGATGTGGTATTCGATGTCTCAGCTTCCTACTCTCCTGTGTTCGCCGAGGGAAATGTGTTTTTTTTTCTTTCCCATTTAGAAATTTGAGCATTACAATTTAATTAAAAGTCACAAATCTTTTAAGTCACACTTATCATGTTGTCCCCGACCGCCCTAATGCACGAACACACACACATACACACACACGCACACACACACACGCACACAACATGAGATTCCTCCTTCAGTTACAACTGTACAAACCCAATTTAATGACACCAATGACTAGCAGGGGGGGTATTACGTCTAAATGAGCTTGTTATTGTTTCCAGCCCATTACTTGCTAATGCTAGGGTAAACAAATCTGCAGGTTGCAAATAAGTTCACCTATCAAGTACTTGTGAATGTGTGTGTAAACAGCAGACAGGGAGTGGGCCGGACAGAGGGTAAGTATAGGGAGGAGCGGGCTGTGATACGGCTCTGTCTAAATATAGCCTCATGCTGCTAAACAGACGTCTTAGCACCTTCTCGTGTGTAATTAAGAGTCACTCTCACCTGGAGATCCACTAGGGCACTTTTGCCTATAGTGCAGGTTGCGCCCCCTGTCACGTCCCATGTCACCGCTTGGTAATTCATGGAGTTAATTATATATTTATGTACTATGTATTTTATTTTATTCTATTTATTTATTTTGCTTGATTTGTACTTCATTTTATTTATTTTTTTTATTCTATTCTTTTCATGTAATGTTGTTTTTATTTTAGTTTAAATTGAAATTATTTATTATATTTTTATTATTAATTACTCTGTTACTTATTAAACATGATCAAACATGACAAGCTGATATTAGTGTTCTTACGTTATTTTTATTCAAACTTTTATTCAAATGCAGCCTTAGTGACCATAAAGAGACATTCAAAAACATTATGAATGTTACTGTAGTTTTGGTCATTTTGACTTTTGATATCATTTCACCATTGAATTATAATTTTTAATAAAATATTGCATTACATTACTCTATTAAATATTTATTATCCATAGACTTCATGCACAATATGGCTATTTCTCTTGTATGAGCCGTTTTCCATCCGCTGTTGTGGCTGCAAAGAGATGCAATGCCCATTTCCCAAAGAATGAAACTGTAACTGTAAGCCCAAAAATATTTGTATCTACTTGAAAAGAAAATCCGTCCCCCTCTGACAAAACCGAAACAAACGAGAAACTAAGTAGTGGGTCTCTCCTACTGTAAACCAATTGGGAAGCATTTAAAGCTCTATCCATTAGGTTTCAAATGAACATCCAGAGAGTCAGTCTATCCGTGCTCTTATTGACTGAAGATAATAAATAGTCTTTAAATTGTCCCTGAAATTGTGTCCAACGGTGATTACAACCGGAGCCATGCTGTGCCTGTGTACAATAAAGAGAGAGAGAAGGAGTAAGAGATGTGGAGTAAGAAGGGATAAAAGTGAAAGGATACAGAGAGAGGAAGGGGGAGGAGGAAGAGGGATGTGTGTGTGCACTTTCCTTTAATCATTGGGCTGCATGTTAAGAGCTGGCTGGGGGGGGGTGACTGTGTATCTCAGTGTCTGTGGAAGCCCATGCGTATGGAGTGGTCTTTCACACATCTCAGTCAGGATTTCACGAGCTGTCACTCCTCTTTTGAAATCCAGTGGGGTCTCTCCCTTTGACTCCTCTCTGTCCAATAGAGCTGGAGACAAGCTTCCTTTCACAATGTCTCTATTTTGTTCTTGTGGGATTCTTCACAGAAATATTTTGCAAGGTACAAGGAAAGCGGTCTAGAACCGATGATTGCGGCAAACGGTTACCGCTCAATTAAAGCACAGATTTTGGACTTCTCTTGAAGCCGAATTAAAATCCTATACTCGAAGCCATACAAACAACAGAAGCGTCGTGTCTTGGCATGTACAAAAAAATATTAATGATAAAGTATTTACATTTTCAATAGATTGACACGTTTGCTCTCCGGAGTGCAGATATCCCACAAATAAAGAGATATCCATGAGAAAGTCCCAGCACACAGCACATGCTGTTTTAGTAAGAGAAACTGCTAAGGGCCTCTGTGGGGGTGAGACTTGGCTCCTCGCTATAGGAGCTTTCTATGCATTGTTAATCTTTGTGTAATGAGGAATTTAAGAGCAGGAGTGCAAACACACGTAGCATCCAGTCAGTGGCGTGTTTGCTGGGGAATAAAGCCGAGGGTAAGCCAAGGTGAAGCCAAAACTAGATTGCGTATTATTCTATGTGGCTTGGTAAGGGTTTTACAAGTAAGAGTGGTGACATCCAGACTAATTCTAGTAAAGACCCATCCGTCAATGAGTGGCAGTTTGCTTTGTTGCAAAAGAAACACGGCCAAACTTTAAATAATACCATAATTGTGGCCCACTCTCTGAAGTTTGAACATATATTAATGGATTTTCGGAGGAGGCTCCAGCGGTAGGCCCGACTCGCTTAGTGCTAAAGCTGATTTGTTGTAAATAAAGCCAGTAGAATACAATTGATTTTATAATAAAAACTGTTTAGATTTACTCTGCAATTTAATATTTAATGTCTCACAAGTTTAATTTTTTTTGAGTTTGATGTTATTGTTAATGATGATAATGATGGTGATGTTAAAAATAATTACAATATTTTATTAATAATAATAATTATTACTATTATAGTTGTTATATCGTTATATACAGTGTAGCACTTAGAATGCATACTATAATTTAATGTTTAAAAATGTAAATAAATTAATTTAGATTTAAATTATAATAGAAATTCTATATTTAATCTTTAATTTAACAGTTGAGCTCATAAGCTTATTTATTATTAAATTATTATGATGATTATTAGTAGTAGTAATAGTAGAAGTAGTAGTAGTGTAAACAGTAGTGTAAACAGCATGCGCATGACGGTCTACTATAATTTTCTGTCATTTTGTTTTCTAATATTTTTTTAAAACAATTAAGTCATCGTCTCCATGTCAGTTAATGTAGTAAATAAAAAGTCTACATGATACCACTTGTAATAATGCAAGATGGATATCCCCAAAATTTGGAGTGAGTTTAACAAAAGTGGCATTCTCCTGAGCTCAGTGTGGGCAGTCTCATTGTGTCTGGGTGTGAAGCTCTACTTTCATCTTTGTACTCACCCTCTTGGCCCGCGCTGCCTATGGCGGTGCCAAAGAGGCTACCCATCCACTTCTGCACTCACACTGTAGAACTGAAGAGGCAGCTGATATTGACAGTCTTCTCGGACTAGGATAGGCTGTGCTAGAGAGAGAAAAAAGAGAGAGGGAGAGGGAGCCGGGCCAGGACAGCGCCTTGAGTCTCACCAGCTGCACCCTGTCTTTAAGGAGGGGATGGAGAGGCAGCTCATTGAGGCCCTGGCAAACGCTAGATCGTAAACTTTCCCCTGCCTCTCCCTTTGATTGTCCTTGGACATCTGCCTGGCCCTCCCATCAGGAATGTGTGGCAGCTGTTTGCTGCAAGTGCCTTCACCGTGTGAACTCAGGCCTGTGCACGGGCCCCGGCTTAATGAATTGAGCCAACTCTAACCAGGTCGCCTGGGACACCCGTCTGCAGTGCATAACTCTGCTGTGGGGATGACAGGCAAGTGCAGGGGGCTGGAGGCTGGGAAATGTATATTATGGAGGTTAACCATTTGCCCCTGCACTGTAATTGGCTTAAATTGTCTCGGAACTGGATTTACTTGGGTGTGTGTTTGTGTGCACAGAGGTGTGTGTATTTATGCTGGAGGAGGGGCTTTCCAGACTCTGAAGAGCAGTGCAAAAGTTCAGTTGTGGATAAGAATGTGTGTGTGTGTGTGCGCTCACATTTGGACAGCCCTTTTTAAAGAAAAAGTCCATGCTCAATACAAGTTAGGCTCTTTTGACAGAAATTTGCAAAAGAGTGGATTACCACAAAGAAAGTAACTCCCTCATTTTATTTGTAAAAATGAAAAAATCGTAAAAAAAAAAAAAAAAAAAAAAAAAAAAAAAACATGTAAAGGATAAAAAAGCAGAAATTTGGAAACACAGTAATTCTTCTGAGAGAAGTTTATAAAATCTTGCAGTAATTCTTGTTAAAATGAATTATTTGTAATGATGATGATGATCATATAATAATAAAAACACGAATAATAATAATAATTATTATTATTAATATTATGCTAATTCAAACTGAAAATGTTATTTTTGTAATACATATTAATACTGTATTATTAAATTCTTTTTTACATTTATTTGTATACAAATTGTTATTTGATCTTTAACACTTTGGAAAGTCTTGTGCAGTAATTATTCTATTAATAATTATTAATATTATTATAATATAAATAGATTTTATTGTAATTATTATTATTATTATTATTATTATTTGAGCTGTACAGCTGTTTAAATCATGATGTAAGTTAGGATTAATTGTGTTGTGTTGTCATGCTGAGAACTTTATACAATATGCATAACTTTATACAAAATTTGTATTTTTTTAATACTAAAATGATGTAAACATGCATATAGTTTATGTCTTGTGTCTACACTATTGATTATTTCAATATTTATAGACTGGCCCATTGACTTTCGTTGTAAGTGCTTCACTGTATCCCAAATGCATTTGTTTGTTTGTTTACTTTAAAGAAAAAGTCTAAGAATATTTTTTGGTGATCGCCACTATGCCACAAATGACGCTGACTGAGCTGAACTTGTATCGAACCCAGAATATAACAGAAGAAGTGTTTAAGTGATCTTACCAGCTCTCACTTACATATGAGCATTAAGTCTAATGCGTCAGTCTAAGAGTAAAGCAGTTGAAGAGGATGAGAGCGAGACTCTGGAAAAGCGCCAGACTAAGTAACGACGCTCCGGTCTCATCGAGAGCAGGCGGGGATTCTGTTAACTCACCACACCTTATCTGCTCTCACTAAGACAAGCAAGCGAGCGCTGAAGAGGCAGCAGGGATACAAAGATTAATCACGGAGCAGGCAGACACTGCAACTAATGCTTCGCTGCAGGAGAGGAGCAACTTCTGGTCGGCACGGCCTTCTGTATCAAGAATGGATTAATCCACATCACAATGCATTTACAAGCGCAGACAGCTTTTTGCTTAATTGTATGGCAGGTGCTCCAATCAAAATAAAGTGCACCTGTGAACAGAAAATCAAGGATTAGCTTATGAATCTATTTGTTTGATATTAGAATAGTCATTAGATCAGTTTTTCCCGAATTATTACAAAGTATTTCTGAATTTATCTGATTGCATGACTAGACATCTGTTGTTTTTTTAAGGTTGCACACACCCGCAATGCAAGAAAATACTTCTTGGCGGCCGGCATATGTTTACAACAACACGTCTCGGGATAAAATTACAAAGGTGTGGATGCTGAGAAGATGGGAAATCCCTGATGCAATGTGGAATGCTTTGATATCTCTCTGTCTTCTACTTGAAAGCATGAAAAAGGTTAAGATCGCAGTCTCAATTCATCTAAGAGTTAGTCTTAAAGCAGACTTGGGGATTACAGATAATGTGGGGAGTCCTGCTTCCAAACACGCAGACCAACAAGTCAAAGGTGCTGACAGGAGGAGAGGAATCTGGCTGTTTGTTTGAGAAGCAGGATTAAATGAATGGTGCTATTTTCAGAGCCGTGACTTGGCACGTTCTGCTATGTTGAGACATGTCGCTCATGCGGAGGATGCAGGTTTGAGTCTGGCTTGCATTTTCTTTGCTTTACGATTAAATAAATGTGCTTTTTCAGAGCTGTGTTTACATTGTTGATTTTTTTATGTACTATTTTAGTGCACGTTATGGCATGTTAAGCCATGGTTTGAGTCAGGCTTGCATAATTTTTTTATTTGTTCTCCTGCTTGTCGTTGTTATTCCTCTTCTGATTATGTTATTTTCAAAGCCGTGTTTGGTATGTTGAGAAATGGTGCTAATGTGGACAGTGCAGGTTCGATTCTGACTCGGGACTTGAATTTGCCCTCTTCCTTTCTGCAGTGTCTTTTACTTTTCATGACTTGGTCATGTGAGTCATGTGGACAGTGTTAGTTTGATGGGTGTCATTGTTCAATCTTCTTTATTCTCCGTAAGAAGAAATAAAAGGTGTTGTTTTTAGAGCCACGAGTTGGTGTTTAGCACACTTGTTCAAAGATACTAAGCTATGTTGCTCATATGGACGACATATGTTTGAGTCCGGCCCTTGTCATTTACTGAACTTGTTCTGTAGGATTAAATAAAAAGTAGCCATGTTTAGCACTTAGCACACGTTTGATCCCTGGTGCTCAAGTGGTCAATGCAGGTTTGAGTGCAGCTCATTATATTTTCTGGCTTAGATTCCCCCTTTCTACCTATTCCCTTTGTCTATGAATTTTTATCTCCTTAGTTTACATATTCCGAAATATTGACTCATGTTGCTCATGTGGAAAATGCATAATCCTCCCCCCCACTCCACCCCCCTCTCTGTTCTGAGTTGTTAAGTTATTGCGCTCATAACACACAGGCTTGTGTCCAGCTTATTTCATTTCTCAGTTTTTTTTGCTGTTCTCAGAGCCATGTTCTACTGTTAAACCATTACACCCGTGTTTGATAATGCAGGTATGAGTCTGGCTGGCATAATTTCTCCTTGCTCCATGTCATTTCCTTTATTCTTTATGCTATCCCAAACATATTTTGACATTTAAAACCACGAGCCCGCTGACTTAGTTCACATGATCTGAAATTTTAAGCCACGATGTTTAATGTGGATATGCAGGTTTGAGTCCTGCTCGCATCATTTCTCGTTCTTGCTCCTCCCCTTCTCCCAGCCATTTCCTCTCCTTTATGATGAAATAAAACATGCTATTTTTAAAGCTGTGACCTAGCGCTTAGCAAACGCGTACACGCAGTAATTTGTTGAGCCATGTTGTTGTATTATTTCTCAATCTCCTTGTTATTTCCTCTCCTCTATGTAATATAATTTTTAACAGCAAGAGACAAAACTGCTATTTTCAGCAGTGCCAAATATCTTGACCTTTGCCAGCTGACCCGTGTGAATAGGTGCACATAATGGCAGCTATGAATTTTACGGTCGGCATTTTTGTTTTTATATGACTCGTTTAGTAGCAGCTATGCAGATTAAAGCTCGGAGCTACAGTACTTCCCAACTTATTATAGACTTGCAAACAGATCGCAATTGGCTTGTTTGTAAGTTGTAGCTGTTTCGTTTTATTTGAGTTCTCTGCTTCGGTCTCCGATGAGGCAATACGGCGCTCTCCTTAGAGCATGATGTGTTGTTTAAAACCTAATCACAGACTAACTAGTCCCCAGTTATTTGTTTCGGGGCCCTGACGCTTGAGAGTTCCCAGATGTTGTGGAAGGTAGGGAGTCGATTGTTTATACAGCAGCGAATCTTTTCCAAACACACACGTTCTATCAGCCTGCACGGCTATCTATCAGGGGAGGCAGAAGTTACAGTTTTTCTGAAGTCAGGCAGACACAAAAGCCCTTCGGCAGCAAATTACTACTCCCACCCCACCTGCTGAAGCCAGCGTGCTGGCGGCGCAGCGCTCAGACGTGAAACCTGCCTCCGATCGATCGGTTGTTGTTGCAGCTGGGCTCCGCTTGATGGTTTATTTAAGCGGCTCCACATGCTTGTGGAGGGGGGAAAAGCAGCTGAATACATAAAACAGGCTCTCAGAACCACTTTGTGGTCCGGGGGAAGAGTAAATGGAATAATAAAATCCAAATGGTTTCATCCTATTTTCTGGGCTCGTAAATCCGGGGAGTCACCATTTACCTTTATGATCCAACGCATGCGGAGAGAATATGTGTGTATGTGTTGCGGGGTGTGGGCGTGCGTGTTTTGGGTGTTTTCGTGGAAGGATTCACTGAAAGTCTGAGGAGCACATGTGCTTACAGGATGGGATTTTAGGTGAACGATTTCATATTCGACGATTTACGTTTTCGTTTTCCTTAGCTTATGCTTTGCTTCGCTTTTTATCAAGCGTCAAGCAAGAAACTGTTCGATTTGAGTGCCATGCTTTTAAAGGGCCCGTTAATACTTTCACAAAAATTGCACAATGCAATATGCATTATGAAAATAAACTTATGCGTGTGTTATACTGTAGAAGTAAGCGATATGTAGGGGCTGAGCAGGTGAGGGTTTTGTTGTAAAGAAAACTGACCAGCGCATAACTAATGAAATGGGGTTTATCCAAAGTTGCATGACTGAGAGCGCATGCCATCCAGTTCACTGGCTGCTGTAATGACGCTTTTGCCAATGAAAAGGCGTTCTGTCTTTTGAGGCGCAGTCTTGCATGGCTCTACAGAAAAGGAGAATGCTTTTAAGCAACCGGAGTGAAGAGAAGTGTGTTTAAGCAATGTCAAATATTTGTTGAGTTTCACCTGCATGTGTGACTGTGATGAGTCGCCTAGGTCAAGTCTAAATGACTCACGCGCAGGCATGAACTCGTGAAAGTGGATTTTGACGTCATTTGTTTTGAATTACGCTTTCCAAAGTTACATTTTAATATGTTTTTGAAATCCATGTTTTGTGTCTATAATTTTACGCTTTGTACCGGTACAGAAATTGACAAATACCCAGGGAAAGAAGAAAATACCCTGCATGCTTAAAATATGATTTCAATTTGTCTTTTCATTTCCGCAGTCGCATTGTTTACCAAAAACATATTCGAAACCTGTTTCTGCTCTCAAAAACATTGCTCTTGATAATTTCTGCTTTGTTGCCAAAATTATGCGAAAATCTGCAAAACTATTTGAAAAAACAAAGTGCAAGTGCGCCTAGCTCAAAAGCTGCTTTAAACGCAAATGATGGTCAGAAGAAATGTTGACGTAATTCGGTTATTAGAAGTTAATTGAAAAAATCATGACATTATTTTTTGACAGCATCCATTTTACAGAACTTTGTGCTTAAAACCTTTAACGGTACTAGCTTTGCAAGTAGATTTCTTGAAGCATTTTGGAGATGTTGCCTCAAAATCTCACTTGATTATTACAAATAACGACGGTAATGAAGATCATTCTTTAGCTGGTGAAAATACTAGCGTTTTAATCATTTTGGCCGCAACTATATATACAGTATAAATCTAATTAGGATTAGATTAGAATGTTAATATAAACATTTTATGATGAAAAAAAAAATAGTTTATGCTCTCAAAAAAGGATGTCCTCTGTTTGGGAGGATATCTGGACTCCATATGTTGGATAATCTGGTAGAGACCACATGCTTCTAGAGGCAGTCCGAGCACATATTTGTGTTTGGGAGTGTCTGTGTGCACTCATCCTGCCTGTGATGACTGCTCTTGAGCTGTGGAGGCCCAGAGCTGTCAGCGAAGCGTCAAGGTCGAGTCATGACTTTCCTCATGGAGGGGTCACAAACAGCACAGAGCTCTGCCCATTTCCTTCCCATGGGGCCAAGGCAAGGATGTGTCCCGGACTTCCTACTGCCACAGAAACTGAGAGGAAACCACTCAGAGGAAACATGCCACAACTTTTACTTTATCGCATAACAGAACAACTTTGTTCAGTGTTTTTTTTAAGACATTCTCCACTTCTTAAGCAAAGTTAATTTATTTAATTTTTGTAATGAAAGGTATGGTCACCAAAAATAGCAGCTTGCTTTGTTTTATTTATTTCATTCATTTACTGATTGACTGTTTGTTTTGCCGTTATTTATATATATATATATATATATATATATATATATATATATATATATATATATATATATATATATATATTTATATATATATATATATATATATATAGGTTGTAAAATAAAATAATAAATTAATTAATATATATCATTACTATTTTATTTTACAACATTACCACCACTTTCTTTTTTTTTTTTTTTTTTTACAAAATTAAAGTGCCAAAGCATTTATGCATGTATTTGATATTTGAAAAATTATATAATTAAAGGCGACACAGAATTCATGAATGCATTTATATATCTGTATATTCTAAGTAAATTCTTTAAAAGATATCTTTTGGATGCTTTAGAGCATTTGTTTGATCACTCTCACCTTGGAAATCTTATTTACTGTCTCTTAAAAATGTCTCACTAGAAACACACAGCACATATTTTACCTGTCATAACAAGGTTGAACGTCATAAATTGGCCACATTTCAGGATAAGCAAAAGCCAATGCACATAAAAAATATTTTTATGGTGGAAAATATAGCTTGGTCAAATGGAGTTTTATTTCTTTTGCTATTATTACAAATGAATGTAGACTTTTTTTTTTCTTCCACAAGAATGTAATGGTACTATTTTTATATCATAGCCATACAGCACAGCAGACTCTAATTTAAGTTTACAGTCCAGTTAAAAAGAACACTGCACAGCTTTGTCAAATAACTAGATGTTAAATATTACTTTCATTTCAAATAAAACAATACTGGACATAAACTGTAACCATTTGTAAAAGTGCAAGCTTCTTGGAGTGTATTCCACCTTGCTATCAATTGTCAAACAGTTTCGGTTGACTTTTTGTAACACTTTGAACCAGCAAAGGTAAGTCTTGCAAAAGAGTCAGATGCTCTGATATTTGGGATATTTCTGTAAAATCCCTAGAGATGAAGCCTGCCCCAGAAAACGCTGAGGGCTGAAAAATATTATGAGAGAACCACTGTTTATGCAGACCTCAGGTTCACGGCAAAGAAACAGAAAATAGCAAATCCCCGTAAGAGCTAAACCTTCACCTATTTACAGAAATACTAGGCAGCAAGATGAAAATATGAAAATCAATGGAAAATATTTAATGTTCTGCCAGTCTAACTGGGGTTACATTGCATCTCTTTGTCCTGCATTTAGACAAAGTCTTCCATTCATTAAGCTACTTCATTTCTTTCTTTCTTTCTAGGATATAGGGATGAAAATTCTTTCAAATTATATAAAAGGACATTAATATTCTGAAATCATTATTCGTCTCTCTTCTAATCATTCAGACATGTTTGTTTAATGATCTTGCGATTTCTTTTGAGAATAACATAAATGGCTCGTGATAATGCAGGCTGTCCCATTTCTTGAGTAGCATGTCAATAGAGAAGCAAAAGGTAGTTTAGGAGTCATGAATCCAAAGCAGCCCAATATAAAAAATACCCATAACCCTGAGTTATAAGGTTATATACTTTAATGTCACATATGGGATACAGCTCACAATAAAAGTGCAAGTTATTTTACCTTTCAAATAACTAAAGAGAAAATAGCCTCTAGGTCTTGGGAGGTGTGATGAACTGTGTTTGTGTTTAGATAATTATTTTTAGGTTAATTAGATGAAATAAATATCAACAAAAGGTTCCCTAAATATGTTCATATATTTATATATATAAAGATTCTAATTTCAATCTACTCATTATCTGATGTTTTTATTTTAATTATATATATATATATATATATATATATATATATATATATATATATATACACACACACTTTTCAGTATTCAATGTGAACGGGTATCTTATTCACTATTAACTAAGAGTTTTCCCTCAATTAATCCTTATTGCTGCTTATTAATAGTTTAAGTTTAAGTATTGGGTAGGCTTGAGGATTTTACATAATGCATTAATATGTGCTTTATAAATACCAATAAACAGCCAATATGCATGCTAATAAGCAGCCAGTTAATAGTGAGAATACGTCCTTAAAATAAAGTGTTGCCAGATGTAAAAAAAAAACACAAAATTGTTAGTGGAGTACCACTTCTGACCTTGATGGACTGAACAGAAGAATTAAACCTCAAAAAATGTCCACGTGAAGGAAGACAAACCAAACTTTTCCAGAAAGTTTGCCTTGGCAGGCTGTTTAAAACTCTACAAAAGAACTCGATATAAACTTCGCCTTGGCTTGACTTTGTTCGAAATGACATCACACACATTCTTCGATTTTGCTTGAAGTATATCGGGGTCTTCAGGAGTAAGGAGAGCAGGAATAAATGCTAATTAATCAACTTACAAATGGTAACGTGAAACTATTTTATCGCAAAATCTAAAATTAAATTTGATTTAGAAAGAAATATATTATTATTAATGAAATGTGTGATGTGAACCCTTTAGGTAATCAACAAAAGTCTATAAAATGGAAGAGCTCACACATGCCAGCAGTTGTCAACAGTCCTGTAATACATCCAGAAGACTAGCCCCATAAACGTTTATTGCGTGTCATCACTTTTGGTACCTGTTACCTTTTTCCTCTCTTATACCACCAAGAACATCAAACCTTCCTGGATTTGTGACAGGCTCTCTAATTACCTCTGCTATTTACGGTGCTCGGCCCGTCTGTTACTGATTTCTCCATTATCTTGACAGTCAACAAACTGGTCCCATTAGAACGGCAGTGCACGAGGCTCGCCTGGGGCAGGCCTGGGCTTTGGCGACCGCAAATCGCTTCTGTATTAAAAGTCACCATGTAATAACTGCCTTCAGCTTTATCGCTGAAGTGCCTGTTTTTGAGTGAAGGGCTGGAAAAAGAAGGGTTTTTTTTTCTTTGTACAATCTTTATTGACTGACCCGTACGTTCTGTGTAAGAATCGTTGAAGGTTCTGGAAGATGACTTGAACCTTTTAACCAAGCCTCTGATCTCACCCTGGTCTCTCTTCAGCCACTGCCTTATGTAAATGAAGATGAATGGCTTTTGGACTGAAAAATAAGCAACTGTCTTCTATTATTCAGATTTTAGACATTCGTACAATTATTATGTACGTAGTAATTAGTACAGTTCTATTGCATAGCAATTAGGCAACACCAAGGAGCGCTGTGCTTACTGAGCAAGTCAAGAGGGAATAGCCACACACTGACCTGGAAGAAATGTGTCTTTCCAGGTCATGTCTGGACTGCACAGAGGTTCAACCTCATTTAAGAGGGTCCTATACATGTGGATGTTTAGAGTCAAGGCTGTGTCATCAAACATGACATTGTCACAGTAATATTTACTTAGCTCTATGTGGTGTAAAGATCGAAGCAATGCTTTGATGACAAGTAGAAGGCATTGAAAATATTTACTTACAGTATTTGTTTTGTTTTGCTTAGCTTTGCTTTGTGTTTTTTTTTTTGTGAAATAAATTCAGAATTTGCCCCTATATTATAAACAAGCTAAACATTAATTTATATAACAGTGCTACATTCACTCATTTTCGTATTGCGTTCAGCTTTCAAATCGTTTGTCCCTAAAATGAAACATCAACTGAAGAAAACTTCAATTAACTCCTTTCTTTCTATAAACATGTCTCAGTGAAGACGGACAGCTTCTTGACAACATGACATTGTTGGTGAGATGTGACTTTAGAGTAAAGGTCATTACTCCTCCTCCATGATGCCTTTACGTGTCACTCAGAAGAATAGCGTGATGACCAATCAGGGCCTGGCATGCCTAAAGCCACAGTTATGGCTCTAGGGGTGGTCAGAAGTTGTCAGGATTGGCCGGCTGTGTGGAGGGTAAGGGAGGTCAAACCTTTGACATTTGCCGTGACACTAGCCCTCTATTTTTATGCTGAGGCCTTCTCGTGCCAATTACTTTTTTGCCCTGTATAGGGGTATCAAGTTGCAAATGTCACCAATAGAATGGACTTTGTTATTAGAAACTGTGTGTGTTTGTGTGGGTCTGCGTGCGCACATACACCACTATTCGCTTTGTTGACCTCTGCTGGTAATTTAGCTTTCCTTTAATGAAATCAGTTAACCAACTTTATGGTATTTTATTAAATATGCAACAAAAAAATAATGACAGAAAAACACTGGATGATATTGGCTACAGGTGTCTAGAAATAACAGTGTGATACAGCGGACAAAATTCTGCCTAGATTCTTGTATTTAGTAATGAGCCAAACAAGGTCGACAGTCAGTAAACTTTAGCTCAGATTTCACTGTTTAATAAGCTCTTGTGCTTAGAATGTAGTACAGGAATTAGATATGAACATGCTTATTCTCTTAAATGTATGTGTCAGCCGTTTTTGCTGTAAATTTAAGTTTTATATCAGTTCTATTTTGTTTACATGCATATACAGTAAATGGAGAAAAGATGCCAGAATGTGTGTGTGTGTGTGTGTGTGTGTGTATAAATATATACACACACACATACACATTGACTTTGTGGGAAACTCTCTGTCCACAGACTGAAGGTTTCCTCTCTTTCGGTTCTACATTCTTTATATTTTTTTATGGGATGTACCATAGTCAGGCCAATAAACGCAGATCCTCCACTTCAAAAAATAAAACCGAGCGCGATAGGTAAAACAGTGGTATTGGATCCTTCTATTGAATGACTTTGAGATTTTATGTAGCCCTCTGGGTAGATGAAGTGTTACGGACTACACGGCCATTGTGTTTAACAGAGCAGGCATAAAAACAAAATTGCTAAAAGGTGCGGTGGAGAACACATCATTTGAAGTTACCGTGCAGAACACGAGCATCCACAATCAGGTTTTTTTTGCAAATTTCAGCTGAACTGATCGACCATACATTTTGTTAATAGGTCATGTAGTCGAGTAACAGAAGTGCACACGCATTATGGCACATAAAAGCTGCCCAGAGGGAGAGAAGCTTAAAACCTCAAAGTTGAACAATATCTTAAGTATTACAGAGGGAACCTGGGGGGAAAAGGCCAAGGGGTCATGTGTTCTGTGTCACTTTAAAAACTCAATAACTTAACGGTGGCTGTGTTTCTTCTTCAAAGTATGAACTTGTTTTATCTTTTCTGAAAGACTTTTTGTTGTTTTTAAAGCAAAAAATTCCTACGACGAACAGTTTCAGATGTTAACATAATTCACCTGTCCCTTAGGGAAAGGATTGCGTTTTAGTGACGGCTTGATTGTGTCAATATTCAGCTGGTTTTGAATGACTCCCTATGGCACTGATGCCTGAAAATATGGATTTTTCATCGTCACTACTGCATTGACTCACTAAGGCGCTGGAAACAGTCACTGATCCCTGAGAGATATGTAACAGATTTGTTTTAATTAAGTGTGCAAACAAAAGAGAAATTGGATCGTTGACTGAAACACTGGAACTGGAACAATAAAGCCACTAATTGCTGTTACTTTTTTTTTCATCCCAACCTGAATCGATAGCCATTGCTCAGCTGTACACAGCTCAGGCAGCACAGTAAATAGACTGAAAAGCAGAATTAGTCAGAAGTGAACTTACACTATTTGATTGTGATGTGTACTGAAGCACTCCAGCTGAAGCTAATTTAAAGGCAAATAAATAAATATATAGAATAAAATTGAATTATTACCTATTATTAATTGATATAATTAATTGATATTATGTAATATTGTGTGTATATATATATATATATATATATATATATATATATATATATATATATATATATATATATATATATTCCCAAAATAAAGCGCATGCTGTTTAAACTGTCATTTTTCACTATAATGTGCTGTGTAGGCCATATACAGACATACTGAACAAGGTGCCGCCGAACTCTCCTCTCAGGCTAACGTTGCTAAACTACAAAACCCAGCAAAATAAAACACTCAAAGGATTAGAACAATTTAGAAAGCACACCCCCATCCTTTCAAATGTGCTTTCTTTTGCGCCGCGGCTATTTCTCCGCACCCAGCATGGGCTCCGCTTTGTGGCTTTTAATAACTTGCCTTTCTTAGCCACTACCCCCTGAGACACATTTTTTTTTTCAGCATTTCTATCTCTCCCCCTCACTTTATTTGTGCCGCCCTGTTTCTACCTACTAGCAGCTGCAAGGAGGAGCGAGGCCTATGCAGCGGAGGCGGCAGCAGCAAATTTCTTCCAGTTGCTCGACGCGCTAATCCTCCCCTTTTCTTCGCAGCTCAACCATTATATTGCAGTTTCATTGACTGGGAGGTGTTGTGTTGCAGTGGAATCAATAGCTGAGGGGATCCCAGCCCAACGATTAGCTTGTCAGTCAGGCCTGTGCAGTGGGAAGGGAGGGGAGGCTGCGTAAATCCTGGAATACCAGGGGCCACCAGCATAGAGAGGCAGGAATGCTGAGAGCCGTTGAGTGCTCCCCACCACCTGTTGTGGAAGGCAACATGTGCTGTATGTATTAACCTTTCTGCTACTGTGGTTTAACCACTGGCCGCTACAAGGCCAGCACCCCAATCTGGGGTGAAACATGTCACACACACGTACACATGTACACTCTTTCACACTGGCACAGTCATAACATCACACCAGGACAGCATGTTCTGCATGTTTTGGAGATAAAGATATGTACACTCATATTTTATGCATGTTAGCAGTTTTTGCACCAGCTGTACTTTTATTGCGCATTGATAATTGTTATTTTACTGTTATCATACTTTTTACTTTTTACACATCCATTGTATAAGTAAAACGAAAAAACATATTTCCAACATTATTGCCCAGGAAAACATCCCTAATTTCATTTTCAGGTTGATGGACTTTAAACAAAAGTTAGTTCTGCTCATTAAGCCTAATTGGTTTAGCGGTGTTTCTAGAGTGCTGCTATAACAATCTTAACACCACAGCGACTATGCATAATTGCAAAAACAGAGTAGACTTTTTTTTATTTGTATTATGTAAAAAAGGCACAGAACATGAAATCAATACTAATTTAATTACTGAGTGAGTCACTGAATTATTCACTCAACCAGTTTATTCCAAAATGCTGATTCAGTTGTTGAAGAACAAAAGCAATGAGCCTTTGAATAACTGACTTAACCAATTCATACCAAACCACAGATTCTTTCAGGAACGTTTTGATGAATCAATTATTCAATGAGTTTATTGAATCTTTCAGGAAACACCTCTGCTGTGTGTTGCAGCGCATCTGGTGCAGCATTGTTTGGGACTGTTTTCATTGGTCAAGCAAAACCAGACAGTAAAATTCAAGATACAGTATTAAGATCATTATTATCTACCTGGTTTATATAACAGTGCTATGTAATCATGCTGGCTCTCAAAAACA
Organism: Puntigrus tetrazona; assembly: GCF_018831695.1. NCBI lineage: Eukaryota > Metazoa > Chordata > Actinopteri > Cypriniformes > Cyprinidae > Puntigrus > Puntigrus tetrazona. The sequence continues at coordinate 2,798,901 of NC_056716.1, forward strand.
ACTCAAGCCTTCAGTGCTACTTAATGTGTTATTTATAAATTAGTAGATGAGAGTAGATTAGATTAGATCTGTGGAGTAACAAAGTAGTTCCACATAATCTTTAGGATGGTTGTTTACACACTGTTCTTTGAATTATGTAAAATCTTGAATATTCATGCAGTCTTACATTAATATGGGGTGACTGCTTTAGACTCAAACTACATAGAGATAAAAATCCATTGACACTAGTCTTCATTAAATTTAGTTTTACTACTGTAATTATTTATTTATTTACTTACAGCATCTTCCATTGTGTAGCTGTCAACCTGGTTTAAAGGAAGGAAGGAAGGAAAATGATCCACTTAGCATTGCTCTGGCTTTGCTGTTATATTGGTTTTGGAGAATTAAATCAATTCTTCTGGATCTATCCCATGAGACAGTGGGCTTAGTGTTATTTTAATGTGGAGCAAAAAAAAAGAAACTACACCGTAGAGCCAAAATTACAGCGAATGTAGCAAGAACAAGTTTGGCTGCTATTTCAAAGTGGACAGTACATCAACACAATGTCATGATAATTGAAATACTGGTGCAGACAAAGACAATGTTATGTCTCCTTTTTAGGGGTTAACTTTATATTTTAACGAAAAGGCCTGTTTTTACACCCTCTTCGTATAATTAGATTGTCATTAGTTTATTATTTTTGCTGTTCTTATCCACGATCACAATCATACGGTTATAAGCATCTTTTGCTGAGTCAGACCCATTCAGACATCCCAGCCTTTGTGCTTAATGATCCTCTGAGCTTACAAATCAGGGTGGACAGGAGCGTGGCTTCAGCCTCTACATGAGATCGGTGTCACTGACAGTGTGAGTGAATGCATATGTGAGGCACTTACGTACGTGCTTTTCTGCCTGGCAGCCTGTGTGCTACTCTCTTAACATGATACCCTGAGCTACTGAAAGTTGACCTCACCTTAAAAAAGCACACTCTGACCCAAATCACTTTGTTTTTCTTTAGATCTATGACTTATTCATCGTTTGACCCTTTGAATAAATGATGGAAGGTTTTAAATACACACTGTCCATATGTTCTACCCTTTCAGGAAGGTCAAAGATTTTTAATATTCAATGATATAGTCAGTAGATACATTTAACTTACAATTGTTTCAGTTATTATAAATAATAAAATATTTCATATGTGGTCTATTTGTAATGCATGTAATGTATTAGGAGCAACAACAGTAAAAAAGCGGCTAATTATATATGTGACCCTGGACAACAAAACCAGTCCCAGGTATATTTGTAGCATTAGCCAACAACACATGTCTATTTTTTTTTCTTCAATACCAAAAATCATTATTGAGTAAAGATTATGTTCCATTAAGATATTTTGTACATTTTGTACCGTAATTTCTGATTAGTAACGTGTCGCTAAGGACTTAATGGACACTTTTGACTAGTTTTGTAGTCCAATGTCATATACAGTAGAGAAAAGAAGAAATTGTTTAAAGTTGTTATTTTTTGTTTTCTTTGCACACAAAAAGTATTCTCATAGCTTCAAAATATTATATTTGAACCACTGATGCCACACAGATCATTTTAATGATGTCCTTACTGCTTTTCTGGGCTTTTAACATTTCAGTTTCATTGCTTTCATTGTGTGTGTGTGTGTGTGTGTGTGTGTGTGTATACAGTATACATATATATATATATATTTATTTTTTTATTTTATTATTATTTTTTTAAGTTAAGGAAAGTAGTAGTAGAAATCAGGAATGAATTATACCAAATAAAGTTGGCAGACTTTGAGTTTTCCACAGATTTGTTTGAATCTGGGACTGGAAGATTTTTTTTGCATTGGATGTCATTACGCTCTCCTGCAATGTGTGTCCTTAAAACTGCCTGATTTCGAAGTCCCATCTGAGAGGACGAGCAGCCATCTGACGGCTGGAATTAATGAGTGGGGACCTGCAGTGGGTTGGCAGGTAGCGGGGGCACATGGAACAATGAGGCCTGTTGCTTGTAATCACTTGAAGCTGCTGTCATTAGTGTAGGCCTGATGCAGGAGCAGCGTGGGCTCAGCGCAGAGAGGGCCAGGCAGGAAGTGTTGGCCAGCTGCTGCCAAGCTGTCATCAGGAGGGCAGACTGCTGAGGTGGGGTTGGGCGTGGTGGGGGGGTGACTGAGGGCGCCATTGCAGGAGCCGCTGGAGTCAAGGGCAGAACGCAGTGTCCTGATGATTAGTGTCTGTTGTGTGAGAGAGTGTGTGTATATATCTGTATGTTATGATGGTGTGATTTCATTGTGGCACTAGGCCACATTTTATGTGTGTGAGATCGCTGATCAACACTTATTCTTTTGGCAACCATGTAGAGACTAAATGGACCACCTTCTCTTGGAACACAACCTTTTTAGGTTCTGGCGAAATGTTTGTGGTATTTGATCTCTGTGTCTGTTATATTCATAAGCGATTATTCATCAAGATGATACTCGTAGGCTACTCCATAAGAAAATTCCAAATGTCATGATCTTTCCACGACTGACATGCAACGTGTGAACTATGTATACATAACAAAGAGATCCTGTGACCAAAGGACATGAACTTATCTGCGTGTCAGCAACCTTCCACCCATTTCTATGTTACACACCTTAACCAGATGAAAAACTGTGTTTTCAGTGTCCTCCCCAGTACTGGCTTAGCTATGTTTTTGTTTGTGTAAAAATGACCAAATATGATAATAAAAAATAAAATAAAATAAGATTAAATTAAATTAAATAAACTGTAAAAAAAAAATAAATAAATAAAAATAGTAACCTTATACGATTACATTTGTGAAGAATAGCATATATTATATTACATTACATTTAGTCATTTATTAAATATTATTATATTATATTATATTATATTATATTATATTATATTACCCTGGAACAACATTGTAATCCAATTTAGTCTTGACCATATTTAACGATAGATGAATGACACTGATGTACAGGCTCAATGTAAACCTAAACTTCACAAAAACGATAAACTTCTTCAGACCTGATTGGTTAGCCACACTGTTGTTCCAGGGTCAACAAAGACATACTGAGTGTGTGTACCTGTTATTGTAGATTATAGGGACCCACAACTAAGATCAGTACTTTTAAAAAAATCTAAAAATGGTATTGGACAGTATTCTGTGAGGGGTAGGGTTAGGATAAAGAGAGTTTGTACAGTAAAAGAAATATTATGCATATGGAATGTTACCGTAAAACATTTAAACCCATCCTAAACAGCTCACTATATACCCTGGAAATCTGTGCGTGTCCTATATGTCCTCTTAATATATCGGGACAGGGCTAAGCCGGTCTCTTAAGAGTCCTTATGGAAAGGTCTGGGAGAATGTTGGAGGTTCTAAGGAGAAAACCTCCTCAAGAGGAAAAACATAGCAGCGTGTTAAGTTATTAAGCCCCACTTTGGGCAGTGTGTGTGAAACAAGCTCCCACAAGGGTGGGTGAGAATCCCTTAACTCACATTACCCCTCCCCTTAGCTTTGTCTCTTTTTCAGGACTAGGTTAGAAGGGTCACCCTCTTCATGTGGATAGGTCCTTTGGCCCAATTACGCTGCTACAGTGCTCAATTAGCCACAATCCCTTCTTTTCAAGGTGATGTTTGAAAGGGCTTTACATTTTTTAAGGTCTAAAGAAAGAGCGGGGACCCCCAAAGTGAGATGAAATTAGTGACATAAACGGAGGCTCAACCTAAATCATTGTCTGTGAAGTGCTTGCTGTCCTCAAATATTCATACACTTCTCTCGCTCTTTATCTCTTTGTCTGCCTCACTTTAAATATCGAAGATGGCCTGGATTTTCATATTTCAAAAACACAGTTGAAAAGAAATATTTGCTGTCCTGTCCTTGAGGTTTGTTATTTCGCAAATTACAATGATATTTCCTTTTCGGCGCCAGCAGCATTCACCGGTATGAAATATTGATAAATGGGAGATGACGAGGGTTCTCTGGGTCAGGACCGCCTCAGAGGTGCCCGGTTAAAGAAGGTATTTCAGGTACCCAAGCAAGGTCACTAGGCTCAATTAATTGTGGAATTAACCTTGTTTATGTGATATAATAGCAATGTGGACCAAGGCAGAAAATATATTGTTAAACAGCAGGAGGTCTCCAGTCATTGGCAGAACGCCCACCAAAGGCCTGAGCTGGTGTCGGCATCCACAGGCTTATAACCGCACACCTTCCTCAAAAAATGGTAAGTAACATTTTTCTGAGGTGTATTTGGAAACAACTTGATGGAAACTCTGCTGGCTGTATGGCATTAGATTCATGGCAAAGAACCAAGCGCGCTCTCTCTCTCTCTCTATACACACACACACACACACAAACACTTTTACGCCCCGAGCAAGGTCCAAAAACCTCTGTGTCTGCCCATCCATCTCTCTGTGTTGGCTGCAATGTTCAATGACTCACCTGCCAAACTTTTTGTCTTCTTGTACTGTAAAACCTCACACCAGATGTAACAGAAACCCACTATTCATGTGTCAGATGTTACTAAACTGCATTGTGAAAATGACATCTTGTTATCTTGCAAAAGAATTATAATGACTGTAACGACTCCTGTTTTCTATTCTCAGAAGAACAGATCATGAGAAATGTTCAGCTTGGGATAGAATCGGGTGATGTTTCAAAGCTGAAAAGAAGAAAAAAAAAAGTAGGATCCCTGTCAGAGCTGATCTCCAGATCAGGTATAGTGTGATTTAAAATAATATTGGGGGATTTATGACATCCTTTTAATACTTTACTGATATTTTCCCACCATCTATATGTATTGAAAATATAAGGCTTTCAAAGAGTATGTGTATGGCACATTTGCAGTGGTTAACCTTTTATTGCTCTCATGTGTGTTGATCTGCGCAGCTTATTCTTCTTGCTTTTTACAGGCGGACTTGTCTGTCTCATCAGAAGCAACACATGTGAACAGACGGCTAGCAGCATGGCTAGAAAGGAAAGAAAAAAACGTACATGCTTAACGCCTAACTTACATTCTGTTGTGTTTGTGCCCTGGTGGGAAATGATCTGTCTGTGTTAATAGTCAATATATCATTCCTGCCGTAAAGGCTGCTGATATCAGAGCTTGTAATTTCACACAAAAAAAAGCACAACATGCTGTTTTTCAAGTAGAATGATCTTTAGTTACATATTGCAGTCATTCAATGAAATATGCCTTCTTTTTTTTTTAAGTAAATTTCAGTAAGACGTGTAAAATTATAGAAGACAAAAGTATTAGGTATCAGGTAATGGGGTGGACATGCAGTGTTTAATGAGTTTGATTAAGCATGCAAAGCTATTATTACAATACTTTGGATTTGTCTCCTGCAAGAACTAGTGTCACTTCCTGTTCGCCATGTCATTTAAAATGACAGATTGCCAACGTGAGGCAAATGAGTAGACTTTGAAACAAAACACATCAAAATGTAGCACTTTATAATAAGGTTCCATTATTTTTTGCATGAACTAACAATGAAAAACACTCTCAGAAAATAATTTATTAATCTTAGTTCATGTTCGTTTCAACCTTCATTTAAACCTTTTTTAACTGTCAGAGGTAACACCTTTGGATTTTATTACTAACGTTAACTAATCTGACTATATTGTAAAGTGTTACCAAGTATACAAATAATATTTTATAAATGTGAGTCTATGTGGAAAAAAAAGGTAGCATAACAAAGATTTTGTAATATTTATTCATTTATATTTATATATATATTTTTTTTTCGTTTTTATTTTTATTTTATTTTTTATAATGGACTATATGGGCATGTACAAAAAAATAGACCAGATAGGTATATTGATGTGAGATAATTATCACCTTTATTGTTTGCATATTTTAGAAGAACAGCTGCAAAAAACTTTTGAATAATAATTCCATAAATAAATACACATTAAATAATATAGACATTATAATTCACATATATACTTTGCAGCCTGAACCTTTGCATTGACATAGCAATAATAAATATACTATATTATAATTATTATATATTATATATAACATTTAAAACATTTAACAATAATTAGTGCCAAATGCAGCAGTGTTAATCTCTACAGCTCTTGATTTTCAAAACAAACCAGGGGCATAAACTAAGCCACCATGTTAAGACTGTGTCTTAAGAACTAGTTTTCCAACTAGCAGTTGGCATGAGATCGGCTTCACTTTTACATATAAGACCAGTCTACCTTTTCAAAACTGAATTTAAAAACTTTTGACAAGTCTTGAAGAAAAAAAAAATCAGATGACTAACTTTTTAAGACTAGTTTTTAAGACTAGACAGAATGCAAAGCAGAAATGACTGATATCACTATTACAGACTGACCCACATATAGCTTTAATCTATCCGTCTGTACACCTCATATAAACACCTCATCCTCACAAAAATGATGCTATTAATCTCCTAATTTCCTTATTAGATACTCATACATGGTATTTTAGGAGATGTCATCAAAGACCTCTAAATTGTGATTAACAGTGATATATAACATTAATGCGTCTGTGGTCGGTTGCTGGATAAGATCCCCGTGTGCTTTGTAATCCTGGCAGCATATGTCTTCTGGTTACGTCCTATTACAGGTGTCTAACTACCTCCATATTACAACTGTCACTGTTATTCTTATAGGAGTGGCATGCAGTTAACCCAAAATCAAAGCCTGTAATTTGTGGCTGATGGTGCACTTTGAGATCAGGCCAATCTCACTGCTCCAGGCGTCTATGAGCGAGACTTGATTAGGCCAAATTACATATGGGAGCTAGTGCTGTAACCACAGCTCTGTTCAGGGTGAAAGTGAGTGAGTATGTGGGCTTTGGGCGTGGTGTGTGTGTGTGTGTGTGTGTGTGTGTGTATGTATGTGTGTGCACGCTGCCTCGTGATTTATGCACATTCATATGCAATGCAAAAGCCCAGTATGCTATTTAGTTATTTGTTTAGATTGTTGACTTGGAATGTTCTATCAATTTGTTACATTTACTTATTTGATAAATAGCCATGTTTGCCATATGTGCACCCCCTCTGAAATCACTGCGGTGAGATGAACAACTGTTTTGAATCTTGAATCAACCCTGGCTCCCTGTTTTATCTGCGTAACAAGTGCCGTCAAAAGCCTAGGGGTAAACGCAGCAGATTGTATCAGAGCTCTGGTGCAGATGAGAGGGTGGAAGCAGGTGGGGGGGAAACGGACAGAATCTGAGCCTGGACTCCGGCCATGTGGCTTTCCCAATGCAACACACAACATGCACACTACAAACTTGGTCAGACATAAATTAGATGAGTTGCTGCAGTGGAAAAGTTTATGAAAGTGATATCATGTCACATTTAATTCATTTTTATAGCACATTGCCATATCACTTCAAGCTGCTTAGCAAAATCTTTACATGTAGAAATATGCACACCTACTTAAACTAGTAAACTCTGCTTTGTTCAAAAGTTCAAATAATAACGACATAGCTATAGGCTTATGGGAAGTGTACCGCCATATAGCGCATATGGGCTACCCAAGTTCATATTATGTATCCAGTCCATAAACTTTGGCTAATACTGGATGATCCACATATAAGTCATGTACAAAAAACATTATTTGGGGAAATGCACATGACACTAAAATAAACCTAATGTGCTATCAGCTGCTAATAATATAGGAAATAAAACTGTTAATAATGAAGGGAACAAAGCTGATTCAGATTACAATATATTCATATGTAATGCATGATCAATTAGGGACTTCTGGGAACATTCTTTTACTGTTTGTAATGTTAATTTTAAAAATTAATTACTAAAATTTATGAGATGTGTTATTAAGCAGTAATAGTTTTGAATGTGCTCATTTATACCTTTTATTTTCGGAAATACATTGATCTAGCGTCATTTTCAAGAAAAGAAAAAAAACAATAATAATATATATACTGTATATACAGTATATATATTATTTCTATCAAACGTTACATGGTAGCCTACGGTTAACCAGTTAGAACATACAAATATAAATAAATATAATAAATATTTCTTTTTTTTTTCAATGTCATTAAATATTATATTGACATTTTTCATTATTTTACTTTTAGTGTGTTTTCACAAAGTAATTTGTACCATGCTCTTTTGTCACGTAATAATTTATTTTAACATGTCAATCTATTAAATACTTAGTAAATGAAACTTGGTATATGAAAATAATTTTTTATTGTTTTATTTTACATGAAATTCCAGCAGGATAAAACAAATGTTTCAGCTCAAGGTCTGAGTGCGTTGAGTTGTATTTAACATGACATAGCTTATGTTTTACATATTAAAAATAATATGTAAAAGGATTTTGAATAATTAATTGGATGTTTTAGTGCTTATACGTTGTTGTTGTTGTTGTGCTTTATACTTTAAAAGGGTATTGACTTGTTTCTAATTTACGTCAGCTGTGAAGGTAAGAATGATATACACTTCTCTTGGGATTATGTTTAGATGAGGATAGGATTTCCCAGAAGATTAATTATATTCCAAATAAGTCTGTACTTTTAAACTATATTATTTTCCACTTTATTGATAAGTGCTAAAGCTCAGGGGGATAAGCAGTGCTGCTAAGGAAGCCCCCTCTTGACACACACACACACACACACACCTTTCACATCCCATCTCTTCTTGAGGAATTAGAGAAGAGACAAAAGGCTGAACATTCTTTAAGTCCCGTTGGGCGGTGAATAGGAACGTTTCACGTGTCAGAGGAGTGGTGTTTCCTATAGATTCATTAGCCTCTTCATCCCCCCCCCCACCTCCCGCTTCTCCCTTCTTCCTTGCCTGGGCCCCTTTCACTTTCTGTCACTTTTCTCTCTCACCCTCTCGCTCCCCCAGCTTTTTCTTTTTGTTTGCTGTCTACAAGAGGGTTTTTAGCACAAGCAGTGTTTGTAATTAGCTCCTAGTGCTGTGCTGGAGCATGTTGAGGTGGCTGTTTATACGTTGAGCAGGTCCTCTTTCTCACAGTTACTGTGAAGCTAAAACAAAGCTCTGCCTTTTTTTTCCTAAGACAGGGTGAAGTGAAAAAACGGGGCTATAATATGTTCAGAAGGGCCTCTGGAAAATATTACTAAGCGGTTTTATTAACAGTAAGCGCAGTTTGCTACTGAGTGTAGTTCAAATTATTGTGACCTTTCAAAATGTTTCTTAGGCAATCTAGAAACTATTTCATTTGTTTGTTTTGATTCTCCATTTATTTTATCACATATTTATAGGAATAGTACACCCAAATTCTCGCCCTTCTTTGAAACAACTTCTTTTTTTTTATTACACTAATGTCATCCATATCTTTTCATTCATTAGAAAACGGTTTTGGTCCCCACTGATGTGCTTTTATTGTATGGACTGAAGTATACTTTCAAGCATATTAACATTTGGAACTACATGAGGATAATATTTAGCTATTAATCAAATGATATTTCCCACTCATTAATACCATATACAATGCCTCACTTCCTGAAAGTATATTGTCTGTTTTTTTGCGGATACGTTCAGCAAATTTCCATCGTCCCTCTCTGGGTCAGAGTTCAATCTCTCTGGGAAAGCTGTGGGCGTTATTCTCAAAGCCTTTTTTAAAATCCATCCAATGTTTTTTCTTCCTCCTTTTTTTTGTCTTCTTCCTTTTTCACAAGCATTGCATTTACTACAGCACTGCCGGAGCAATCCATTATTGTGTCATGGTTCTTGGTCCATTGCGGCCCAGCAGCATGGCACTACAGCTTGTTTTAATTTTAGCTGGGGAAAGCCAGGACCACCGCTCCAGTCCCCCGCTTCTCCAGATGTGCCTTGATCAAGGGAAGTTGACTAAGCGCTTTGTGTCCTTTAAGACACTAATGTGATTATGTCACATATTTTCAGCTGATTCCCATCGCTATTGGTCTTTGTGTGGGGTCCCCTACTCAATGGTCTCTATCAGGCCTGCGAGCCGGGAGATTTTTCTCTTTGCAAAGTCTGGTTCCTAGCCAACCTGTGTAAATTGACTGTGCGAGTGTGTGTGAATGCGAATTTGGCTGAACTGACATGCAAGGGAGTAACGCAGACGGCGAATTTTGTATTTATCACATCTTAATATTAAAATCAGTAACAAGAAGTCACATGATACTGGCCAAAAGGATTCTCATCCTCACATATGTTAATAATAAATATTTCATTTGTATTCAGTGCTTATGTTGGGGTCGTGTAACAGGCTATTGTCAAACTAAATCTAACTAATTATCAGCTGTGTGTGCAGCCATGTTTATTTACATTGCAATGCAGTGTGGGTGTCAAGTATCTGTTAGAACAAAGATGTTTATCAAAAACAAGAGCCTACACTAGATGCCCCGGAAGGTCTGAAAAACATTTGTTGTGGGACTGAGAGGGAAAGTTGAGTAGCAGATCTTGTTATGTCAAAATCTATGTTCGTTTTCTCAAAATGTTTAAATTGTAATGTTTTATCATTACTATAACAATTATTTTTGTACATTACCATTTATTTCATGTAGTTCAGAATGGTGAATTTAGCTGTGACAACCCACACTGTAGACATAAAAGGTAAGCAAAACAAGTTTTGTTGTTTATATTGCGCCTTATTCCCTCAGAAAGTTATGTTTTAACATACATAAATGCCAGTTACAGTGTGATTACTGCTGATACTAGTGTTACATTATCTTTTTAAACAATGCACACTCGATTATATAGTGTCGTACAGTTATGGCTGAAACGAATATAGTTACAGCGTTCACGAACTTGAGTGGCACAAACGCTGGATCTGACCAGTGCCCAAATAGTGAATGGACTCAGTGTATCTGGAGTGACTCACACATCATAAAGCGGTACAGTATAATGCAGATAAGAAAGAAAAAGATGGGGCCACCAACAAAGGTAGCTATTACCGGTTTACTAGGAGACTTACAGTACGGCTTTCTCTGTCTATATAATTATTTACTATTTGGGAATTCTGCTTTCACAAAGAAATGAAAAATTGAGTGCATCGCTAAATAAATGGTTTCGATGGGATAAAGCTCGAGCTGGATTTACGATTTAAAACATGACACTGGTGCTCGTTGCGTCAGAGAGAGTTGTGGTGAATTTAAAAGAATCAAATTAATAGAATCTGGACCCTTCAAGGCTTTCAAGGTTTTGAGGTGTCAGGTCACTATTCTTGAAATGATAGGACAGCTGATGTAGGTTATTTATTTTTTTTTTTATTTTAAATGTGAGACGCAGTTGGAGTGCAGCTCACTCCGTTTCTATGAAAAGATAAGACATGTTCTGAAAACACTGAGCACCCACAGCCTTTAAAAAACAACCTTGCTGTTTGAAGGCCTTTCCCTCCTCGAATGAAAGCTATTGAACAGTCCCTGAACCTCCCCCTTTTGCCCATCCATTTGGTTGGATGGCCTGGACCGCTCTCATAATTAATTGCATTTCTTAGTCGATGAATGTAATATTGGTTCATAACACATTCAGCAAAGAAGGAAAGAGATTCGAGTTGCTGTATTAAGTGTCCATTTACAATGGGATACCTCACATTGACGAATACCTCATTGTTTGGAATAAGTGTCTGCCTCTCAAGGTTGGTTTTTGTATAACTTGAAGAGCGGGCTTGTTCTTCAAATGTCTCGTAAATAAGCACAGCATATATCCACACTGCCTGTCCAGGGCTGCATTTCCCAAAAGCATTGTAAGGATAAGTGCATCAAAGAAACCATTGGTGTCTAGGTTTACGATGCTTTTGGGAAACGCAGCTCAGATCATTTATTCATTTACTGAATGAAAATACATTTTTGAGTGTCTTCAAACTGTGCTGAATGTTGTACACCAAAGGTTAATTTATCTTTGTCTTATCATACACAGGTTTCTTTCCGGAAATTAACATTGCAAACAAGCCATTCTCCTATGACCTTCGCCTTATCATATTTCCAGGCATCTCTGTACACTCTGCACAGTCATCATAGGCTAAGGTTCATGCCACATTGCTCTGTCAATAGTGGCACTGACCTGTGTCTTTGTATATAGGAGAATAGCAGTTCTTTAATTTAGCTTACTATGACATTAGTGTGAAATGGGTTTTTTTGTTTGTTTGTTTGTTTGTTTTTTTATAAAAAATATTAAACTGTAAAACCTTTTTTTCAGTAACAAGGACATATTTCAAGGACATATTCTCACTATTAAGTAGTTGCATAGTATGCATAGTGCTAGCATATTTAGGATGTTTATTAGTATTTATAATCCACATATACATTTATTATTCTGCATGACCATGTCTTGGTGCTCTTAAACCTACCCTACTCAAAATGAACAACTAACTTACTAACTGTTAATAAGCAGTAAATTAGGAGTTTATTGAGAGAAAACTGTTTCTGATTCTTATTCTTCTTTTAAAAGAAAGGAATCTTTAGAAAATATGGATAACACTTTATTTTAGGGTTTCTTAACTAGTTTATTAGTATGCATATTTATTAGTAATAATTAAGCACATATTAATGCCGTATTCTACATGACCTTATTTCAACATCCCTAATCCTATTCAATACCTAAACTACCTAACTATTAATAAATAGTAACACTTTTACTGTAACATTTTACGGTTGCACATATTAATAGCTTGTTAGCATGCATATTACTAGAATATTAGCCATTTGTTAGTGCTAATAAAGCACATATTAATGTCTTATTCTACATGACATAATTTCACATCCCTAATCCTACACAATAAAATTAACAACTACCTTTCTAAATATTAATAATCGGCAAATTAAGAATTTGTTGAGGTTAAAGTCATAGTTAATAATTAACAAGTGTTACCTATTCTAAAGTGTTACCCATTTTACAATTGTAAAAAGGAACTTTGAACTCTCCTTAAAGGGTACAATTTTCCATTACTTTTTTCTCTCTATCTGCTACATAATGACATCAATTACTCTCCCTCATTTCATTCTGAACCTCTGTGACTGCTTCCACAGTGATATGTGGGTGCAGGGATATTTTATATGTTGGTAACATTTGCTAAATATTTGGTCTGTAAATGTTAAATAATAAAAATTATAGGTCCCACTTTACTTAACTACTATGTTCTTTCATCAAAAAATAAGTACAGTGTACTTATTGTGGTCATATTTTATTGCAAGAAACTTGCTGCTATTGAGGTGGAATACAGGTAAGATTAGGAACAGGTTTGGTGGTACGGGTACAGGTTTAAGAGTGTAAGGGATAGGTCAACAGTGTAATTATAATAAAATTACAGATGTAATTACGTGGAGACATTTTTAAAATATAAGTACAATATAAAAACATGTACACAATAAGAGTATTGTACCAAATGACTAATGTAAATGTAAGTACATAGTAGTCTAATGTAAAGTGGGACCGAATTACACACTCTTGAACTACAGTACCCATCATGCTTCACACATATTGCAACGCCCCTGCTTTAAATACACCACCTTTTTTTCTAACACGGGGAAGGGAGGAGTATTTGTCAGCAAATAAATTCAATAATAATGTTATGCATTTGAAAAATACTATATTGTAAATTTACAAGTAATGCATGACTTGTAACTTAAACCATACTTTTATTATTTAATGCTCGGCAGCCTCGACCCTGTTTGGAATTTAACATTTTTTATCTTTTTTTTTTTTCTTGCAAATAGTGTTTTAGATATTGGTCAGCCAGCGGTAAGCCAGGTCAGTAGGGATTTGTGCTGTGCGTGGCGGAAGCGTGCTCGCTCTGTCTCTCTGCCATTAGAACAGAGGGATAAAGTGATCAGTGCCTGTGTCACAGAGAGGGGGAGGAATGAGCATGGATGAATGGATAAACACAATTCTTTGGGCCAAGCTTGCGCTTATTGAGTGCAAGGCCTCAGCACGTGTGTCATCGAGACACTGGGATTACAGCTGCTGTGTTCTGAACTTTGCATTGCTGCAAACTGGATAATCCATCCGTGGACAGTTTGTTAACCGCAAGAGCCACTTTCTGGGTTCATCAGTGTTGGGAACAGATTAGCGCTGGGTAGTGGATCTCATATGCCCTGGTCAGAGGCCATCCCTGAAGGGCTTAAGGGATTACGGCACAATGAATTTTCTCTCACACACTCATTCCAACCCCCGGCTGATATTTAGTCAAACTAAGTCTTTACTGGATGAAATATTGGAACCGCCCACAATGCATTATTTCGCAATTACGGTAGCATTTCATGTCTTCGGCTGTAAAGATTGTTGTTGAGGCACAGCCTAGATCTCACTCTATCAATGACAGGCTTGACGTTATTAAGCATTTTCAGGCCTGGTGTGTGGACAGAGTCTTAGATATCTCCTTCCAGCCATCAGGCTCCCAGGATTGAGACCGATCTCCAGTCAGTGCAGTTGTCCAGTTGTAGTCGGCCCGCTTTGATTACCTCCAGTAGCTTCCTCACCGCAATCGTATAAGGTTGGGGGGGTATGGGGTCGGAGGCTAAGTCCCTGTTTAAAGACACCACAAGCCCGCTGCATCAACAGACAGGCCATTTGAGCGCAGGGCCTAGGATGAGATGTAATTTCCCATCTGCTTTATGGGCAGTTCTGATCCCTGGGCTCTTGTCAGTGAAGCCCTCAGTAAAGATATCATCAGTAATATAAGGAGGACTCTGGCAATACTCAGGGCCTTAAAAGGCACTTTGCTTTTGCTGGCTCTCTTGAATGGCTTAAGGAAAGGGAGAGCACAGGTCACGAGTAAACGGTTTGCAAACACTATATCGGATTGCACACATTAAGTGGCTTAAAAGAGAGCTCAAACATTCAATTACAAATATGTGACTTCCGACTGAAGTGCTGAAAATATGCAGCCGCCCTAAATTACTATCCTGAAATGCAGAGAATCAGTGGCTGACATGCGCCTGACCATAAAACTCATCTGTTAGACATATGAACCACTTTAGCGTTCATCGCCTTTTTTCGAACGCTTCCATAGGAGTCTGTTCTGAACATTCAAAACAAGGAGCTCTGTATTCACTATAAATGTCCATTGAGAATATATAGCCATTCTTTGAATCAAATCCATTAAAAAAACACCCAATCAAGTCCTAAGGCAGTAGTTGATGAAAATCCCTGGATTTGTAAATCCCGTGCACCCTCTAATACTTTTTGAAATGTTTATGAGTTGGAATATTTGGAAGGAGCTCCTGCGATTGTCGTCTGTACGCGTAGCGCAGGAGTTTTTTTGTTTCGCTCATTATGGCCCAGCAGAACTTTGGCGTGCATAATGACTTATGAGCACCCCGTTAAGTGAAGTATGCACTAAACAGCATGGGCTCTGGCCTGGTGAGTAGTTGCGGGAGCTCTAATATGAAACATTAACTTGGCTCAACCGCAGCATCACAACACATGTTATTGTTTGTTGCCAAACTGCACTTTAATTGAGAACAACAGTAAATCTGAGGTAGAGTAATTGGCAGACTAGTTGGGAACATGTGTTCACATCCCATGTTGAAGTTTGCATGGGTTAGTTTTGTTATTGCTTCTGATCCTGTTTGCGGTCGGCGTATTTCAATTCTTTTGACAACTGCTGGAAGAAAAAGTCTCGATTCATGACTCCAAAGGAACATTCTGAATGAGTCTACAGCCGTAAATTATTTTGGTATTTTTCGGTTGCTCATAGTTCATTTGTTCATTGCTTATTGGGGCAGCGGTTGCTACTCGACTCGCATTCTGAGAGCCAAGCGCACATGATCGTTTTGTTTTGTTTTCCTGGACCCAGGCCTCTTCCTGAGAGCCCTGACCAAGACAGATAAAACGGAGAACTGTCATAAGATTATTCCACAATGAGTAAATATGAGTTGTATTTGCACAGGTGACTTCATTTTCTGGCTTTCAGACGTCTTCCTGGAATTTGCCTCCATCCCGTTTCAGTTCATCTCATCTCACAAATCAGAGCCATGCATCCCTTTTCCTGCCTCTCTCACATTACATTTCCGCTGATTTTGGCCACTATCTCTTTCTCGCTTGTTTTCCTAAACCGCCGTCGACACTCCCCCTCTTTTCTCTCTCTTGCGATGTTTCATTATTAGTTCTTCATAATCTCTTCTCCTTGGCCCTGATCTTGATCTTGTCCTCCTTGCTTTCCCTCTTTTTTTTTACTCACTTGTTTCATGGCTTTCTTCCCAGCAACTTCTCTTGGAGTTTATATTCCTCCTCCATATTCTGCATAGAAAGCCACCCCTCTCTCCCTTCAGCCTTACCAGCCATTCTGCTTAGGAAACCCAGCTGTTTCCCTCTGTCCTCTGTCTCTTTTTCGCTCCCTCTCTTTTTCTGGCTGGGTTTCAGATGGGAGGATTGCACTTAGAGCAATAAAAAAAGTCTTTTGAGCTGGATGACTCTTTGTGTGAGTTGCATACCCAGATGTGTCTCCTCAGCCTTGATACATTTCTTGTGTAAAACATTCTCATTAGTTACTCAACACTCCTCATTCTGGGCCGACAAGGGTTTCCTGATGACAGTTCCCCACCCGTCCACCCTCCAGTGAGCCTCCTACCATGAGTCCTCTTAGTCTCGATTTCTCCTCTCTTTCTCTCTCTCTGTCCTCCTCTGTGCCCCAACCACTGCGCCCATCAACGACAAAAAATGAAGTTTGCTTTAGTCCACCATATGCACTCAGCCAAGTCAATTTAGTTGGGAGCCTTAACGATAGAATTAGACTGTAATCCTCTTTAAGCTTCACTATGCTCTTGACATCATGGAAAGAGGTCTGCAAAGCCAATGTCATCATTTGATGTTGCTTAACTGTTTCACTGACACTTTGGATACCAACTATATGATTTGCACACTGTGAGTAGAATGGTCAGAGCCTTTACTTTCTCATGCGCCATGAAAGGAAGAAAGGGCTCTAGCAATTAAATGGCTGAATACTGCTAAATTATGTTTTAGCCCATTATGTATTTTATATGCATTTGGCCTTAAATCATGATGTTTCCATATTTGATTGCAGGACTAATGACTTTTGTAAATAAATAAAAAATTAAGACTTGTTTTTCAGAGATTCTGTATTTGCTTTACTTTGATGATTTTATTTCCACACTTGATTTAACTTCAAATCAAGCAAAAATAAATAAATAAAATTAAAATAGCCTGTTGGTGGGGGTTTCCTATTAAAGACTGAAAAAGCTGTATTATCCTACACAATGTTGTAGTAAATCATATATATATATATATATATATATATATATATATATATATATATATATATTCATATTTGTAACCAGGTACTGCTTCAAAATGCCAAAAGAAGAAATAGGACAAAAAACAAAACAAAGAAATTAGCAATTTATGTAAAACTGCATAACTGTCTGATCAAAAGTTTAAGACCATAGCCTTAAAAAGTTAAAATCTGTACAAAAATATGGCATTGATGTCATTGTTTTTTAGGCAGTAACACTGTCATGATTTCCTGATGGCAAAGACCAAAAAGTCTTTCTGTCTTCAACTGTGGCTGGATTGTTGAGACAAACAAGCAAGTGCTCTCAGAACACGCTATCACTGCCGAGGTTAAACTCAGTGAAACATTCATTTTACAATTCCTAAAACATCCTGAGAGTGATGGGACAAAAACAATAATTTGTAGAACCAAAAAAGATCAGGGATGGTCCAAAAGTGCAACCTCATTCTCCTGGAAAAAGTCCCAGTCATTAATGCTCAGGAAAAGTCCTCAGTCGAGAGGGATGCTCCTGCAACATGTCCACATACTCCTGAAGAACCATTATACCATTGAAGGAAAAAGCACGTCAGTTCATGATGGAGAAATATCTTCAGTGGGATCTCTTTAACATGCCAGTAATGTTGGAAGGCGACTGTTCGAACTAAATTTTTCTCAGAATAATACATTCTTCCACCTTTCAATGTCCCAATGGCTGAACAACAGAAAGACTTTTTGTCTTTGCCATCAGGCAATCCTGACAGTGTTACTGCCTGAACAACAATGACATGAAAGCCATATTTTTGTGCAGATTTTACCTTCATGGCTATGGTCTTGAACCATAGCCATGAAGCATCAGCTGATGAACAGCCTGTGTGAGTTTAAATGCAGTTTATTAATAAATTGCTTATTTTCTATTTTTTGTCTCTTGCTCCTGTTGCTACTTTCGGTTTTTTGAAGCAGTACTTACAACCTGGTTTGCATCCACCAGTGTGAAATATGAATACTTGTTTCCTCTGGTCTTACGATTTTGTTCAGGAGTATATATATATATATATATAGAATATTAGCGCTGTGAAATATTTTATTATTAAGTTTGTATCTATATATTTACATGCATGTATATATTTAACAAAAAAATGTTATGTTTATATATTAAATCTGTTTATATGTAATACAAATTATATAAATACAAATGTAATAGTAATAATAATAATAACAATAATAAATTGTTAAGCTGTACAAAATATTTATCCCAAAATACCAAACGCAATATGATCTGGCTCCAATGAATAATTTGTACCTGTTTAAACATTCTCGTCTCTCAATAAATATTTCATATCTTTTTTGTAATAAATTATATGTTTTTGTATTACATTTTGGGGTAGTGTAATAAAACAATGTTGTGCACAATATGTCCTGTGCACAGCGACACATTTTCCAAATTTTTAATGCTTCTGTCAGTACATAAACTGTTTAATCTTGTTTGTTTCTTAGTTTCACAGTTCTTCTTCTTCATGAAACAACCTGATGAGACCACTCGCATCCCAGAAGGGTGTCCTGTCCTTCCACATGACATTGAATAAGTCCAGGACACAGGTACGATACATCACAGACGGCCTGCCAACTGTAAACTATAATCACATGACCCAGTCCACCCCCACCTCCAATACCGTGTGTGTCCTCTGAACTTTGACAATCGGTTTAAAGCGTGTGCTTTTTTTGAAAGTGCAAGATAAATCTAGTAAATTTCATCCCTTTTGCTACCCTTTGTAATACCCTGAAAAGCTCTAGAAAATGTGGCCCATTTCTGCGCAACAAATCATTTCTGTGCTCCCTCGGATGCATTATTTATTAAATTACTTTATTTAGGAACTCCTTTAACATTTAAAAAGCAGTGTAATTCAGGTCACATCTTACGTAACGAACAAATGACCTAACTCCTCCGCAGCTGCGTGTGAATCGCATCCACGTCTGACGTTACGCCGGACTCCGTAGGTCTCCGTGCACCAACCGCCAGTGCAAGCTCCATTTCAGGAATGCAAATGCCTCGGGCTCTGACAGTCTGTGATTTATCTCCTCATCTATCCTTGCACACATCTGCCTTTGCCCTTGTGTCTGCCTGTTGCTCATTCCCCCCCTCCCTTCCTCCCTCCCTCTCCCAAGAGGCCAGGGACTCCCCTGCCTGCCCTCGGAGTTGGCCGAGGGCAGCGTTACAGCCGTCTCTGACCCCACCACCCACCACTCCTCACCCGCCGTCCTGCCAGGGTCAGACGGTGCAGTGGCGGGATAAGAGGTCCCTTCTCCCGGAGGAGAGTGGCTCTGAACTGCCACAGCCCCGGTGTGAGTCTGTGAGCCGCTGCCACTGCAGCCTGCTAAGTGCTTTACAGTACAGCATGAAAACACAAGTGACCTAATAACCACACTCGCTCTCTGTCAACAAGGATTACGCTCTGCCTGGAGTAAGAGGAGGCTGCTGGCAGGCAGGCAGCACTGTGTGTGCGTACATGTGTGTGTGGACAAACAGAGATGCAGGTTAGTTCTTCTCCTGACAGAGCTGCAGGAGAGCATCACACAAGCTGCAGCAGGGCCGTCGAGCCTCCCAACGGAACGGTCCCAGAACCCCCCGACTAAAAGCTTTAAACAACTGCTTACAATTCCACAGCGTCTGCGCTGCTCCTCTCTCAACAGGCAGTGCGAGCAAGGACGTCTGCGGGCTCTCCGCTGTTTGTCTCATCTTCGTGGCCTCTGGCCCCGCACGCAAACACACACACACACACACACACACACACGCACACGCGCGCGCACGCTTCTCGAAAACCGAGCCCCCTACACCTCACGCGCCACCCCACCCTGATTTCTCATTTACTAGTCCACACTTGTACGCAGGCTGCTGAGAAATGGACGCCTGGTGTGAGGTCAGGTGTGATTCATCACGCTGCGTCTGGGCGAAGAGTTGACATTCGTAAAGGCACTCGCTCTGCTGCCATTGTAATTGAGTCTCCTTGTCTTTTCTAGGACACCAGCAAATATAACTATGTCAGGACGCCTCACAGCTATATATTACCCAGCTCAGTGAGAGAGACAAAGGGCGAGTTATCATTTGGGCAGCAGCTAAAGAGAGAGAGAGGGAGACACATCTGGACGTCTGTATAAGGTGGGGTTTTGAAGGCTGGGGTGGTGCTTTTACAAGAGGGGTCGGTTCGATAAATGAGACTCAAATGTTACATTGAGAACATTTTCTGAAGAATGCATTTTTTATAGTCATGCATTTTTGGCCGGTAAGTTGTTTCAGATGTTCTTTTTGTTTTTTTTTTTTTTTTTTTACTGTTCCTACGGAATTCTTGAACATTTAAAATACATTTATTTTAAAATAAATGAGGGTTTTTCACATGTTTCAGATTTATTTATTCAGTATATTATATAATATAATTCAAATATGAATAATAGTTACATGACATTTTTTTAAGTTTAGAGTTATTATAGAATTATATAAATTATATATACATGTACCGGACCCCAAATTTAGGACATTTTGTAAATTTCCTAACGTAAATATATTACAACTTAATTTCTGATTATGCATTGCCAGGAACGTAATTTGGATGATATCTTTTTGATTCCAGATATTTATATAGTTGTATCTCGGCCAAATATTGTCCTATCCTAACAAACCATACATCAATGGAAATATTATTATTTTAGATGATGTATAAATCTGAATTTTAAAAATATTTGACACTTACGACTGGTTCTGTGGTCCAGGGTCACACATGCATACAGTAAATTACACACTGTACTGTGAGATTATAAGGTCTTTTTCCTAGGAGATAAATCAAAGATGCCTAAAAGTTTACATTTATTCTTAAACATTTGCCAGGGGCTTTTATCAAAAGTGTCTTAAATTGCATTTAAGCTTTACATTTGAATAGTTGCCTGTGAATCAAAACCGTGACCTTGGCGTTGATTGTATCTTGCCTTTACTGTTTGAGCTGCATGCAGGAATGTTGTCTACAATTGACAACCATGATTTTACAAAGCTTGTGTTTTTTTTTTATTACTATTATTTCCTGTGTGAAGCCATCATTTATAATCTTTCACTTATGATGTTTACATTTGTGCAGAATTCTTTCCTTTTCAGCAGTTGACCCACAGCTTGAATTCAAAAATATATTTTGTGCCGTTTTCTCATGCTTTTCACGGACTTCTCACTGAAAAAAAAAAAAAAAAAAACATAGTCCTGCTAGGTCAAGACCACAGCTGGGTCATGAAATAAAAAAAAAGAAAGAAAAAAGTAAGAAAGAAATCAGGCCTTTGTTGACATTCATGGGGCAAAGGGCCTGCGCGCATTTGCAGAGGTCATCGGAAAGTAAACACCTATTAATGGTTACCTGCTTGACGAACAGATAAGCAGGTCACGGTAATGATTAAACCACAGCTTGCTGGGTTACAGGCCATGTGTGCACAAAAGCATGCTGGGTGAATACAGGTCTGCGTTGGTGCTAAAGAAACAAATAGTAATCGTTATAGGACAACAGCCTTTGAGCTGTGATGTATCAGAGCGCTGAGACACAAACACACACCTGTAAGAGCTGTAAAAAACACACTTGTCAACAGCCATTAGCACATTCATGCAGGTACTGTATTGTGGGTGGCTTGTTGACTGTACAGTGCAGGTTACAGGGAGAGAGAGAAAGAGAGAGAGAGAGAGAGAGAGAGAGAGAGAGAAGGATGATGGGGGGGGCGGGTGTAGATAGAGAAAGAACGAAAGAAAAGGGAAAAAAACGCTCAAGTTCACAAGGTCATTTCCAGCCCAGGGATAAAGTAAACTGAGCGAAACTGCACAAGCTGCAACTTATCAGCCCGCCTGCATGCCAGAGCTTTCTCCTCCGTGTGTGTGTGTGTGTGTGTGTGTGTGTGTGTTTTAATGTGCGCGTTTCACAAAACAAAACAGAACAAGATGATCGCTTTTGGTTCAAGTACTTGTATCTTCCTCCGCTCAAAAACTGTAATCATAAACTTTCTCATGCTTCATGCTATTCACCGAAATCTCAAACAGTTTGATTTCTGGAAAAAAAAAGCACACGCACACACGCACTCAGTGCCGTCATGGATATTCATAAAACGTAATTAGGAATTAGACTTTTTGAACCCCTCTATTTGAAATAAATCTTGAAATCATGTCCTTGAAGGAAACAAATATTCACTTTATAGTTTTTTAAATAAATTGTTATCTTGGATTGGTGCATTCATCAAATTGTATGAGCTGATCAAACATTTCCAGTGCATAGCGTTATCTTAATGAACAAAATCTTCGACTTAATGAAAGCGGATACTCAAGGCTACTTCAAGGCTTTCCACTCGGTGACAGGACAGAGGCAATTCTTTTTCTTTCACACCAAGAATTGTTTTGTCCTTGGTGGGCTTAAAAAGTGTCCGTGAGGTAATCGTAAGCATCATGAAAATGTGTTTTTATATAAATAAATTAATTGTTAAAAAAAAATGTTGAGCTCTCGCGCTGGTGTAACAGAGATGTTTGCACTTGAATCCTCCCTATAAACACACCACCCTAAAAAAGCTGTTTGACCTTTTTCCATCAATTACTTTGAGATGTGGGTGTGAGTTGTGAACATGCAGAAATTCCAGACATAATCAAAGTAACAGCCAATAACACTTTGCCATTTCAACTAGAGCTTTTAATATTGCAAAAAGTGCACTACTCCGTTGCGCTGCTAAATACTCAAGAGCTTAATTCAAAATGTTGTTAATGTTTCTATAAATGGGTGGAATTTAATTGTTTGTTTACCCCCACTTCTTTCTGGAGGTCACTTATTGCTTTTAATTGGTCTCCTATAATGTACTGTCACCGCGTTTTCTGTTAAAGCCTGGTTTTCTCAAGAGTGCTTTAAGTAAATCTCTGCTATTTGGTATCTATCGCTTTGTTAATTCCAAAGGTCAGGGGTAACCTTAGCAACTCCGGTCATGTTAATTAAGAAATGAGAGGATTTCACTGGTCACCATCCCTCAAGCTGCATACTGCAATAGAAGCTCCCTTAAAACGGCACTAAAAACACACTTCGAAAGGAGTAAGGAAATATAAATGCCAGAAACCCTTGCATAAATAACTAGGAGTGGGAGAGCTGTCTATCTCACCCCAGAAAAAAATGGTTGCTTAAAAAAACGTAGAGAAGGAAAGGGTCATCTGGTTTCCATTAGAAAGATAAAATGGTTCACTTGGAGCCTTTTACCAGCCTCTTTGTTTCTGGGAGGCGTCCATGCTTCTCTCTCCATCATCAGCCAGTTGACACAACATTAAAGGCTTCAAACGGCCAAGTCGGGCCCCTTAATCAAAAACTAATTGTAATAGATATTGGAGGAGTGCTAACACTCTGACCGCTCGGGCTGGTATCAGTGGTCCAAAGCCTGAGATACCATTAAACACAACACAGACCTGATAGCTGCCACAGGGTAGAAAGAGGAACCAGAAGCAGAGGGGGAAAGAACGTGCTAAGTGCTACATGTGGCTGAAAAGGCGCATGTGCTGTGAAACCACACTACTTGAGATAAGTTCAGCGCTGTCCTGTCAAGCTGTGTTAGTTAGCAACAAAAAAGGAATTTGAAAACAAAACATAAAAGTGGTCCCATCAAGGCAGTTGGGAACAAGGCTGAAAGGCCGGGAGAAAATGTCAGTTTGGGCAAAACACCCGACCGGCCGCAGAGTCTTATCAGTCCCAGGAGGATTGCTTCATATTCTTTTCCTCAAAATTTTTCTGGAGGAGTCTCTTGAGGACGCGCCATGACACATTACTCCTTTTTTTTTTTTTTTTACAGCTGTCTGTAAGATGTTTAAAAATAGATAGACATATTTTTTTTTACTTTTCATGTAATTTCGCTGTTTTCTAACTAAATCATTTATATTATAATTGCTGTAAAAATACAGTAAATACATTTCTATCTGCTTATTCTGTTGATGAATCAATTCAATAAATAGGGTATTTATAATGCATATGTATTTGATAAAGAAATACAATAGCAATACTAGTATATGCAATATTACTACAATTCTGAATAACTATATTAATATATTTTTATTTTAATTACATAGTATATCTGTATCTCTTTCTTCAGTGAAATGTAGGAAACAATCTACATAATAATTTTTGTTTCATTTCTTTTGCGTCGGTTTTGTCAAAAAAGACCATTATTACAAATATCATTGTCAACTGCACCTATTTTATTTTATTAGAGGACATTATTATACGCGCTGACTTGAGTTGAAGTACACCCATGAGCACTTTGTGTATGCATGTACGTTCATGTCTCTGATTGAGAATTACTCGGTGACCTTAAACATTAGAAGTCAGTGTGTGTTGCCAGATTTAATTAAACTAATTGATTCCTTTGCATTTTTATTAGCAACGGTCATTAGAATATCTAGACTTTCAGGCAGGCAAGACAGATAGGAAGTTTAAGGAGCTTTTTCTCATGTATATTAACCTCTCTGACACACTCCTGCTTAGCATATTGGAATCCCTGTCGAAATTCATGTCCGAGACTGGGGCGGGCTGTCTTGTCAGAATGATCCATAATGCAATTCACATCGCTAGCAGATGATTGAGTTAAGAATTAGGACTTCAGATACACTTGTCTTCCTCACACCGCCTGACTTAGTGGCAAGGCCCATTCTTTAGCAGTAAGTCATGCAGTCTTCTAATAAATCCATCATACTAGAGAAGAGTAACCATCAGGATTAGAATGATGTTAGCTGGCCGAGTATGCCACGCGTAGTCCAGAGAGTTGATGCTCAGAGTACATTAATAAGTTGATAAGGTTTTCTCAGTAAATTGCAATGAAGATGACGACGGTGGATAACGCTACGGTCCATTCAAAGTGAAACCGTTTGTCTCTAAAAGCTTATAATCCCGTCCTAAATGAGACATAGCTGCTGCTAATTCCGAGTTGCAGTATTCCCCTGGTCCTGTCTGTCAGCTGTCATTACTAATATCCTAACTGGGGGTCTCATAGTCCCTGTGTGTTTGCAAATGACATTCTCACCCTGTCGCAGGGTCACCCGGTGTGACATTTCAATAGCTCGGAGTTAAAGGGCCAGTAAACCCCAAAATAAACACTTTCTAATCAGGTTGCTGTCTCACCTGACCATAGGACCGGAATGTCCCCCCTCAGTTATTGCATGTCATATTGAATTATTGAAGTTGACTGGCTAGAGGCGTTCAATTCTGTTGGAATATCACTATATGAAATTATCAATTGGATTTAATCAGCTGAATTATAAGATGGTGGAAATTTAACTTCAATTACAGTCCCAATAATGAATGTGACGTTAGTTTACCTCAAAATGAAAATTGTCATTATTACTTTATTCCCCTCATATCGTTCCAAACCTTTAAGGAATGTATTCATCTTCAGAACACAAAAGAAGATATTTTTAATCAAATCTGAGACATTTCTTTTCTTCCATTTTCACCCAAACTCTTACGCATTCGTAAAGAGATAAAAAAATAATAATAATGCATACGAATTAACTGATTTAAGCTTCCGAAGAGACATGATTGCTTTATATGATGAACAGATTTAATTTAGGCATTTATTGAAATATAAACATTATTCTGTGAACAAAAACAGATTAACCTCAGCTATACTTATTTGACATCCAAGGACAAACCTCATTGGTTCTTGCAGGAGTTTAAACGTGCTTGTGAGAGCGAACCTTCGGGTCTTCGGGTGTCAAACGAGCATGCTTGTTTATCGTGACACAATGTACACATTGTCAGCTGATCTATGTTTACATTTAAATAAAGGTGTAAATTAAATCTGTTCATCATATCTCTTCAGAAGACTTGGTTTAAACCTGTGGACACATTTTTGGTGATCTCTTTATGAATATTCTGATTGAACTTTAGAGTGACATTAATCAAAGTAATCAATATATCTCTCAGGTAGGTTTGATTGAAAATATCTTCGTGTTTTGGGGATGAACACATTTCTTAGTTTCGGAACTACACGAGGGTGATTAAATGATAACAGAATTTTCATTTTGCTGTAAACCAACCATTTAATGCTCAAATCGTGCTTTTACCCACACACCTAGCACTCTGCTGCAAAGCTCTTATATTATTCGCTTCTATCCCGCACCCAAATATATGCCTGAGTGTTGTAATTGTTTGGCAAATGCATGCCGCTCTCACCCAACATCGCCAAGCCTTGGCTGCCTCACTCCCCTGTGGATAACAAATGGGCCTTTTCTCTCCGAATTTGAGGCTAAACGATGGTTTCGCTTAGAGAGCAAAGTGACTGTCCGTCTTCATAACAGTGCTCTCCATCAAAGAGCAATGAATCCCATCCCATCCGACTGGCCCTGATTAAACACAGGCAATGGATATCCCCCTCCGACCCCCACCCTTTCTCTGCCAAGACCAAGCAAAGCTAGCCCTGCTATGTCAGCCCTAGCACCTGCAGCTATCAGCTTCTTTTTCTCTGGTAATAAAACACTCCTCACATCTGGAGCGGCGAGATGCTTGTTGCTGCTGCCGCTGCTTGAGCACGCTTTCATTTGAATCAAATTTCCAAATGAGTTGTATATTGAGGGGGTTGTACAGAAGGGCTCACAGGTCACGAAGAGCAACAGCTATGGGCTCTTAGCTCTTTTTTCCTTTATGAGCTTTTTATTATCTCTTATTTAAATGAGCATATTGTCTAAAAAGCTAAATATTTAGAGGTTTGATGGGAATTACATATGCTAGCAGTGAAAAGTTGATTAGGGAAAAAACATTTTGGATTACAGTAAAGTCATCAAAACTATGAAATAAGACCGAAATTGTAGCGTATCCAAATTCTATTTGGACAAAAACTATTAATAAATCTAAATAAATAAATAAACAAACAAACAATATGCTGATGCAATGCTCAAGCAACTGTGATAGGTTTTTAAGGATTCTTTGATAAATAGAAATTTTAAAAGAACAGCATTTATTTTAAATATAAACCATGAAACATTTTATAAATATTTTACTGTCACTTTTGATTCATGTAATATGTAATTTTATTGTTAAAAATAAATCTTTCAAAAACTAATTTAGTTTATACTTGCAATTTGTAGCCACAAACTGTATTTGCCCACAAAACAAATTCTTTTCAAGTCAGTTCAAGCGTACAAACCTTGTGAAGAAGAGGTGGTTTGAAAGAAAAAAAAAAAAAAAGAAGAACAGATTATATGAACCGTTTGAGTGATAAGTTTGAGCCAGTTCACTGACTTTTATGACTTGTCGCCTGCTGTTCACATGTTGATGTGTTTTCATGTTATGGTCTTGCTCCATGAAAACTTCTCATTTTCTTACGGCCAATGTCCAGAATGACCGTCAGGGCTGTATTTAAGCTGTCACAGGCGTACAACGACAAAGTAATGGTGTGTTAAATATATGCTCAAAGGCTTTTGCGAAAGTTGAATTAATGTATAACCGAGCACCACAAAGTTGTACCGATATTAACTTAATGGCCTATATATTTTATTAATGCATATATTACTTCAGACACATTTCACAACGTTATAAAATAGCATGCACGTATAAACTTAAAACACTCTCTTTGTTGTTCAAGTGTAACACCCTCATTCAAAACAGAACAATGCTCCCATGTGTTGGCACAAGACCAAGAGTTTTCTGGAAAGTCAGCAAAGCAAGACAGACACTACAATCTTGATAGGCTTGTCTTGTTTTAGTGTTGGGTTTCCATCAATTTCAAGGGGGTAAAATCTTACACCACTGAGGCTGCAGGCACAAAGCATTGCAGAGCTATCGCAGGATGGGAGCTTGAAGCTCTTAGGAACATTAGCCTGAAAGAAAACAAACGTGGGTCAACTGAATTAACCCAACTCCACACTGCCAACCAAGGAAAACTCCCAACAAAGAGCCTGTCATCTCTTACTGACAAGGACCAATCTGTACACGCTGACCTGAGGTGTCCTGCAGACTACAGGAAACTCCCTTACATACAAAATACAGAGCTAGAGATATAAAGTAGCATAGCAATGGTGCTCTTTTATTTTTAGCACTATACAAATTTTTACTGTCGCTTATTAGAGCAGCATGATGATTTTATTCAGTCATTACCGGTTCTTTGTAATATATCATCATGTAACAGCATATCATGTCATCTCTGAATGTTGCAGTTTAACAAAACATGCTTGTGTGTAAGCACTTATTGGTATTTAAACCAAACTGTTCTACCTGAGATTGTGTTTCTCTCTCTCAATATCGCCAGGACAATTAGCTAATGTCATTATCTCTTCTGTGAGGTCAAAAGGGCCTAATCTTACGTTATAGGATTTCTAAAAGACAGAAGCAATCTTACTTAGGGTCTCGGATAGCGGGATTATTGTGGATGGTGTCAGTATGCTTCATCAGGAACAGGAAGTAGATGTAAATATTTTTTATCTCTGTTTCTCTGTTAAAATGGCAAAAAGCAGGATGAGTTTCTATAAACAGCTGCGAAGCAATAGAGTCCATCTGCTTTTCCCTGTACAACAAACACATCAAGCGCATACATTAAGCTACAATTATCTATAGCGAGTAGAAAATGAACGATCAATCCATTGAACTTGATTTAGCACATCGAAAATGTGCTAAAGCTCGCATATAATCTATTAGCCCCACTACGTCTAGTCCTCTATTTGTCCACACGCTGAGCTGCTTGGCAAACAGGTGTCCGTTGTGAATGACTCTCCACCTCCCATTATGAAGAGCTACCTTTACTAACAGCCCTGTATTAAAGTGTCATTATCTCCTCCACCCCTCTGTCTTGTGTGCCATGCACAAATGGACTCCAGTCTTTTATAATTCCTTTTTTTTCTCCCCTCTGCTGGGTATAAATGTCAACGTCCTATTGTGTGAATTACAGGCATTCCCACATCAGCGCTGATTGTTCCGTGTGTAGTGGTGGGAGCAGAATAGAGCGTTTGATTTCAGATAATGTAGAACCAGACAAAATGCCACTGGACTTGGCAGGGCCCCTATTGTCTAAACTGGCAGGCTGAGCCAGAGACCTGAATCTGAGACAAGACTGCGCTGGGGACCGCAGAAAAAGAACGCCTCGGTGGTGTGGATTTCACCGACTGTTATAATACAATTTGTCAGGTTTTATGATGTCACTGACAGCTGGAATTCATCCCCTTAACCTTTTCAGGTTGAGTGCTTTATGCCACGCAAAGCTATAATTTGTCAGCATAAGCAGAACATCATTTACTTAGTCAAACTCCCTTTATGGTAAAATGTAAAGCATTCACAATCTAGACATCATGTTAAGATGCACATAAACAGAAATTGTTGTCTCACTCGAGACGCATTGCTCCGCCTCTAAGAAGTGACATCATTCAAGCGCATTTCTATTGGGTCACATAGAATAGGTAATGTCATTTTTGTTTTGTTTTTTTATTTAGCCTTTTTTGTTTTCAAGATTTCATTCATTTGAATAGTAGGCTTGAATTAGAATTTTTTTTATTAAACATGCTTTTTTTGGAATATAGTTTCGAAATGTAATATATTTCTATGTTTTGACTCATGTCTCCATTGTTTCCCATCTATTCCTTTGTAATGCCCCTTTAACAAAATCTAGCTCTTTAATGACATAATCCTCCAGGAAGTGACGTCATTTTGGAGGGAGAACGACAATACCAACACCAGTGAGTATAAGCAATGTATCTAATACGTTTTGTGTGACAGTATGTTGCAATCCTTTCTGAAACATTACAACCTGAATTGCTAAAGAGAATAACATCCACATTTTGTCTTTTCATATTTATTATGTGTAAACAAATAAAAAGTTTTTATTAAAGGTTATTAATTAAAGGTGCTTTAGCATGTACAATTTGGATTCACTTTATTTTGATGGTCCTTTATGAACATTCTGTTGACAATAAGTAACTTTGCACCTACATGTCAGCTAACTTTTGTTAGTAAAGTATTAGTAGACTGGTAGGGTTAGAATAAGTTGACATGTTCTTGAAAAGCTACCCATAGTCAGTAGAATGTCTGTTTGGAGATCATCACAATAAAGAGTTAGCAGATAATAGTCAGACAGTCTACTAATACTTTAATGAAAGTTAGTTGACATGTAGGTGCAAAGTTACTTATTGTCAACAGAATGTTCATAAGGGACCATAAAAATAAAGTGTTACCATAGATTTTATTGCAAAGCACATCCAACCATAACAATAATTTCAGAATACCGTGAGCTGTGCGCCAGCGGTCTGCATACTTCTGAATACAAACAGCAACAGTGACCTGACGATGGCGGGTAACAAAGGTAACAACAGTTCATACAGTTCACTGTAAGGTCACGCTCCTCCTTTCCCTTTTCTTTTCAAGCCCTAGATGTAGTTCCCACAAGCCTAGCACCAAATATGTTTCATAATGTGTGTTTTCATGCATCTGGCCCAATAAGTTGTTGGATAATTGATATATTGATTGGTTATGTCATCATGTGTTGGTATAGAAGCTGTCATGTGGATGGCAGAACAATCCACGGGCCCCATTGTTCATTCATCAGCGCCCCTGATCGGGCCCATGTCTTGGTTAGCTGCAGGCCAGCCAGATAAGGATCAGTAGATGATTGGGCGCACACATTCTTAACATGGCTGACCCGTGACATCTTGGGGGCAGTCGGGGAGTCTGTCATTATGCGTACAATGCACGGCTTTCTTCCTTCTTATCTTTGCCGATGACATTGAGAGTTTTCGCATTAACTCATTAACGACAAGACTCATCATTACCGGGAGGGGGGAGGGACAGGGTGTGTCTCTGAGTGGGTGACACTTGGCATGGAGGAATGTGGCATCAGACCAATCCTTCTTTTCACTCTCTCCCAGGCTTTGATATGAGCATTAGCGACTGAGAGATGGGCCAGTCAAGTCCAAGGCTTAGAAAGGCTACAAGTGACCTTTTATTTTTTTTTTTCGGGTGCACAAGCCAACGCTGAATAAATGAAACTTAAACACGGACTCACAGTTGCTAACTACCACCGCTTGCCCTATCTGGAGAAAATGTTAGTCTGGATGACATGTAAGTTCAGAGAATGATCTCTTAAGCTCCAGAGGTCCTTCACTCGAGGGCTTTTTGCTGCCAGGAGCTTATGAAGGCCAGAGTGTTTGGCCTTTGCTCATAGCTAACAGTGCCAAGGCCTTGACTCTTGTGGTTTGCCTCTGTCAAACACGGCATTGCTGAGTGTGGCTTTGTGGAAAAATTCAGCTATGCCGTCCTGTTTCTTGATCCATTAACGCTTTCAACACAGTTATATAGTGGGGAAGAAAAGAAAAGAAAAAAAAAAGAGGATGGGGGAGACGAAAAACTGTCTGGGAAAGATTGATAGCTTTGCTCTGTGGTTCAATTGTAAATTAGAATGCAAGTCCCTCCGGGATACAAGGGCTCTATTTGTGATTAAGAAAAAAGGCTTCATAACTGAGAGATAGAGAAAAAGTTTGCTCCCTCTTACACACAGGCAATTAGCTTGATGAAATGGCCCTCACTGTTTTGTGCCCTGGATATGTAAACTGATATTATAATAATGGGCCGACTGCTTGTTCTGTTATTTTCACCTTGAGTCGAACGGGAGGAGGCGTTATGGTGTACACAAAGCATTGTCTTGTATAACACCACAAACCCGGACCCCTGGCGAGCTCAGAACCGCAGATACGATGCAAAGCGAGGTGACGCGAGAAACAAAGCAGGCTCTCATATGTGATGAAGGTACAGGAGTGAGTTTAGCAAGCTTGTTGCCAGCATGACAAAGTGATAAAGAACTTTTATATGCCTCATAGAAATAATGGTAAAGCAAGCTTGGAGTCTTGGCACTGTACCTGCCCACAGCAGGAGTCTCACCTACCTCAATTTCTTCTGCTTTCTCATGCAAGGCAAGGAGACATTAAAAGTTATGATCTGTTTTTATATGGCAACATGATTTTTATCAGGTATTGTTTTGGGTTGTTTTTTTTTTCTTCTTCATGCCTCTTCACACCTGTCTCCACTTGTTTGCATTTGGAGCAATCTGAAGTGTTCGAGAGCCTTATTTGGTTTGACTTCAGCCTAAATAATGAACTGCCGTCTATAACGTATTCTTGTTTCGCTAAGCCTTCGCCTCAAATGTGCTGACATTTGCAAAATAGAATCGCAGTTTACCAAAAGCACATTTTAAGACTACATTTTTTAACAATTACATGTGCTACTTGTGATCTTTTTTGGTTACTCAGTGATTCTAGTATGTTTTAATAAAATATGTTAATAAATAAATAAATACTAGCAAGTTTATTGTTAAATTCTGTTTTATATATATATATATATATATATATATATATATATATATATATATATATATATATATATGATATAATTTATTTTAGATTTTAACAAACACAACTTGTGATTTTAATAATACAACAATAATACAACAACATCAGTTACTACTGACAAAATACATAATGTGCTGTATACTTTTAATTGTCTTAATTAATTGTCTTTATTAAAGTAGCTTTTTTAGGTTTGATTCACTAAAAAGAGACCTGCATTCATTGATTCAGGTATCAGACAAGTCGTGTCGTATTCTATTGATTGACTAAAAAGAGCTGTCTCATAGAAGTCATTGTTTCTGTTTTGTGCTGTAAATCGTGTTTTGTTTTGTTTTAATCGACAATTGATAAACGCCCGCCATCGGCAGAAGAGTACGTTTGCATGAACCGTTAACTTTAACCGTTAACAATGTTAAGGTATTTTATTTAAATGGAACCCATCCTCAACTTAATCATGAAATAACTTCTTGGTCTAATTATTGCTACCACAATAATGGTTTGTAACGTAGCCACCTCACTTTTCACTGAACCCTCCAGGCCCCTATAAACAGAGGAAAGATGAGAAATGATCGTCAGTGGAAGCTTCAGCTTCCGCGTCTCAAATCGATTCCGCAGACATAAGGAAGGGCCAGTACAGCGCACAATTGTTTTGAAGAGACGTGCAGTGAAGCAGAATTCTGTGGCAATGTGAGTGTAACATAAGTGCATTGCTAACACATGGCTGTATTCCTGGAGATGTCAGAGGGGATCTGCTTTCATGAAAGGGAGTGAGAGAGGGATCTAATGTGGAAGTAATTACATGTGAGAGAGTCACTGTGATGGAATGCAATACAATGTTTTCCATTTGCAGGTCAATGCCCAAAGTTACATAGTGTTGTAGATATGCTAGCACCAGCCTCTTGTTTTATCACATTTTTTGAAGTGTGAGTCTCTGCCTGTTTATTTAACGAGTGGGGAAAAAATAGGTCGTATTCTAATAATTATATATATTATATTTAAAGGAGACCAGCAACCTCCTGGTTTTCATCTAAAATATCTTAAATTGTGTTCCAAAGGCTAACGAAGCGTTAACGTGTTTGGAACGATATGGGAGTAAGCGATTAATAAAAAAAATTCCATTTGCGGTGGAGTATCCCTTTACATATGCTAGCCACGCATACAATAGCCGAACTAGCTTGTATTTAACTTGTATACTTCACGAGCAGGCCTAGATTTTATTAGCCGCTGAGTTCATTATTAGAGGAAGCTGACGTAGTACAAACACACCCAGCTAATAAGGTCATTCCGCTGTTTACCTTTGGAGACATTGCCGACTTCCCAGGTTTTCATTATGTAGAGTAAAATTTCATTAGTATCAATCCTACCTGTAATTCAAGCCAGGGCTTATGCGTGGTTAGACGGGTTGGCAAGTTCAGGAGTTGTCTGACACGGGTATATAGGAATGGTATGAATCCGAGCGGTCGCATGACGCTTGACATGGGAAGAGAAACCTGGTTTTCAAACATGGCGTAAACAGCCGCACCCATGTCAGCGGTGTTTCGTCTGCTTATGTTTCATTCATAAAGAAAAGTCTAGACTGACCTGGGCCAAGCGGACACCCTATACTCATTTATCCAATGCTCTGAAAAAAGAATGAAACAGGAAAAGCTTCAGACATAAGTTACGTAAGGGATTATAATTTTTTGTGTCTGTACAATTTACACAAAAGGTATGTAATCTGGCCCTCTTCATGCGTCCCCTGGTGTCCACAGATCCAGATAGGAGCGTCAGGCATGCTGAGGGAGAGATTAGCCGGTGCATGACCTGATGTGTTAGGACTTCCAAGAGCAGTAATGAGTGCCGCCGATCAGTGAGTGTTTTGGGTCAGACTGCAGTGTCTAAACTGATCATTCCAGTCTAATGAGCTTTGGTGACTTTGATGTAATGGTCCAGCTGATTCAGTGCGCTAGCTGCACCGCGCAGATTAAGGTCACGTCGTATTTTGGGATGTTGCTAGACAGTGCAATAGGTCCTTTTTTGAGGCATCTGCTAAGCTTGGACCTTGTTTGTGGGGTTAGATCTGTTGGAGTCTTTGATGTGACAGCTCTGTGGCTGTTTACTGGTGTTCAAGAAGAGATTAAATTCCCTCAAACTCGCTTAATATTCCTGCAGTCGTGCGCTCTTCTCGTGGCTCTGGTTTTACATGGAACAATCTAAATGGGGAAGTGAACTCTTTTGACCATTTGCAATCTTTGTTGACTGTCTCGTGATGTTCAACTTCTTGAAATGATCTGCAACTGTTAAATGAATCCATTCAAGGCAGAATCATTTATTCATTTGTATTGAAAATTTGAAAACAGCACAAAATTAAGAGGCTGATTTTATTTAAAGCCTTACACCATACACCCCTTCCCAGTGTTATAATATTGCATTTTTTGGTAACACTTCATTTTGATGGTCCCTTTTAAGCATTCTGTTGAAATAAGTAGCGTTGCACCTACATGTCAACTAACTGTCATTAGAGTATTAGTAGACTGTCTGATTATCTGCTGTGATGGTCTCCCAACAGACATTCTACTGACTATAACTAACTTCGCAATTAGATGTCAACGTATTCTAACCCTATCAGTCTACTAATACTCTACTAACACGCCAATGAGAGTTAGTAGATATGTAGGTGCAACTTTACTTCTAGTCAACGGAATGTGTTAAAGGGACCATCAAAAGAAAATCAAAGCAATTTATTTCCTAATTAATATGCAGAGACAACTGTTATCCAGCTGTAAAGGAATATTCCACCCATAGATGAAAATTTTGTCATCATTTACTAACCCTTA
This sequence comes from Puntigrus tetrazona, assembly GCF_018831695.1. Lineage (NCBI taxonomy): Eukaryota > Metazoa > Chordata > Actinopteri > Cypriniformes > Cyprinidae > Puntigrus > Puntigrus tetrazona. Next base: position 2,834,235 of record NC_056716.1, read on the forward strand.
TGTTTTTCTAAACTTGTATGAGTTTATTTAGTTGAACATGAAAGGAGATATTTTGTAGAATGTAACCAATCAGTATATGGTTCCCATTGATTTTCATAATAAGGAGTTTATGGCCTTTTTTAACTATTCCTTTAAGACTGAAGAGTCATTGGGTATACATGGTATGTAACTTGTTTAATATTTTTCTCTCTCTCGATTTTTTTAATCTGCAAATGCTAATCTGTGTATGAAATTACTGAAATATTGCATACTATATGCTGAACAACTGATCAAAATGAAACCAAAATGTAATATAGTTATAGTGCATTTAGCAATTCACAAAGGCTGCCATTTAATTAAATAAATATATGCGCTGAACGTTTTTAGAGTGAAGCGTGGAACTGTGTTCTTACACATGAACTTATTATCTGTTTGCAGCATCTCATGCATGTATGAAAATTAAATTAAGTGTTTAACTAGTATACAAATACTGTAATTTTACATTTGCAGTGTGTGATGTGATGTATAATTTACTAATTGATCACATTTATCACAATTCATCACATTATTAATTGACAAATCAATTTTGGTCGAATATTGGAGCTCAACAAACAAGTAAAACAAACCTAGGATTTACCCCAAATCTGTACTGTGCAATATATTTTTATCATATAGTATACGTTTCAAATGCACCCTTAATTTATGTCTGCCCTTTTGTTAAAGTATCATCCAGAAATGTTTTATATGCCGTAGTCCCATTGTATATAGAGGCGTTTAGAAGACATAGGAAACCCACGGAACCATAAAAGTTGCTCCTGGTATAGGAAGTCCACGCTGCGAGGCCCTTTGAGGTGAACCACAGATTTAATTTTCTGAAACCAAAGCAAAATATATTACATTATGTGCTACAACGTTCAACTGTTGCCTGGAGAGCTATCATTTATCCTTGTAAAGATTTACCGCTCGCTATCGCTGGCTGTGGACTGACATAGTGCTTTGTATCATGTGGAAATCACGCTTGATTTTCCTGCGCGTTTATAAATAAAATGCTACAGGCGTAACTACTGTGAAACTTTGTGTTGCACTGCGTCCGGATAAACGTTCTAATGCTTTCTGCCGAGCACTTTAGCAGAACAAAAAGCAGAGCGCTTAGTTTGTTTTCAAGCTGTGAAAAACAGGTTTCTTTTTCCACACATTCTAGCGTGTAGTATTTGAACCATGCGGTAATACAACAGCTCTTCCTTGACATGTTATAAGCGTTGACCCAGTGCCCCGTCTCTCTGACATTCACACCTCTTACTCTTGCTGAATGGAATGCAGATGCTTTTGTTTGCAACTTACCATATGGGCAGAGACTCGTAGTGAGGCCGCAGCGCTCTGACTTTTCTTTCTGAAGTTCTGGAGGGAAGACTTCCCTCGAATAGTGCGCTGGTGAAAATGTGTTGAAAGGTGTCTCTTTAGAAAGAAGCCTCAACGTATGAAAAAATTCAAAAGGCTGGAACATCTGGCCGTGTTTGGAGGCGATGCAGAAATCCGACTGAGATGTTTATTTATATCATTACGTCTTTTGCACTTCTCCGTACACGTACCTTGCTTCAGGCACTACTTACCATTCATTAAACGTCATGTATTGTGGCGCGCGCACACATACCTGGAGCTTTTAAACCATGATCAAAGACTGCGGTTTGTTATTTAGCTCTTATTTGTTGAGAATATCTAAAAGGACGTCTGAAAAACACCTGATTTTTAATACGCTTTTGAATGCTACGTAAAACGTCGACCTCCCTAAAGAGACTTTTGATCAAGTTTGGTCTTGTTAAAACTAACCACTGCACAGAATAAAAACACTGATAGTAAAGTGTTAAATATGCGTGCTTTGCGAGTTATTATTTAATAATTAAACATCACATTAAGCTAGCCTTATTTTGCCTTAAAGACGAAAAGCTACTAGAAAATAGCTTCAAATTTGTTCCTTTACAATATTTCCCAGAACTTAAGAATTTGACTTTTGCCATTAAACCTTCTGTTATTTTTGTCAGCTGTATTTTAAACCTCTTTCTTCAGGGCAAGAGGAAGCAGAGTAGTACTACGTTGTTGGGACCAAACAGCCCTTAATGGAGGTGACAAAACAAACGTCCTCAGAGAAAACTTCAAGAGCCAGTTACATGAGCACTTCAGGGCCTGCAGCTGAAGTTTACCCGGACACTGCTTCTTTCAGGGGGCTCACATAAACATTACACTCTCTGTCTGGGTAATTGATCCCAAATCTTGTTTGACAACGTTTTTTCACTGCAGACACTTCACATGCTTCCTGAACATAGCTGAGCTTTTTTGGCCGCGTTGCAAATACCACAACAACTCAGCACTCATTAAATCTTGTGCTGAGTGTTCTCTGCCTTACCGCTGCCAGGGTGTGTGGTTTGGTTCATTTTTCGCACTAGTTCTGTTTGCTCTCTTCCTTCTCCCTTGTTTTTGATATATGTATATATGTATGTATATTGAATGCATATTTTGGTAAAGTATTTCCGATTAGGTACCCCAAAAAAATAATAAATAATAAAAATGGTGCAGAAATAAATCGCAAGTAAATTTCAGCAAGTAACACATTGAGTTAAATGTGAGATTCTGAAAATAAATTTAGAAATTATACTTTCTTTCGAGAAGTAGTCCTATAATCCATTTTTTTACATATTTGATTATTTGGTTTGTGTTTGCTATAGATTTCTAAGTATGTAAATAACTTCCTTTTTTAGATAAACTCAAAATTTAAATTTATGGAGTGGTAAAATATAATAAATATTTTTTTAATGTCCAAATTATTTGCATGATATGGATCAGGTGTGTTACAAGACCCTCTGTGATGTAAATGGCATTATTCTTGCAACGTTTATATATATATATATATATATATATATATATATATATATATATATATATATATATATATATATATATATATATATTTTTTTTTTTTTTTTTTTTTTGTAGTGTTATCAAGTGAAAAGTGGCACAGTGGTTATACTGTGAAAGTGGCATTTGCAATTCAGCCGTTTCATTTCAAATGTGCCATTGCACCCATAACTTACTCTAAAAGTCAAATAATCAAGCTGTAATCCTTTTGGTAAAGGATTAAGTAAAGATAGGTGTACCTAAATAGGTTACTCCCACAGACTTGCATCGCAGCCGTTAAATACAATTTTCCCAAACATTTTTCTTTAACTACCTTATATAAAGCATACAAAGGAATTTCTCATAATATCTCAAACCGCTTCTCATAATATATTCGGAAGCACGTAAGGTAAGGTACAAGCACGCATGCAAACTTAAAACCTTTACCCATGTCTCAGTAGTTCACATTAAAAAACAAGCTGCTTTCAATTACAGACAGCAAGTACATACTCTGAATCTCCCCTCCTCCTGTCTTTCTCATCTCTTTTCTTCTGCTTTAAGTCTTTGATTACTTTTGAAAACATTTATATTCCCTAATAACTAGTCTAGTGGCCAGTGATTAAATCCAGACTAGTATAGTAAATGCAGAAGAGTATGTGTGGAAAATAATACCTATCAAAAGTTGTTCATTACAGCTAAAGGAATGGAAACTTTAATGGTAATTTTTTTAGCAATAAAAATGTCAGTTACAGCTCCATATTAAATGAAGATTTAGAGCTGTGCTACAACCGACATTTAGTCATTTTCATCTTTAAAACATTTCATATTCAAGTTTCATATTTAAAATATAAAAACAGTGCTGTAGACTTCATAAGAAAGGCATGAGGATGGATAGTTAGATAGATAGATAGATAGATAGATAGATAGATAGATAGATAATAATAACAAACAACATACATATAGGACCCATGTTTATTTACTTGTGCTTTCAGTAGAAATTATTGTACAGTTGTTGATCAAACATTTGTACTATTTTTTTCGATAAAATATTTCCTTTTAATACAGTGCTGCTACTTGTTCAGTTGCATTATTTAATCATACACTACAACATTATATGTAGGACTGCAATACGTACACAGCTGATTTGAAGCAGTTTGTTGTCAGTTGAGCCAATGATCCTTTTGCCTATAAAATAATCTATAACAGGTTATTAGTTCCAGTGGTTCAAAAGCGTACATTGCGGCCTACCTTCGCTGCTTCGTCACAAGTTCCTCCTCCCATCATGCAGTTGGTGTTGATGTCAACGTCACCACGTCAGCACTCTTGGGTTCCCACAGTGACCGTGTCCTCATCACAGTCCTGCAGAGGTCTGAGACAATGCACAGCTAGTCTGCCAGAACACCGTATTCTACCTATAGTTTCAGACAGTTGATCACAGTTTAAGTTGTCAATACCAACAAAATGTATTACCGTACTCCTGTATTACAGTAAAACGCTTATAGGTCACTTTTATTCTTACTGTATCGCCAGTTATCTCGATTGTTTTCATTTAGGGTATGTGAACGGATGATAAGTGTAACAGAGGAACTGGAATGATTATAATGATGCGAAAATAAATAAGCAATGCGCATGCATGCAAGTCAATATTATTCGCGACACACTTTTTGTATTACGCACGGGACGTTCAGTTGAAAATGGAAGTTTGCCGTTCAGTCGAAGAGGAGATTATTTAAACGAATGAAGCTTTTGCTGTTTAAATTGACGCTGTAATCCATCACTGGAGAATCGAACTCTGTGATCTATCATGATTCTGCTAGCTTCTTAGATTGGCCCTTAGGGCAAACAGAAATAGACAGGGAGAGGGTAACCTAAACCAACTGAATGAATCAATCACACAGAGACTTGCACACGCACATGCATGCAATTTTCTTAATAATAATTTAATTGGCAATTTAATTTATATATATATATATATATATATATATATATATATATATATATATATATATATATATATATGTAAAGTTTAACAATGGTATTAATGTTTGGTTTTATTTTAGTTTTTTTTTTTTAATTGCTATTGCATATTACATCATTCCCTCTGAAGCTGTGAGCCTTTTATTAATGCCTCGATCTCGATGTAGCCCTAGCTTGTAAACAAAGACTGCATTTTCATAGTAAGAACCGGCAAAAATGACAAACTAATTATTTGCTATCACATTGCCATACATGCATACAACCAAACCCAACAGCAGAACACAAATAGAAATAATCACTTCAAAATCTTCATTCATAATCGTATGCTGCTTGTTCTAAACTGACTGCATATGGCAAACAATTTGCATAATCCTTTACCACATACTGCGGGTGAATCATATCAGATTAATGACAGGAGTCTTTTTTTTTGGTTTTGTTTTTGCACCAGAAGTGTATTTAGTTGACCCTTTACCTGTATAAGTTCAGTATGAAGCTTTGCATTGTATCTCCTTTATATCGCCGCTATATCTACGTATCTGTATAACAGTTAATTCTAATAAAGAACTTTGCGTAACAGGTCATGACTATCTCTTCAGTCTCGCTGCAGACTGGTATTATTGCTACGCTATAAGAAATAAGAAAAAGACATTGAAAGACTTCCCACACAGTTACATTGATGTCTAAGCTATATGGGAGTAGGCTATACTTTCTTAAGATCTTTTTCATGGACTGTGGCAACAACCGGTCCATATTCTTGTCTTAAAGAGTGAAATACATAGCGAGAACGTCTTGTCCTGTGAAGAACCAGTAAGTTATCTAAATTCCCAGGGCAACGGTGTTGTTTTAAGACTGAAGGTAATGCTGAACAAATTACACCATATTTGGGCACAGAGCCAGGCTTCTGTAGAGAATAAAACCATAATCCTATTCAATTTGCCCGTAACCGATATGAGATTTTCTTCAATGAGTTGGAAGAACATGTCAAGGGGAGTTTTTTTCAGATCCATTTAAATGACAAACAATAAAAACGGCAAGATTGCGTGAGAAAATACTTCAGAAGTTTTCTGCGTTGTGTTGGATTCGTTTATTGAGAGCAGTCAGATTTTAAACACGCTAAAGTGTCTTTTTCTCCCTTTTTAGTAGCACAGTTTCATGTACAGGTGGAAATTAGCAATAGACCGTAGCGCCTGTAGGCATCATCTGCATTTGCTCAAGTGAAAGTTCAGACAACATCAACATCTACATACTGGAAATATGCAGTTTATGAAAACATCGCATGTCATATATCATGTACGTTTTAGACTGCCAGCAAGTTGATGTATTGTTTTGTTTCATTTGATGTTGCTTATACTTAAATAGCTTGCATAATAATTAAAAAAAAAAAAGGTTCAATAGCATTATAAATATTTTTGTTGTTTATACAGGTATTTAACAGATACTAACAGGCTATTAAAACATTATTACAAATTTCAAAGCAACAAATGCAGATATGTGCACGTGCAGTTTAATCAGTCTGAAAATAAATTGACAGTGTTTCCTTTACATCTAGTAAAATAGATAAAAAACGGCTAATTTGCGAACTCAAATGTATTGCAGTATTGGCCGAGGGAATTGTAATTGCTAATTACTGCGAAATATCAGAAAATGCTTCACCGTCACAACAGATGTGCTGCATAGACTGCGACCACACCAGCTGACAGGTCTATTACTTGCTCGTTTGGACACGTTTTAAACCGCACCGTCTGATCCAGTGGTTTTCAATCCTTCGAATAAGAGAGAGACAAAAAGTGCTGTGCTGTGGCTTCCCAGGACCAGGAAAGAAAACCACGGGTCCGATCAACCTAACGCACGCATGAAAATAAAAAGCGTTCAGCAGCGTTAATAATAATAATAATCATCACAATAATAATAAAACTAAATTGTTGCAGTGTTACCTCTCGCTGTGATAAGATCGTCTTGAAGCCAGCCTTTATTGGCGTTATTACCTGTGATAACCTAGAATCTGTGATGCGATTTTGTTACATTTTTCGCTGATAATTAAATATTTAAAATGATAAATCGGATTTATGTGTTTCTGACTTCTGCTTCGTCTTAATCGGTCTCCTCGTGTTGATTAGCCTGGTTAACCTTTGCTCCGTACCGGGTCCGTAAGGGTTAATCAGGCCGGGATCTCAGTGACCCGAGGGTCAGATTCCCTCTATCTCTTGCTTGAAGGATACGGTGGAGGCAGCGATAAGATTAGGGTGAACTTTCCTCTTCCAACCCATCGAAGCGCAATAGACACCTGCGCCTTAACCTGCGCTCGCATAGCTTTTGAGAATTATTGTCATGCCCGCCACTTAATATGAGCGAAATAAATTAGTGTTTTTTTAAAAGCTGGGGTAGAAGTACAATAAGAAAAAAAATATATATATATATATATATATATATATATATATATATATATATATATATATATATATATATGTGTGTTTGTGTGTGTGTGTGTGTGTGTGTATAGGCTTAGGCTAGATATGCACATAATGCATAATATTCGCTATATTAAATGTGATATATTAGTTATTCAAAGTCCAGCTGTTTCCTTGAAGGTATAAAGTCTGGTTTTGCATGCAGTCGGCTGATGACTGAGATTTGCCGCGGTTTGGATATTTGTCTTTGCTTATTCACCGTCTATTGATTCATTCGCGTATAACTCCTCTTACAGGAGTCACATCTTACACACTCGCGTCCCAGCGTGCGTACTTTACTTTACAAACAATAATAAAGTGATTTACCCCTTTCTTCGCGTCCCAGGCATGGAAAATCGTTAAAGATCCCGCTATTTGTGTGTGATCAGTAAATATTTAGTGTAGTGTCTCGTCCTAATCGATGGAGGTCCCGATGGGGGAGCTCTATTGTGTGTGTGGACGCTTGCTGAGCTCTGTGTGTGAGGACTCTTTCTCGCGCGGCGCGTTTTACAATGATAAATGCACCAGGACGACTTTGCTTGCACTTTAGCGATCGTCAACATCGAGTTGCTTGAAAACGGCTGTCGTCCAGAGTTGCTCCGGCACAGCCACCGATTACAGGCTCTTCGAGCGCGAAGTGATTCGTTTCTGCCCCCGGTTCCTAGAGGCGTCTGCTATTATTTCGTGATCTTTCAGAGTTCGGACAAATAACCTAGTGAATAAAAGCAGTTTTTTGGGGGGGACATTCGGTGTAATGCAATTCGCGTAATTGGCGATTTATTTAAGCGGCCACGTTTGAGGCCTTTGTTAATAAGATAATTCAACGTGTCTTTACGACTTTGCGTCGTAAAGGCGTTTGTTTGTTGGTTTGTTTGTTTACTTATTCATTGTTTGAATGCCTATTGAATGGTTGTGTGTGTGTGTGTGTGTGTGTGTGTGTGTGTGTGTGTGTGCGGTATTCCGTTCGTCTAGCTTATATTTAGCCTATATTTATTTGCCACTCAGCCCTGAAACCCGACTCTCTTTTTGTAGCCATAGCTATAGTTAGACCGACCAGAACAAACAATTAAAGCTCCCCGCGTACACAACTCTTAAAACCCATCGGGCACCGACTGCGTTACTTTACTTTAACTATAACGCTCTGATTTACGGCAGTTTGACGTCACTGGCGAACGCCTGACTGCGCGGTGTTTTCTAAAGCGCTCTTAGCTTTGTTTTATTCGGCGTGAGCACGTTATTGACGGGTTGCGTCCGTTCACGAACTTAATGACATCATCAAAGCCATATTTACATAACGGTAAGGGTTTATTGCTTCGATCATCGAAATTCATTGATCTAATAAAGCCCTCGCTCCGGACCTAACCGCTGAAAAAGCGACAGAGGCATATCACTGTTACTAGTTTGCACATAAACAGACAGGTGTCTCTCCTGACTTCACCCCCTCCCTCCCCCAGTCACACACAGCCCACACAAAGCAGCTGCACCGAGGAGGCTTTTTACCTTCTGTGGAAAAGAAAAAGACGCACAGGAGCATCTTCTGTCATTTTTTTCCTTTTTAACAAAACCAAAAACTAACAGCCTCTACCTTCAAAGTCAACAACACGACCGTCCTTCTCTCAGGATACGCACTAAATATTAATATGCGATTTAAGGGTCGCAGAAAAGTTTGACCGATTTTGCTTGTCTTTTTTTTTCTCTCCCCAACCCATCCCTAAAGTTTTAGTAATCATTCAAATAAACAGAGAGCCGCGTTTTTTGTGTGTAATTCCGTCTGTGGAAAAAGGAAACGTTGGTTCCGCTTCCAAACAGAGGGTTAAGAGAAGACTAAGTATATATATTTTTTCATATAGGAGAGGATGCATCACGGGGAAGACGAGTCAACATCATATGCATTTGGTATGTTTGGGCTATAATTGTTGAGAATCAAACTTCACTTAGCATGTGCATATCATTTGGAATATGAATGTTAAAGTGAACCTGATTGTTTGTTTTTTTAGTGTTGTGAATTCATTCGCAGTTTTTATTAAAATATTTTAAAATGAACGCTGTATCTAGCAAACGCATCCTTGAGCAGAACACTTTGTCCATTCATTGCCTATACGGTCATCGCATCATGAGCAATGTTTTATTTTATTTTATTTTGTTCTTTATTTCTTTTTGGTCTTTGCCGGTAATTTTGCTGATATTTAAGAATCGATGCCGGTGTATTGCATGCACGTCTCTCCATGCGTCTTTGCCAGTCGTATTCTTGCTTTAAAAAAAAAAAAAGAAACAAACAAATGCGCAACGTTCGCGTCTTCGCAACTTAAAAGTGTGAAAATATTAACGCTTACCTTGATCTCGGGGTAAAATCCACTTTGCATCTGTACGCTATAATTTACTTCTGCGGCATCGCTGTCGGCTGTCTCGTTCACATACAGGCATTTGAATGGTCGGAGATGAGGTACGGTGCTCACTTTTGATCGTTTCAATAAACTGGCCGAAATAAACCGAAACGCTGCAATACTCCCGTGCGTGAACAACGCCGTGGAAGAAAATGTGCGGAAGAGACCTACAAGCGCACCTCTGCAACGTCCAAGTCAATTAGAAGGAAATCTCAAAAGCATTAATCAGATTAAAATAGGCGCATGTTACTTTGGTGTATGTGAGAGGCGAGCGACCGATGCGGTTTCCATTTAAGATGGCTCTTCCACCTTAAAGAGCGATATCAGGCAGAAATAATCCAAACGCTAGGGGGCGCCCATATACTGCTGTACGTCCAGTCTGAGGCGTTTTTTTTTTCCTCCGAGGCAGCATATGCTGTGATTTAGCACTGTACGTTTTTCAGTGGACCCAACTCCGACAACCCCCGGTGATACAGAAAGTAGACTTCAACGAGCGAGCTTCTGGAAAAAAAAAATGTGCACTGACTTATAACCCGAGGAGCGAAAAGGGAGACACCTCATTTGACCACCCCGAGGCTCCCAGCGAACGTCCATGGCAATTAACATAAGACTTGTGGACTTCTGCTTCCTCAATGAGCATCATTCATCTGATGTTTGCGTGATTTTTTGAATGTTTTGGGGATTTTTTTTTCCCCCTTTAAAAAAATCCACTGGTCCTTTTGAGGAAAGTTGTGGGATATTTTATTAGCTTCGCTGCGTAATCTGTCCGTGGCGTGCCGAGGCCCTAAAACTGACCCCAAAATTGCCTTTTGTTATTCGCGAACACGCTGAATGCAATATCTCTGCAAAAAATCTAAAAATAAAAAATAGCCTGTTGTATTGGGGACCGTTTGAACCCCTCAGCTATGTGTATAAATATATTTATATAAATATATAAATCAATGTATTATGAAGACATGTTTTTAAAAAAAACTAATATTCATTATTGCTAGCATTCATGATTCCAACGAAAGAACCTATACACAACAGGATATGTGGCAATTGGAGCTGATTTCCTAAGTAAGGCTGTAAATTATGTAGATAACGATATAAACGTCAGTAATCATCAGATATCTTTTCGGAGTCTAGAAGGTAAAGTCATTCGACTTAAATTTCAGACCTATGCATAATACGCCAATATGATAGGTCTTTTGGGCCAGTTTGTTGTATTGGTATATAAAATCAGAAGCAACGTAAGAGCATATGTAAGGCAATCACGTTCTGATAAAAATGAAAAACTGATATTCCTTAACGTGTAAGCCAGCTCGCGCACGTTCTGACTCTTGTTGATTTTTTAAAAAATATTATTGCTATTAATTTTGTGAGATTTTTTCAGCATTGCTGACAAAGTAGAGTTTCGCATAGGCTGCATCTTTGACATATAACGGCGTGTACTCGAACTTGCAATAGCTCCTCGCCTAAATCGCTTGTTCCCTCGTGGACGGTCTGTTTTAAACGTATTTGTCAGTGCATTATTGACTTGATGAACGATATGCAGTTTCGTGATTTATAACGAGGCGTTAATGCGGATAAATGGATTAATGAAAGTGACCAAATCACATACGCTGCGGCCGGTCTATGCAAACGTAACAAAAAAGGTATGCGATGCCTGTAACACACATCGCAAAATCCGACGTCTAAATCACAGAAATGTCATTATCACGGAGATATTATTTTTGTGGTCACATAAGAGGGATGGTAGCCTGTTATTCAAAATAATATTAATATACACATTTGCACGATATAGATTTTTTTTTAAAAGCCCCGGTCCTGTGCGGCGTGGAAAGCGCCTTAAAAAGAACGCGCAATCGCGTATTTTATTTCAAATAAATAAAAATAATAAACGCATGTACTGCGATCATTTTTCTATCGCGCTGTGTCCTACTCTCTTTAGGACCAAGCGGCTCCTCGACCCTTATTCCTGGCTTTGGCAAAGAACCAAGTAGCACAAGTGCCGACTAGCCAATAGGGTTCAGGGGGAGGTCCGTGAGCTCTGACCAGTCAAACACAGTCACTTTCCATATATGGCAACTCATCTCCATGGTAACGTGTGCTAAGTTGCAGCAGTCGTGTCAAAGTTCACTATATAGAGAGCTCAGTGAGCTGATCAGAGAGAAAGCATTCTGCCAGCCCAGCGCCTACAAATCGCAGTCACTTCCTAACCTCCCCCTTTTTAACATATTTGATCACTTTGATTCTCTGTTCTCTCTCTTATTATTTTTACGCGCATGAAGGAGGTTCTATAGGTTGTGATCTTTTTGTTTTATTATCGGTCCTGCTTGCCGGAGAGTTGACTTCATATTTGACTCGAGCACGGGCTGCAACTGCGCGCGGCTGCTAGCGCTACCTCATCTGAAGAAAAGGAAGAAGCGGCAATATTTTTTGGCCAGTTGTTGGTTTTCTTCAAGACTTTACGCTGGAACTTCTCGCGTGTCGCGAGTATCTTTGAAAGCTGCGTGTTCCTGCGCTTCCGAACATCGCTGCACACGCGAACTTCTCTGTCCTGCTCTGTTTCGCGTCTTCTTCCGCCGTGTTTATTTCCCGTTTTTTCCTTGATGGGTTTACTGGATGGATGACTGCAAGTGCCCCTGGACTTGGCCTCAAAGAGCAAGGCTGCTATTCGGCTTGTCTTTGCTTCAGTTTTAACCACATGCCAGGTAACGCCGTTTCAGTCGAGAAATAGACTGCTGTTTGTCGTCGGTGCGCAACTTTGAACGGACATTCAGACTCTAACCGACCGTGCCGATCCTGAATTATTTATTTTACCTTCCTAAGTGATAAAGGCACCGTGCTGCGTTGTTATTTTTCGAAACAAAGCATTCCGAAACCAAAAACGGGGAACAAAAAGTTTTTTTAACGTTGACTGATAGATATGGCAATGGTAGTGTGGAGAGGCTCCCAGGACGATGTGGCCGAGACCCAGGGCACCCTCTCATCGCAAGCCCAAGGAGGACTATCCCTTCCGACCCCTCAACCAGGCCAGCTGGGTCTGACGGCCTCTCAGGTTGCCCCTCCGACCCCTCAGACACCCGTTCAAGGACCCCCGAACAACAACACACAGTCCACCCCGACGAACCAGACGACGCAGAGCCAGTCGGAAAAGCAGCAACCGCAGCACATAGAGTGCGTGGTTTGCGGGGACAAATCCAGCGGCAAACACTACGGCCAGTTCACTTGCGAGGGGTGTAAAAGCTTTTTCAAACGGAGCGTACGAAGGAACCTCACTTACACATGCCGTGCCAACAGGAATTGTCCCATTGACCAGCACCATCGCAATCAGTGTCAGTACTGCCGCCTCAAAAAATGCCTCAAAGTTGGCATGAGACGGGAAGGTATTGGGATTTTTGTTGTTTTACTGCTGTCTTTGTCTTTCTGTATTTAGCCCGATTGAACCGTGCATGCTACGTGCCCCCCTCCCCTGTGTTTTATCCCCGACTCTTCTCTCTCGGTCTGCCCCGACCACGGCACGCGAAGGAACCGCCTATAGCGCTCGAGTCCGAGCGTTATCGCGGCGCCCGTAGCGCTCGAATAACGAACACCCTCTCCCCGGCGACTATTTCGCATATTACACGCTCGCGATGTCAAACAGATCGGCGGATAAAACCGGGGCGTTCGTCTTGATTTTTTTAATAATATCACTGCAGATATGCCGTGCGGTTATGGCGAGGGAGTATGGAGAGGCAGCGTCAAAATCACACACACACACACACACACTAGGCTAGGGTCTCCAGTTCGACCGCAATCTAAATCGCTCTTCCCCGTTATAAAAGTAAATAATAATCACCACTGCGCTTTTGACGGTATTTATTTGAATAAACGTTTCGCCAGACACCCAGCTCGCTCACGGATAGCAGGACTGACTCTGTCGCTAGCTAAATAGGTTAAGGGTTAGCATGCATGTCTTTCTTTGTGCGTGCATTCGCCGGACCCACGCTGTCTGCCGTGAAACGTAAACACAAATCATTTGACAAGCGCACCAAAATTGAAACGTTTGCCGATATTTATTTCGTCCGCGCGAGACGCAGGGTTCGGCCGCGATTGTTTTCCGTGCGCGCGGCGCGCGGCGCGGCGCGAGCACGTCGAGGACCCCATTTATTTATTTATTTGAATTATTTCGCTTAACTGTAGAACGGCGAAGGCCGCGTCGATAGTTTCAAAGTTCCGCACGTGCGGGGTGACATAATAATCGACGGTATTAACGCGATCGGTGTAGTTCTCCGAACGAACCGTGTGGTAACCGCACACCGAGTAAAGTAGAAACAAGGTCAAGCTATGATTTGTTGTTGTAGAATTCAAGCATCAATATCTACAGTTTCTCTTTTTACTGCAGCCGTGCAAAGGGGACGGATGCCACCCACACAGCCACACCACGGTCAGTTCGCCTTGACAAATGGGGACCCACTGCACTGCCATTCCTACTTATCCGGATATATCTCTCTACTACTACGAGCGGAGCCCTACCCAACTTCTCGGTATGGCAGTCAATGCATGCAGCCCAACAACATCATGGGCATCGAGAACATTTGTGAACTGGCGGCCAGGATGCTGTTTAGCGCGGTAGAGTGGGCCAGGAATATTCCCTTCTTCCCAGACCTCCAAATCACCGACCAGGTCGCCCTTTTGAGGTTGACCTGGAGTGAGTTGTTTGTGCTCAACGCTGCTCAGTGCTCCATGCCGCTCCATGTGGCTCCGCTTCTGGCGGCGGCCGGCCTCCACGCCTCCCCCATGTCTGCGGACAGAGTGGTCGCCTTTATGGACCACATTAGGATCTTCCAAGAACAAGTAGAAAAGCTCAAAGCTTTGCACGTTGACTCTGCTGAATACAGCTGTTTAAAGGCCATCGTTTTATTCACTTCAGGTAAGTTTCATTTCCCAAACATCCAGATTGCGTTTCAGTGCGTCTGAAACGAGGGTTATTTTAATAAAACCTAGAAAACGGCGTGGGTGCTGGTATTAAAACACACACACACACACACACACGTCGCAGTAGCCACGTTAGTGCAAATATTGTGCAGAGCTCTCTAATGCTAATTTCAGTGAACAAGCATAACTAAGAAAATTATTTCCCCTGACTAATATATTTTTAAAGCCTTCGACGTATATTCAGTACAACGCTTGCAATTCTGTTTAACGCTTAGGAATTTATTTTAACACTTAAGCTCCTTTAAGAATTAAACGGTGATGCGATTAATATTTTGTGAAAGCCAGCATAAATAAAAAAAACGCGATTTATGTAGTCGTCCGAAATGATGGGACAAATAAGTTTCCCTGTATCACACGGATTTTTAAACTAATAACAGCCTGATGCAATGCACATAATGTTAGAAATCGAGCACCGTCGACTTGCAAACTCTTTAACTGTAGCTTTATTCATATTTTGCTGTAGTTTCGCAATGCATAAGCCTAATAAGATCTTGAAGGGCAATCAATTATTTGTATTTATTTGCAATGACAGATATTAAGGATGTCACGCTCGAAGGGAGGGGGGGGGGGGTGAGGCTGTGCAGGAAAGGGAAGAAAGGCCTAATGCTCCGTTTACACATATCACAGACCAGCTCTGCGCTTATATACATACATACATAGATATATAGATATATATTCACGTTGCGATAAACGCTAGTGGCTAGTTTTATTTCATCGTCCTTTATCGTAGCGGGCGACGAGACATTTTTCGCGTCGTTAAAAGCTCGCAGCTCTTCCTTGTTTTGTTAGGATGATCCAGGGATCCGAGACACATGCTGGACTCGTTCCAGAACTGGGTCATGACCCCGACTTCCTTTCTTTATTTGTGTATCACAGAGCTAAAGCGAAAAAAAAAAAAAGTTTTACAGATTTAAAACTTCACGGCGAATATATTCGCTCGGATATTTACGACTCGAGAAGGCTTTAGCAGCCTACCAGTTGCACAACAGAGAGTGCAAATACGCTGTTTTGATTCCTTTACAGACAGTGCTTCCTATACAGCGACGACGGCGACGTATAAATGAGTCAAAACGTAAAAGAAGACGCGTTAAGGGAACAGGTGTTAACATTATACCTTTAAAAGCTCGTGTCACGTAAGGCAGCGTTTTGCAATCACCTTATTGATTTAAAGTCTTACACCACCTCTTGTGGATATTTTGCTCTTTAAGTCTGCTGTCGATTTTTTTTTTTTTTTTAAAAAAAGGGCTTTGAAAACCGTTTAAAAGTTTAGGATTAAAGAGTGTTTTGGTTCTATAAATGTTTAATAAAAATATTACCGTACCACAGATGCAGCACAGCACGCTTGCACTTTTTAATTTTTTGACATTTCCAAAAAAATGCATATTGTGCTCCTGTTTGTCTGTATGCCATAATGGTATAACCCACGTGCTGCTAAATCGTCCTTTTTATGGAGATAACCCTGGTCACGATTGAAAAGGTTTAAAACAGCTCACGTGCTGTAAGGTTTACTCAGTCAGCTCTCTTTTATATTAAAAAAAACACCTAACCAGCAACGATTATAAACGATTTACGTGTCTCGTATGCATTTAAACGTAAAAGCTAAAATGAACTAATGCGGCGCGCGCGTTGTTAGGCTACGTGCTATAAGGTATGTGATTCA
The DNA here is from genome assembly GCF_018831695.1 of Puntigrus tetrazona. Classification (NCBI taxonomy): domain Eukaryota; kingdom Metazoa; phylum Chordata; class Actinopteri; order Cypriniformes; family Cyprinidae; genus Puntigrus; species Puntigrus tetrazona. The sequence continues at coordinate 2,850,533 of NC_056716.1, forward strand.
ATAAAATGCTTTAGGGTGCCTTGCTGTTTTGTAAACGGGTGCAGAATTGATATAATAGACGTTTGATTATCTCTCCATTCTTTATAGATGCTTGCGGCCTGTCAGATGTGGCCCATGTGGAAAGTTTGCAAGAGAAGTCCCAGTGCGCTCTGGAGGAGTACGTTCGGAGCCAGTATCCCAACCAGCCAACTCGATTTGGGAAGTTATTACTGCGCTTGCCCTCTCTCCGTACAGTCTCGTCTTCGGTCATAGAGCAATTATTTTTCGTCCGATTGGTAGGTAAAACCCCAATTGAAACCCTCATCAGGGATATGTTGCTGTCGGGGAGCAGTTTTAACTGGCCTTACATGTCGATTCAGTAGGCAGAAGGAATGATCAAAGGGGGCTATGACTACAATAGTTAGCGCTTCTTTTGTAGAAGGAAACGGCTGTTACACGAGTTTACTTTCACGAAGAGAGACTTTCATACAATGACTGTGAATTTTAAAATTGAGACATTCAGTGAAGCCTCGAAGTCCAGAGATCGCTCCCAGTGTCATTCTGAACAGTTTGTTCCAATGTTTTTTGTTTGTTTGTTGTTTTTGTAACAAATGCAAAAATGAAGAAATAAATAAATAACCCACTAAAATTAACACAAACGGGAAGAGAAAAAAAAAAGGCAAGAGAAAAAAATAATTCAAGGATTTTCATAATCGTTTCTGGGACAGCAAAACTATAAAGTGCATTTAAGCGACAATTTGGAAAGATTAAGAAGAGAAGAAAAAAGTTCTTTTTTCCAAATTGCTTTATTGTCCTGTGTCCATGTATCTATAGCTGTTTTTTTGTAATTTTTTTGTTCCTCCTTTCTGGTTCCAAACCGGCCTATGTGATTCTGTAGTATGCAGTTGTTGTTTTTTTTTTTATTTTTATTTTTTATTATTATTATTTTTTTTAATAACCACGACTTCTTCTAAAACAGTTCAGTAATGTAAAGACGTTCTTCGAGAATTCGAGAATTAAAACTAAATCCACAGCAATATAGGCTATGCTTAATGCTGCAAGCGCACTTACTCCATTGATGTCCCTTAACGAACAAGAGTAGGGATTATTTCCACGATCAGCTCGAACTCACACACACGGATGCCAGAGCATTTGTAGAAACGTTCCAGTGTTTTGCGCTATTCTTCTGACTGATGTAGACACCACAAATCATTACCCAGGAGCAATACTCCACTCTGCAAAAAAAAACTATCAGTTATATGCGCCACTAAAGTATTCGCAAAATCTCATCGTGTATATTCGGTTGAGAGTTACGACCTGCTTCCATTTGTATTTTTAATTTTTTTTTAAATATTCGGGTTGGGGAATGGTCGTCAGGTTGTAACGCAAATAGCAGAACAACGTGTTTGATTTTACAGTTAGACCCCCACTTAACATTTTCGGATGTATTGCTGGAACCCACCTTAAGTTGCGCCCGTGCGAATTCTCGCTCAAGTGTTTTGCCACAGTAAACTGTATTTTGAACGTAGGGGGGGGAATGATGGGTCATCGTTCTTTTAATGATAAAGCAGCAGTATTAATAAGGCGTCCCTATAAACGTCCCTCAACACTTAAAGCATTAAAGTGCCTGTACAGCGCAAATGTGTTATTAACGGTTACTGAAGTCTATACACCATGGGGAACACGCTTAGAATTTACAAAATAAGTCTTATAATTGTTCATTTCACTTGAGGGAAAAAAAAACACAAGTAGAGGCAGTATTCTTGTAAATATAGGTCAATTCATTTCAAGGACTTTTTCTTTATACAACGTATATGTGATTAAGAATAAAACTGTGGTTGCCAATTTTTTCGGTAATACAAATGTCTTCAAATGAGTGACAGACTTAGCTAGTAGCACTGAAAGTTCTGTTTGTAATGTACATACATATTAAGACAAATGTTTTGGTTTTTTTTTTTTTTCTTCCTTTCTTTTTCATGTATTTAGACTGTGAATGCATGGCCACAGGTCGCTAACCTATTTTACCTTTGATATATATATATAAATGTAAATGTTTTTGACTGTATAGATATAATCTGTGCATTCAGTACACTAGCCCTTGTATTTAAAAAGACAAAAAAAAAATGGAAAAAAAATGTTCGACGATAGGTTGACACTTAACAGGGTGAGCTGGTTTGGAAAGGGGTGGCTATTTTGACTTGGTGTTCTGCTCCTTTTCGGTCTGTAACAGATGCCTTGTGTGTGTATGTGTGAAAGCTTGCAATTTCGTCCTTGTTTTGAGGCTTTTCTTCAACACACAAGACACCATGTTGTGATTGGATAAAAAGGGATCATATTGTGTAGTTGATTGAACAGTTATTTTGGGCTGTTCTCTGCCACATATGGACCAGTGAATGATACATGATTGTAATTATGAACAGTTTAAACTGACCCACGTTTTTATATAAATATATAAAATATATTACTGCAGGGTATTGATAACGTATAGATACTTTTTTATTATTATTGATTATTATTAATTGCAAGTGATATACGTGAGTGTGTGTGGAAGTTTATAGTTGAAAACAATTCTTGTTTGTTTGTGTTAGCTTATTGTAAACAAGCATTCTGCTGTAAATTTGTTCTTGGTATTAAATTATAATTTATGAATTTGAAATCAAAAGGCTTTCAATGTTGTGTTATTCATTAGCAGACAAATCTGTATGAACTCATGCTCTGTCTCAAACTGCTGAAGGTTGGGTTTACGTGCGTGTGTGTGAGAGAGAGATGAGAGAAAGAGATGAGAGAGAGCGAGAGTGAGTGTGTGTGTGTGTGTGTGTGTGTGTGTGGGGTTGGGGTGCGAGGGTGACTCCGAGGTTTGGCATGGGAAATCGTCCAGGTTACGTCTAAATTTGGCTATGTAAATACACGTGCAAAGTGCTGTAGTGAGAAAGTACTTCTGATTTGCCCTCTAACAATTTACTTTTTCTTTTTTTTTTTGCACATTAATATTAATCCGTCTTTGAAAAAACATCAATTATCCCGTCATTCCGGATATAGATCGCGCGCGCGCGCAGGGGGTTCTCGCTCGTTGCCTCGTTGGGTGTTACTTTTCATTTAAATACAGAAAATCTTCTCGGGACAGGTACTGACACGTCGGAACTGAAGTCGCATGAAACGCAACATTGGACGTTCAATACATGTCAAATGAAATGCCGTCTCGTTGTAAACGTGACAAATGACAAAACGCAGACCCACTGTTTGTTCTGCCTCGAAAGCGGTATTTTATGTGTCGCGTTTGGGGCTATCTGTTAGAGGACACCGAGCGTGTGAAGCTATCCTGTAAACTGCGCCTTCAACTTGGTGTCCTATTAGTTGAGTCAATATGGCGTCTTGCGATTCAACGCAAGCTACGGCTCCCCGGAGCAAAGCGGTGTCTTGTAATAGAAACCACATTGCTGGGAGAAAAGGCCCCCTCAATCGACACCGAAGGCTCCAAAAAAAAAAAAGAGCTTCAGACAGAAACCGTGTTAAAGTTTTTGTCAGCAGTCCAAGGGTCCTAAAATGCGAAGATATGCTTGATATTTTCATTGTCAGTGTAATTAAAACTTACTTTCCTTTTTTCGTAGGGTTGTGTAGACCCAATTTAACAAGACCACCGCTAGCTCGTTAGTTTCTCCCTAAAATACAGTAAATTTCCAGATCTCTTTTTGCAAATTCTACTACCTGGTGTATCAGAGGACTTTTTTTACGCTTTATTGTTAGGATTTTTGACCAGGCACACTAAGATAGCCTAAGTTGTGATGGCTGAGGGGAAATGGCGCGAACGATAATGACGCCACTGCTCGTTTTTGCCTAGCCTAATAATACAAATAAATATATTAACAATAATAATAAACGGTGCAGTGTATATTATACAACCTTCATATTAAATGAATGTATTTGTTTCATTTCCTTATTTAGCCTGCTAAAGATTCAGTGTCCTCCTTGAAACTGATCGGGAAAGCAAGACTAATAGCGTAATTCTGGTAAGTTTGTTTGTTTCGGGGCTATCGGCAAAGGCCTGTTTGGGTGATCGGAAATGATTGATGGATGTTTGTTATTGTTTTAAATGCGGTCCAGGATGTGTGTTTGATGAGAGCGCTAATGCACGTAGCAGAGGAAGGCATGTAATCATGACACGGTGATGAGACCTATTAACTACTCGGGATACTATTAGTAGTTGCTTAACGATTGCATTGGCATTGCATGCTTTAAAAAAATAATTCCAGTACGTAAGTCTTTGCAACAAATTCCACCGTACACAAACGCCGCAGACCTTAAGTTGCATGGTAGCATGTTTTGCCGTCAGTTCCTTCGCTTTAAATGCACGTTTTGCTTTGATAGGCTTACCAGAGCAGGTTAGTAGTAATTTGGATCATGGCTTCACAGACTTGATTTTAGTTGACAGAGCGTGTGTTGAGGCTGAACTCTATAATTTGCACTTCTGTTCTTTTATTAGCGTCGGACAACGAACTAATGAGGTCTCCCTCAGTACAATGTCACTTTTATTTATTTCTTCGTGGAAAAAAATAAAGTACTGTGGGATATGGCTGACCGGCCGAGCCAACAACAGATGATTCCTAACCGCTTCTCCGTTGATTAACTGTGTATCTGTGGCGGGTTTTTTTCTTTTAAAACTCGCGTGAAGCGCGTTCTTGCAGGTGCGAGGGCTTTGTTTCGTGAAGGCGTTATCGTGTGATGCTGCATGTTCGGCAGAACTGCCTCAAAACCCGTTACCTGCGCTGTGTAAATGTAAGGTGTCGGCGAGGGGTTGAAGTGCTCGGCCATCCACCTAACATCAAGCTGCTGGTGTTCCTAAAACAATTAAATCCAGGCCCAATTTGAAAAGTTAGCACGTGGTTATCTGGCCTAACCGCGGTAGTGTAGCGAAAAGCACTGTTTGTTTCAACTTCGTTTTAATATCAGGTTAATGATGACCCGGCCTGACACTTGCTTTGTCTTCGAGCTAAGCAAATGTGGTTTCGTCGGTCTGTTAGAGTCCTTAGCAAAAGTCATCGTAGCTTTGAGATAGGCTATCATATGCTCGCTTGTGTTGTTCGTATGATGAGCTCGACGAAGGAAGAGCCAGCAATTGGTTTCCATAGCGACCTCCAAAGAGCAGCGATAATAAGCAAAGCATAGACCCCCACTCCCTCAGAAAAAAAAGACAATTTAACGTCTGTGTTGTTACTTCACGTCACTTGAGTATCAACATATTTCTGTTTCGTTATATTTATTGCCCCTCGCAAGATTTTCTGAATATAGAGGGGACCCGTCCGTGATTCCGACCCTCTGATTTATATCGGTTTATGTGAGAAAAACTCTCGTCGCGACCTTAGTATTTGGCTTTTCAAATAACGAGGTACTTTGGAGAACTTTTGTCTGACGTCATCTATATATTTGCCGCAAATTGCGTGGAATGGAACGATTAAACAACAATTTAACGTGGCCTAGTCTAGCACGGTTTTCTTCCCTTTTCACGACTGTTATAAGTAAACACTTCTATTTGATAATGTTCATATTAATAACCAACCGCCAAATGCACGATTGGGTCAGTGCGTCTATTATATATATATATATATATATATATATATATATATATATATATATATATATATATATATATATATATATAAATAATTCCAAAATGGAGCCATAAAAATACTCGTATTGGGAACCCAAAACATAACATGCTTTATTGCGATGTATGTGTATTTTTGCCTGTCCGTGTGTCTTTGTTATTTTGAATAAAGTGCTTTAAAATAGACTTGCTGCTCTCGGCTCGGTGGGTTCCTCTCTCTAAATGTTAGAAAATTGTGCCATCTACCCGCTATTCACAGAACTGTCACTTCCAGGACCTCCCGAGACCTTGAGCCAACTTTAACACAAAGGGAGAGACCGAGGGGGTTGGTGAGATGCTTCGAAGTGTAGTCTGTTCGGTCTGGGCTAAAATAAGCGTTAAGTCAATAACATTAAAGACTTTAAGCTTGATATATTATTTTAATATAACTTACAACGTAGGCTACCGAAGCAAGGCGAGAGATTACATCACTGCAGCCCAGACCTAAATAAACCAATGGGCACCCCAGCCACCCTTCTATTTTCATTTTTCCCCAAAACATTTTTTGGTCTTTCCATTCGTACAATGACATGTCTAATCCTCGAGGCTATTTTTTTATTATTACTACTCAGATCACACGACGATCTACGAACTAACGCTTAATGCTTTAAAATTACAAAACGCAATAAGCGCAGTCCTCGAACGAGTAAACGCCATGCTGTTTCTAACGCTGTTTCCGTTTTATCAAACTCGTGCGTCTTTCTGTAACGCGCCATCACAGTCTGCGCTGAAGTTTTTCCTCTTCCACTGATCTGTTGGGAGCAAAGGAGCAGGTCACGCGCTGATCTTTAGCACAGTTTCAAATGGACGGGTTAATTCTTGTTTCATTCATTAGCATTCCCAGTGCACGGGTCCCTCTCAGACATCTGTCTTGTATACCACACGTCTTTACAATGACTTCCATTGACTGTTTCTTGAGAAAAACACACATCCAGCTTTCTGCTTTTTTGGTTACCTTCTTCTTGCGCTAAACATTCCGTAGTTTTTACACGATCGGCGTGTATTAATATTTTGTCGGCCCTGTTAAAGCTGTGCTTCAAGTTAAGAACTGGGTGAGTGGAATAGGCCCACATAGGGGCGGACATAGATAGGTTAACATTAAAAAAAGGTGGCTATTTGCACCAACTCACAGTCTCTAAAGGGCCCCCCTAAACCCCCCCGCCCCCGTCCAAGGCATAGGCTTAATATTTTTTAAATGCTGTGTGTCTTTGTGTTGACAAGGTAGTGTCGTTTGCTAATAGGTTACTCGTCAACTCGACTAACATCTTGAACCGAATGACACATTTCATTTTGAGTTCGTAAGATTTAGATTTTTTTTCCCATGTGTAGCACGCGCAGCGTCGCTTCAAAATCCTTTTTAACGACTGAATTGAAAAGACTTGGACGTATAAGGGTAAAGAGGAAAACATTAGCCACACAACGTCAACAAAACGTGATACCTGTCTAAAAAGCGGCCTTCAGCCGAGCGCACGCGCTTTGTCTGCCGCCGGAGTTAAACGTCGGTCTGAGTCAGTGAACCCGCTTTACCGCGCGGGAGAGAGCAGCCAATGGGAGAAGAGAGAGGGAGAGCGCGAGAGCTGAGAGTGTCACAGCACCATCTAAACTAATATGCAAAACTTGGATTTTGACTCGGAAAAACTACTAGTGAATGCAAATCTGGTTAGAAAATAACCCATAACACGCTAATCGGTTTCAAAAGGACATTTTGAAGATATAACTTTCGCGTGTTTATATTTAGAACCACGTGCAAAATCTCATTAAAGGCACGTTTTTGTGGTGAACTTTCGAGGACTGTTTTTTTTTTTTTTTTTTTTTTTTTTTTTTAGCGTGTGGGGTCAGTTATAATTGTTATAAAATTTTTCATTGTTCATTTAAGTCGTCTCGGTGCTGACATCAGGGTGTAAATGTTTCAGAGCGATCAGAACCATATTGAGAACAAATGTGTACTTTTGTTTAAAAAAATCCTACTGCTTCTATTGCTGCTGCTGTTATTAGTAGTAATAGTAGTATTGGTGGTGGTGTTAACTGGTTAACTAATGTCGTCATGGGCAAAATAGCACTTTTTGATAGGCCTACTGTTTTTCAATTTATTTCGAAATATTAAGATGTTAAGATATTATTAACCCCACGAGCATACGAATAGCAAGTGTAAATCCTTGCGACCTGTAATATGTAAAGGCGGTCGCATCTATTGAACGGAATCCGGTTTAAGAAACGAATGCAGGTTTTCCTCAGCTGTGAAAGGCGCTTTAAAAAACAGTGACGAAAAGCGATCAAACAAAGAAGCGTGCAATCGCCGTTGAATAAGCCGTAATGATTTAATAAATGATTGATTCATTCATTATTGCATGTTTTTATTGTTTCTTTTAGGGTATCCTTTATTGTGTGATTTAAGCACGTTCAACATAAACGGTGTGATACGCAAGACGCTTCTCTCTCACACACGCTTTATTAGTTTAGAGCACGCTAACCCAATCGTTAATATATATATATATATATATATATATATATATATATATATATATATATATATATATATATATATATAAGATAACGGCGTTTCAACGCGACGCAAATATCAAATCCTCTCAATAGAGCAGTGTAAAAAGACACCGAGCGACGGAGGCCTTGGATATCTTTGTCCTCGACCGCTGCCTGTTATTCTTTCTTCTCCATCCCTCCGTAAAGGCGAGAGACGCCTTTCTTCGAGAAGCAGCGTACACTTCGACAATCAAACGCACCCGAAAAGTTTCTTTCTTTTTAAACGCAACTTAGATTTTAATAATGACATTCGTCGCTCGGGTTGCGAACTCTTCTTTAAAAATAAACAGATGCATACATAAATAAATTAACACGTCAACATAAAATGAAATAAACACGTTGATCGTTTTTTTATAAATATATAGGACGCGCAATTCTTAATCGTTTCGTTTGCCTCCATCAAATTAACAGCTGATTTTTTCTTCTCCCCCCCCCCCATACCGTCTCGAATTTCGCGCGGCTGAGTTCGAGTTTGAGGCGCGCACCTAAACATCTGAAGAGTGAGCGCGCAGTGATAGCCTACTTAGAAAGACACAGACCCCGACACCCGCGCCACCGCTTTCATGATAGCGGCCGATGTCAGTTCTGGAGACACATGCTCCCTGTTTCTTTTTTCGAGATCATTAGCGGCCCCCTCCAGCTACAATCCTTGCATGGATTGAACAATAAGACACGGGTGCATTAAATTCTCAAGCACCGCTGCCAGTCACGCTGAGAGAGGTAAGCATGTTGTCGACTTCGGCGCGGAGGTGCTTTAAGAAAGAAAATATAGCTGGGGAAATAAAATAAAGGGGGAATATATATATATATATATATATATATATATATATATATATATATATATATATATATATATATATAGGATTTAACAGAAAAAAAACATTCATATATATAATACTTTTTTTTATTAATTTAGAGAACAAAACGTGAGTTTCGTAAATGTTTGTTGGAACTGTTTGATTTTGTTGCGCGCATCAGAAACACAAGAAACAGACGTCCCTCTGTTAAAAGACGGGGTTTTTTTCACTGAGGGTGCCGTTTTACGTTTGAAAGCAAGATGGCGCTGTTTTGTTCATCTGTCAAAAGAGAGCTTCCTGTGCTTCCCGCTGGTTTGGTCACACACACCGAACTTATCAGACGTTGTCTTTTTCATCGGTCAGGTTCAATATATTACAGTTATCGGAAATGTATCAGCCAACAAGAAATTGTGATTTTTTTAATTTTTTTTATTTGAAGATTCTATTCGCCCCCTTTTTTTTTCATTCGTGCAAAAAGTATTACCTTTGCGTTTGAAAACCAACCGTGCGCCACAAATAAACAAATGAAACATTTGTTCATTCGCATAATATAAATCTGTAAATTTGTTACAGATATTTAGTCATTTGTTATTTGCAATATATCACCTTCCCATTTATTTTAAGTATTACGTGTACTTTAAAATGTGGTACTGTGAACATAAATCGTCTTCTACTAAAAGACTGCTTTGCCTTCCTTTCCAATTCATGTACGTTTATTTATCGACATATTTATTGCAAATGATATATATATTTTTTTTTTTGTTTTGTTTTGCTGCTGACTTTATTTTGTCTGTACCTCTGCACTTTCACGTGTGTTTTGTACATTGGACTACCTTGATGTTTAATGTTTGCATTTCTCGTTGTGTTTTTCAAAAATACGTTTTGTAAGATAATTCACACGAATTTTGAGAATAAGGAAAAGGAATGCTTGCTGTTTATTATAGTGATATAATAAACAGCGTTGTCTGATAACTGCATGGCTCTTATTTTATTGGGAATCCGGTAAAAGGTTTCACAACAACAACAGTTTAGAAATAAAAAAACGGCAATGTTTTGATACACGTTGAAAACCTTATAAACGTACTGTTTATACGAAACAATAATCATTTTTAAATAAATGTTTATTATTATTATATTATATAATTATTATTGTGATAAAGTAAAACTATTTTTTATGAGGATTTAACACTCAAAATGAGTAGACCTGTGTTTTCCTGTATCTTTTCCTTTTGTCTACAGCGTGCAATAATGCAGTCATTTAAATCTCAATTAAAGTATAATTGAATTTCTGTATATATTTACTGAAACTAACTAACTAAACGTAATTATGTCATAACGTCAGGCGTCCATGCGGACAGCTTTAGGAACAAATGTAAAAAGAAAACAGATTTCTAAATATGATTGACCTCCACGATCGACCCACTGAACTCATTTTTTCCTCCTAGCTGTGTTTACCTTCACTGACAACTGCAAGTCTAACAAAGTCTAGATATATATATATATATATATACATGTAAACGGATATTTTTATTTGGATTCTAAAATAAAAATAAAGTGATTAGACACTGTTTATTAGCAATTGATAAATGTTTTCAATTGTTATGTTTTTGAAATGTATCGATAATAATACTAATTATTATTAGTAGTAGTAGTAGTAGTAATAGTAGTAGTTGCAGTAGTAGCTACTACTACTACTACTACTACTACTACTACTACTAATAATAATAATAATAATAATAATAATTAATTAATTAGTGTAACCTGACATTTCTACAGTTTTCCATTTTTTCAGCCTTGTATGTACAAAATTATTACCTGTTACTTCATAAATCAATTCATTCAGAATGTAACGTGCAACATAATAATAATTGTTATTATTAATGTTATTATTAATTAATAATAAACACGTGCTTTAATCGGACAAACAATATCATCCTGCCATTTAAAACACAATAAGACAATAATAATCACATTAGTTAAAACACAGGTTATGGGTCTGTTTTTAGAAATGTTCACTGAATGTGGAGCTCTCTGAACTTTATCGCTAAATGTAAACAAGTTGTCAGTTTGGAAATAATCTTCTTTACTTTTTTTTTATTATTAGAATGAAAATTCAATCTCCCAAGCTTAGATTAGGCAGATGAGATTTTTTTTTCCTTGTCACCGGTTGGGCCAGACTTCGGAGGACAATAATGTGGCAATTGTGGATGCTATGTGACCCATAAAATTTGAGGGTGGCTATTCTGGCTTTGGTATATAATTATGCAAAACACTTTGTATAAAGACTTGCCATCCGATCTAATGATAGGGCCTACAGTCTCATTTCAAAAGAGGGAGGGTCCCACAACATATTCACCCTTAAAAACAGGGAGGGAAACCTGCATTCTGATCATTCAAGGTATACTGCGAACTAACAGCAATAATCGAGTCGTTGTATACTTAGAAATGCAACTGTTTCAGTAATGGCAACAATGGAAGAAACGAAAAACACAGGCCTATGCATGCTTTTAAATGATGTGACAAAACACAAAATGGTGACACTTTACAATAAGGCGCATTAGTTAACTTGAACTATGCTTCTACGCTATTTAGTCAGCGTTGGTTCATTTCAGCATTTACTAATGCATGATTAAAATCGCAAGTTCTGCTAGTTAACATTACTTAGACTGCAATTATACTGTATTTCATTGTTCATTCACGTTAATTCATGTTAATGAATGACACCTTACTGTAAAGCGTTACCCACTAAATTTCCAAAAACGTGTATTTTCACACGAAAAACAATAGGGAGTATTTTGCAGCTATTTGTGCAGATGCATAATGGTAACGAAACGATAGTCTTGTTATATTAATTAATATTGTATTATTATAGATCTACTAATTATTATTAGACCTTTATTCATCCCCCATAGACCTATAGCTCTTCTCTCAGGACTATCGGGGACAACTTTAACGATTTGGGTCGACTTTCCTGCAAAACACAATCCTAACATCACCTTTACTCGCGTTAAAGGTCATCTAAAAATCCTCTGGCGTCCCAAACCAGTCAGATGCAAGTTATTAAGTAAAATATGAATAGGCGCGTCCTTATGGGAGCTGGTGGGTCCCGAGGTTTCGTCAGAAACACAAAAATATTCACCTTGTTACTGAAAGTCTGCCACCGAATATACTGCACGATATATAGACTTTACTGCTGATTTGCCGAAAATGCTGAATGTGATATATAAATAATAATTAGATCAGGACGAGGGTGGATGAAAACGGCCCAGGAAGATTATTACATCCTCTCAGCTCCACACTCATTTCTTCGAGTACCTGGGTTGAGGTATCTGCGCAGTAAAAAGAAATACTATCGGAATTTCATGCAACATGTAACTGATAGAGATTAGAGGATAACGAAGCAGATTTGAGGAAAAAGAGACAGGAAGAAAGAGTCGGAGGCGCTCATTTACTCTATTTTATTTTTCCTTTCATAATTTGGTAATATTTCAAGTGTAAACTCATTGCACTTAGCCTATTTTGTTCACAGTAACCCTATGCCTACATAAAGTTTAGGATTATTCTGTTTTGTAACATAAAGGCCTATCGTGTCACGCAAACTGGTAAGTAAAAGAGTCAATCTCGAAAATAATGTTCCTTGGTTAATATTAAACACATCAGTATTTTGTTTGCTTTTTGGCATTTTTTTTCCGATGCACTAAGAGGGAACGGGAATCCTTATGCTCTCAAATGCACTTCAATGATCAAAATGCACTTAAAAAAGAAAGAGAGAAAGAAAGAGAAAATGTCAGTAGACTAATACCGCTTTGATAACGATGCTTTTGAATCAACTTTTTTTGGAAGTCAGAATACTGTAAGTTAGAATACTCCAAAAGCTCCGTGAAACCGGACCCGTTCGAGAACAAAAAAAGGAGTAATTATTATTAGTTTTATTACAAATAATATAATTGTTTGTTCTCTCTACGTGGCATTTTATGTGCATGCACATTTAAACACTTGTGCTGACCGACAGAGGTGTGAATCTGAGAGCTTTTCTACCAAATGAAGTGGCGGCAGAGAGAGAAATAAAGAGATGTGCAGCTGTCAGGGGTCAGGCGAGCTGAGATTGCTTCCAGAGATCCTTTGAAAAAATCACACGTTTGAAGGCTTAGTGCTGTGCTGCCTTCGCATTTCAAGCTCAGATCAGTGAAATAAAGGAGAGAAAAAGAGAGAGGGGGAGAGAGAGAGAGAGAGAGAGAGAGAGAGAGAGAGGCAGGCCGAGAGAATAAGACAGATATCCGCTAAAGAATTCATGATGAACAGAGGATTGGTCTGGAAAGAGACATGGGAAGAGACGGGATCCGTGTTTCGCTCAATAGAGAACAGAGATGATCATTTTTACCATTGCAAGCAATGTAGCCTATAACACAATTAAAGGAGCGCTGTTTAATTATGCCGAGCCTCAGTGGGTCTGTGTGGGTGTCTGAAGAGTGTGAAAAGTATAGAGCACAAAAATAAGCGCTGAATGCTATCTAATTAACTATAATGACGAAATAATTCATCACGCGCACTGACACGCAACACTGGACAGCCCGGGATAGTCAATCCGTGCACACCCCTTTCCTAAAGTTATATATATATATATATATATATATATATATATATATATATATATATATATATATATATATATATATGGGACGATCAAATAAAGGGTCAACGTCACAAATTATTAATTTGAGCCATAATTTGCATTGACATCAAATATGGTCTGATTTTGACTGATAACTGCATTAACTGATTACTTGGAGGCATTTTACCTTATTTATTATTATGCCCGAATTAGAAAACACCGGAAGGAGCAGAGAAGCTATATGCAGTTTATAGCTTGAAATTTACTACGCTCAAAATACAGACCATGCAAGCAAAAAAAAAAAAAAAAAAAAAAAAAAAAAAACAGAATTAACACTCTAGGTTTGATTTATGGCCCTCTTCTGCCTTTATACGGGTCATTCTGCAATATCGGGGAAAAGCCAACAAATAGAAGCGTTTTGCTTTTGCTGTCATTTTCTTTAAAAATACATGGGGGACTATTTATTAACTATGGAAAGCTTAGTGCATATGATTAACAACAACAACGAGGAATGCTACTGCAAAATAATATTAATAATAATAATAATAATAGCAACAACAACAGCTGTATTTAGTCAACATTCGTTCATTCGTTTCGCTGAACCAATAAATAACAGACAAATACAAATAAGAATATTTCGGAAGAAAATTCCTGTGCATATCTTAGCCGCTTAGTGATTTGCAATAAAGTTGATTCGATTGCTATCGCCGTTAAACACAGATTTTCGAAAATGTTCTTTTTTCCCGCGTGAATACACGACGGAAGATTTAAAAACGGTCCACTGACACCGTGCTCTTATTTTTCTGCTCAACGTTAAATCCTCAATGACTTCATGACACCTTCCCACATATGTTCGTCGCACAACATGCCACTAGCTTTGCTCCTCGGGCTGCGCCATTGGTTGACAAGTCTATTAAGGGGATGACAGGCGTAGAAGCCCATTTACACCACAGGTCTCCTAGCCAGACCTATACTGACACATGTGAAGATGTAGACATAGACCTTGACCCCTGTCAAAGCTCTTGTGCAAGACTTACTTTTGATATTTTGATAACATGGGAGAGCCTTCTGCAGGGCCAGCCCGAGCACGTCTGCATCTTTTGTGCCCATGTTGAATGGGTGGCGATGTTCCACAGTTCTTTAAGATGTCACCCAGATCGGTTCTAACACACATCGGCGTGCTCTGAATGATGTGAAATTGACACCTCTTGTTATTGCAGATGACAATACTGATATGAATATTCACTCCCGTGAAGGCATTTCTTTCTTTTCATTTTCCCCACACGGCCTCCCCTCTTCTAAGCCCGAAGCAGTGCTGCCGTATCTCCCATTAAAACAGTGACAGGTGCCATTAGTTTCTGTTTTGCATGTTTTTGATCTGTCCTGTGGCTTGTTGGAGGTGCGGAACATGCAAATACCCCACAGATTTGTAACCATTACAGTCTTTGGACATCCACACGCGGAGAGGAGAAAAGACTGAGAGTTATTTTTCTTCACGACCACTTTTTCATGCTTTCGGTTTAATAACGAGCGAGGTGTTAACGGACAGCTGCTGAGATTGATAGGTAGATGGTAGAAACGAAATAAGATGTGACAAAATGACATTAGGCAAGTTTAATCATCTCCGTTCCTCACTGCGATAATCATCTGGGGGGTAAAACTTTTCTGTCAATCCCAAATAATTGACAATGTTACGCCATGTTTAAGCGTCACATAAAGTTACAGACTCAATGACCGGCTATTTTTTTTTTCGTCGTTTAATTTGTTCCAAACCCGTACGGCTTTCATTCCCCCGAAGAATGAAAAAAATAAGGCGTTTTTTCAATGGCGTCCCTTTTCTACGTCCATGCTATTAAAGTCGAAGCGTTCAGGTTCGGACCAAACGTGTTGAGAAACATTCTGAAGAGTATCTCCTTTCGTGTTCTACAGACAGAATTTTCTAAGATCTAAAACCATGTTTCGGTCGCTTGAAAAAGCCTGTGTGCGAGCTGACCTGAAGCATTCGGAAAAGTAACTTTATTAGGCGCCTGATAATGTTATATAAAAAGAAATCTGCAGCCTCCTAATTAGGGAATTACTTTTGTACCCCGAAGCTGGAATGAGATGCCTCTGTCTTCCCTCTTGCCTCCTCCTTGGGACTGCCTGGAGTTGTTCTTTCAGCCAAAACACGGAGACCCCTTGCAGACAGTATGTGTTGTGCAGCTCTGATCTGGGCTATGACAGGGTACTCTAACAATATTAGTCTGTCGAACATGCTGGCCGAGCTGCCACTTTCAATTTGCCCGTGACCTCTTGGCCAAAAAATGGGGGAGAAGTGGCAGAATGCGGGACTGAAAGCTGGTATTATTTGTCTGACAGCTTCACTCATCTGGAAGTAATGCAAAATGCAATTCATATTTACACTCCACGACCTTGTGCTAGAGGAACAGAGCTATCTACATGCAGGCCGATGGAGCGGAGTGGAGCGGAGCGCAGATCGTTCCTCAGAATGAATTTGTCAGAGGGTTTCTTTCCTTATCATTAACGCGGGCTGAAGTTGCGCACGAGGGCCGAGGCCGACGTGCCAGCTTGCTAACAGTGAGATCAATGCTGTCGTTACAGTGGCGGCAAAAGGAAGTCACAAACCGACTTGAACACCGGGAACTTCCACCTGCAACAGACGTCAAATTAATGTGTTTCCTTTAGCCGATGTTACTTTAAAATTAGCAAAAATGTTTCGAAAAGAAAGCATTTTTCTGGTTTGTTCTAACATCTGTGCGTGCCTTTTAAGCACATTTCACGTTCTTTAAAAAACATTTCAAAGTGCACCTAAAAAACCTAAATCAAATCACCCTGGTCGAACAGGGATATCACCGGCACATTTCAAGGTCAATTTTTTTTTTGACATTTTATTTCAGAATAGAATCGATGTGTTCTAAGGTTATTAAATGCATCTACATGTCGTCTTTTAATCCTGGTTCCATGTGCCTGACCAAAACCTGCTGATCCGACATGCATCATAATACACAGAAATAAATTCTTGTGCATGTTAATAATTCTTGTCAGCGACTTTAAACATAAAAAGCAACATAATAGCTTCGCAACACGGAAAAAGAAAGCGTACGTTAAGCCAGTATCGATGTTTTCAGGAAACTTTTAAGACTTTTAAAGACACAAGTTAGCGTTTATAGACACAATGTGTTATTTGCAGCTAGACACAATTGTCCTAATGTTTTATTTACATGGTAATAAGAAATCAAAATGCATGTATTTGCTTATTTAAATCCACAGGCCTTGTCCCCTGCCTGCCCTTATAATCCCCTGGCATGTGTCTGTGACATCACATGGCTACTGGCTCCAAGTTCCCGTCCCCCTGCAACTGTCGTTAACTCTACGAACAAATGAAAAATGACTGGGAGACTCATTGGCTCCCACCGATGACCTTGGGTATTATTAGAATGACCTCTCTTTGGCTTGACCAAAAAACCTTTTGATATCATTGCTGGAAGTGCCCGAAACGATGGCCTCGCCGCCGTTGGGAAAAGCAGAGCTATGCACAGAGGGGGAAGGGAAAGAAAAGACCGGCTGAGCGGTCGGTGTTGTGTAAAAGTATATCTCTTTCTCCAGTTGCCGCCGCATAAATACTTAATTAGGGGACACAACCTGAGTTATTGTGCTCACCATCGCCTTGACCCTCTTTAACGACGACAAGCAATATTTTGGTTTTACATTGCAGCGGGATGAGAGGAAACGCTACAGAGCAAGAGCGCTTTCGTTGATCTGGATTTGCGTCACAGCTGGGTGGCTTGACAGTACTCTGACTGTGTGGTGGTCAAGTGCGGTGGGGGAGCACCGGCACAACCGGTCCGAGCTCGAGGAGGAGATGCGGTTGTGTCGGAATGGCAGCGGCGAGAGAAAAAAAAAAAAGCCGTTTCGGGGGAAGCTAGAGAACCGTGTTTCGCGGCCTCTGCGCGGCGCGGGTCCAGGAGGAATCACCGCGGGTCGCTGGCGGTGGGTGGGAGTCCTGCCCACGCGGCGGCGCCTGCACAGATGTTTTACAGCCTTGTGATACAGCAGACGTATCAAAACGCGTGCTTGCTGGAGTGAGAGAAAGGATGAGGAGTGAGAGGTGTCAACGGTTATTTGAAGCCTGTACTTTCTAGGATCAAGGTTACTCTTTTCTTTCTAACAAGAATGCTATAGATTACGCGGGACCCCGGAAATGCAAAACTAGTCATAAGTAGCAACAATACATTGTACGTGTCAAAATTATAGATTTTTCATTTATTATCATTAGGGTGGTAAGCAAAAATCGTTTTTCGTGAAGACGTTTCGTACGTTTTCAACTGTAAATATATCTAAAGCTTAAGTTTCGATTAGTAAGGCTAAGAGCTTCATTTGGACAACTTTAAAAGCAATTTTCTCAGTATTTTTCCCCACTAGATATTCGAATGGTAACAAATAACGAACCATACATCAATGGGAAGCTTACTTATTCAGCTTTGATGTGAACATTTCAAGAAGTTAACCCTTATGACTGGTTTGTGGCCCAGAGTCGCATATTAGAAAACATTAGAAATTATTATATGGGCACTGCATACCAAACAAAAGAAAAAGAAAGAAAGAAAGAAAGAAAGAAGGAGGCCCAAGAGGAAGATATTTTGAATCAGAAGGGGTAGCTAGCAGGGGGTCCTACAATTGTAATGATGTTATTTCTTTTTAAGTGCTCAGGATTTTTCAATCAGGCAGGGTGCAATTTGTTTCTCTTCAAATCTTTAAAAGACATGGGCAATGTGTTAAGAGGATGAGGATCGTAAAGCAAACTGATTATTGTAAGCCTGAAAACGGGTTACTGCATCTCCTTTTTAAAAAAAAAACATAGGTGCATGCATCCACACACACACACTACATATTTGTACCTGAAGTGTACATATTAATGCTAAATAAATATGAAGGATATGATAAATCGTTAGATAGATAGATAGATAGATAGATAGATAGATAGATAGATAGATAGATAGATAGATTCTAATATGGAAGCAAAGGCACAATGTGATGATTTTGTCTTTGAGGTGAAATGGAAGAGTACAGGGAGAAAGAGAAGGACTGATATATGAGGTTGTCCCTTGTCCCCTCTTCTGTCATTTGGAAATAAATCTGATGCCCTTTGGACTTTAACTCCGTACAAAAAGGGCAGTTTATTACAGGCTATGACGAGCAGACGAGAGACAGGAGCATCGGGAAAATGACAAGTGGAATGAGAAACGCTGGATGTTTAGGAGAGAGACCGGAGAGGGCTGGAGATTACTTCAAATGATAGCTATAAGCGTGGGATTCTTTGATGTAATCAGTTCTCTAAGTCCAAGGGCTTTCCATCATCACAATCTTGAGGCGCAGATTGGGAGATGTTGGGGCCTCTATACACGAGCTGGCGCGTTTAGGAACTCGATTTTAGAAGCCCATCACTCCTCATTCTTCTATCGATCAAAAATGAGATATCCCAGCAGAATATGTTATGCTCACGGGCACGACTCGCGAGTTTGAGATATTTATTGGCTATAGATAGTTTCATATTACTCTCTGCGTTGCTCTCTCCGTCTCTCTCTCTGTGGCGTTCTCGTTCATGCGTTCAAACGCATAAAGACGAAGTCAATAGGGTGCACCAAAGGTTGCAAGTCGAAGTCCGTCTTGTTTGGTTTATTTCAAGCGGCTCAAGGTACTTAAAAAGACAATTCATCCGGCATTACAAGAAAAAAAAATGTTTCGCAATATAAACAACTTTTTGTTTATTAGAGAAAACCAATTTAACCGATTTTTTCAACATTCATTCACTTTAATTTTTACGACAGCATGATTTAGTTTAGCCTGATGCAAAGTGATATTAGGCGTTTGAACGTGCGGTTTAAGATGTAAAATATTTTTTTTTGAATTGCCACTATATTTGCATAAGACACGTGTGGACAAAGTGAAATTATGTTCTGTTCCGGCACACGATGAAATGTCGTTTCAGCGTACGAAATCTCACCGTATCATTTTCACGGTGTCAGAATGAGGGCAGCATCCATTTTACGTGAATGTGCTTTTACCAGGGACGAACTTCACGTGTTCATCACATGATCGTCGCGGTGTAATAGTCATTTAAACAGGTCGCGCGCTGTCAGACAGGTGGCCGCGTCCCCTCAGGGAGAGTGTTTCTCCACACTGCAGGTGGAGCAAAAAGATTCCCTATAGAAGAGTATACACCACATTTTACATGGAAGTATACATCTAAAATATCCCTCCTCCTGTCTGATCGTCAGTAGTTTATTATTGTTTTGATATTATGATATTATACATATTATTACACCCTTAGATGATTCTTATCTTCATCAAAAAACCTTTACATATATATATATATATATATATATATATATATATATATATATATATATATATATATATATATATATTTTATTATTATTATTTTTTATTATTATTATTATTATTATTATTATTAATCTTTGAAAACGTTTTCACATTTTTACTTCAGGTCCGTTTCCTTGTTCTTTAAAGCACTCGTATACTTTTCGTAGGAGAAAAATAAAATAAATAAATATATATATATATATATATATATATATATATATATATATATATATATATATATATATATATATATATATTTTTTTTTTTTTTTTTTTATATAAGACAAAAAAGTTCTTTGGAGGACTCAAAAGTTCTCCTAAGTCGTCTGATTGATCTTCTTTGGTTCTAATTGGGACCTTTCCCCCCTTCACTCATTAAAGTTCATCGGATTCATCGCTTGTCTGGTTATTTATTTGAACATTTCTTTTAAAAATGTGCAATTTGAACACTTCGTCTCTGAAACTATCCATTTCTCAAATTAAAGAGCAGACACATGATTTATATTTGGGGGTTGCTCGTGAAACCGTCGGAATAAGTTTAAAGGGCAAAATGATCAGATTGGCTGCATGTATGTTTTCCCACCTCTTTACCTCCCTCTCTCCTTTCTTCATGCTTCCCAATTTGTCCTTTATTGAACCTTTGTCTTCAGTGCATCTGCTCGCAGTTAATTAAAATTTGAAGGGGTCACCGTTCTGACTTCAGGCTGCTTGCCGCCCTCCTTCCAGCAGCTTTCACATGAGCAAACTTCACAGGTGTAACACTGTGGCTAACAGCTGTTCAGGGACACTTACAGCACCTTTAAGTACAAGAGAGGAACACTAATGCTTCCCTTCTCTCTGGCAACAATTCAGACTGCCCTCAACCTCTGCCAGCACGTCTGAGCGCGCTCTGCGTCTCTCGATTTCGCCTTTCTCTTTTTCATTTCAAACGCGAGATGTTACGCCACAAAACGAGAACGTAAGCAATTCGGATTTTCACAAATGTAAAGATAACATCCTTTTTTTTCTTTCTATTAAAAAAACGGTTCACCACGAAGGCGTTTACTAACAGGGCAATCGACCATTAACATCACCATTTAGTATTTTTTTCTGCGACACTGGTGCGTAATGAAACACATTTTCTTTTTTTTTGACTCTTCGTCGGTTTTAAGGTCATGTGCCTCCTACTTTTTTTATTTTCTCGTACTTGTTTGGTCCAAATTGAAGCAGCCTAGCTGAATCTTCCACTTATCTAGTGAGCATCAATTTAGCTCCAGAATCAGTTTAACTCAAAAATAATTAATATGCAATCTCCCAACACCAATCCCCATCTACTTGATTAATTAAACAGAAAATATAGACCAGTGGACGATTTTTATTTATTTAATACTAATATCTAACAGTACTACTACTAATAAAAAATATATATAATTGAACGTAGTAATATTGCTATTATTATTGGCTTATATTATTTTTTATTTAAATACTTCTTCATGTTAATACATTTTAAAATAGTATATTATTTTTATTAACAAGCGCGTCTGCGCGTGACGCGACTTACGCGGCGCTTTGTAAATAAATAAATAAATTAATTCATTCATTCATTCATTCATTTAAATAAGAACCATGACCGGGCCATGATTATGTGAAATAACGTGTCGTTAAAACCCTTCTGCAACTAACATGTCACATAATCTGAAATACAAACGTCTAAGTGTACTTAGTTAGCGATATGTAATTAAGACGAATTGATATGATTGTTGGAGAGAAAAAAAAAAGCAAAACTTCTATAAACTTATTTCAAATGTAACTATGTATGTTTTTATTATATAAACCATAATCATCATTACCGCCGCCATCGCCGTCATCTTCTCTGCTATCAACATCATCACATTATCATAATTATAATCACAGTTTGTCTGGTCTTAATCTCTGTTGAAGATTGCCTCCTTAGACTCATTTCTTGTCATTAACTCTTTATTTACCACACTTTATTACCTCATCAGGAGTCATTCATTTCGATATGTGCGTATAATCCACAACGTAATATTCACACCGGGACGCGCAAAGATATAGGAGGAGGGAGGGGGGGGGGTCTTCAAAGTGCCCTGAAAATGACGGTGTGTAGCTGCCACTGGCATGCCAAAACCATAGTAATTGAATCATCCCTTCAATTCTGTTTGATAGAGCAGTCAGAAATTGGTCTGGATAACAGAGGCAGCTTTGAAAGCAGTGATGGATACTATTGTCCAATTTTGACCCTCTATTAACACGGCTTCTCAGCATCTGGATCTTTTCACCCCCTCCCACCACCAAGGCGTAAGGGCCAACCAATTTCTGTCAACACACCCAGCTCCACTGCTCTTATCCTTTCTCGACCCTATAGCCACGTAACATCCTTTCCCCTCTCCTCCGTCCTGGAAACAATTATTACCCCTCAGCGGTTATTCAGATTTTTTTTTTTTTTTTTTCCTGTGCGGTTTTTCCGTTTTGGAATGACAACGCTGCTGTATTCCTCATTCATTAACACAGATTTAAAAAACCGAGTTTCTTTGTGCACACCGCCGATGTTTATTTGTAATTCTAAAAAAATGAAGCGTAGCTTAAAAAAAGGGTTAAAACAGAAGAAAACAGAACATTTTTCCTTATCCATGACCACCAAACAAATATTCTTCGCATCATTTAATTGGAGATGAAAGCGCTGTAAAGAGAATGAGCGGGGAGGGAAAAAAGAGAAGGATGACCTTCTGGGTGACAGACATAGGTTGGAGGGTGGCATTTTATTGTGAGCCTCTCACTGAAAAGGAAGAAAAGGAGAGGACCAGTCAATTTAACGCAAGGACCAAGAGAGCAAGAGGGTTGCTAAGAGACGGGAGATGCTGCACAACTTCCATCGGGAGGCAGGCTCTGACCTTATGCAAATGCGGCTCCCCAAATCTTTTGTGGCAAAGGCAGCGAATTCCCCTTGCCGTGTCACCAATACCTGGCATCAAGCCTTCCCTTTCAGGCCATTCTCTCGCCAGAGAAAAGAGACCGGCACAGTTGAAAAAGAAGATGATGAGCCTCTCTGACAGACAGTAAGAAAACATGCTTTTGTGATGTTTTGCTGTTGGTTTTAATGTGGGAATAGGGTGTGCATGGGAAATTTACAATACTCGCGTTCTGCGCATTAGGCGCGCGGCATACGAAGCTTTCACAATGAACACATGCCTCCAAATGTCAGCTAGCCCCTAAGCCCCAGTAAGCGACATGTCCAAGGCTAAAAGCACCCACTCCCATTACATTCTCAAATTGCATCTCTTCAAGCTCTCTAAAAGCTCTATGAAGGCACATTAATGTATCCAAGCAATCAGACATGTGCCAGGCTTAGGCAGGCATGCAATAATTTGTGGCATGTTATTAGATCATATCAGAGCAGAGAAAGGGGGAGTATGCAGAGTATTCATATAATTACCCGTATATGGACCGAGAGTGGATGTCTGCCTCGTAGTCACTTCTGAATTATATGAATGCGTAATGCGCTTTAGTCTGAAACTATAAAATAAACAGAATTTCTCTCTCTAGGTAGAGATGCCATTTCCATATGAAACACCGAGCTCAGCAACAGCTAAACTAAAGGCTGGAAACGGAAAAAAAAAAAGACACATCTAAAGACATCTCGAGCCAGTTATGTGGCAAAATGTTATACCTGCTATCCGGCGGCTATTATTCAGTCAATCTAGCCGAAACCGGCCTCTAATATAAAAGGTTTTTATTTACTGCGATTGCTTCTTCCTACTCGAACGAATATTGCAGGTTCAATACAGAATAATCTCAGCCGACA
Organism: Puntigrus tetrazona; assembly: GCF_018831695.1. NCBI lineage: Eukaryota > Metazoa > Chordata > Actinopteri > Cypriniformes > Cyprinidae > Puntigrus > Puntigrus tetrazona. The sequence goes on from NC_056716.1 coordinate 2,874,288, forward strand.
GCAACAAAATCATCGACGCTCTCTAGTTTACTTTGAGCCACTTACTGTAAAGCCCAACAAATTAAGGTAACACATAAGTATTCAGTGGTATGAGTGCAATGTAAATGCATTCCTTTTGAGTACACAAAAAAGAGAGAATATTCCTTAAGCTATAAATCCACTCAAATGTTTTGTGTGGAAATAAATGACATAAAAACAAAAACATGTTTAAGTCCTCGAACCAACAGAACACTTTTGCTTATTAGCATATTATTACCATAGCGGCTCTTTATTAGTGTTATAAAGCACATATTCTTCATGACCACATTCTATATCCCTCATCCTACCCCATACTTAAACATAACAATTAACTTACTATTAATAAGCAGCAAATTAGGAGTTCGTTGAGGCAAAAGTCATAGTTAATGGTTTGTTAATTGGATGTTAAATTAAAGTGTGACTGAACAATAAACAATAACAGATCTATTGCGCAATAACGCTCAAAAAATCGTTTAATTTCAAAATGGGATCTTCATTAACTTTTGAAAAATGAACTTATGATTTGAAGAATTTGAGTTAAATGAACTCGTTTCATTTAGTGAATCTGACTGTTTCTCTTTTGTAAATGGGGCCAATGTTTTAAGATTTAATAACAGTAACTTTGAGATTATAATTTTATGCCCCCTGGTTTCACAGGCTTAGCCGTATCTATGAAAGTGCAAGTATGATTAAGCTGTAGAGTAATTTTTTTGTGTGGCCATTTTAGGATTTGCATTGTCATAACAATAGAGTTAATAGATATAACTAAACAGAAAACCTTACTAAGCAATTTTATCATTTACAAATTGGCTCCATTCACTTCTAGTGCCTGACCTTATAAATATCTTTTATTAATATCTAGTGCTGTCAAATGATTAATATTGATTATTCGCTTTCTAAATAAAGGTTTTTATTTATAATATATATGTGTGTACTGTGTATATTCATTATGTATGAATAGATTTATATTTAATATACAAATATAATATTATTCCTAAATATATATGTGTATGCTTGTATATTTATGTAGACAATAAATACACACAACACACAAAACCTTTATTTTGGATGTGATTAATCGCAATCATTTGGAATCACTATTTATTTAGAAACATCAAAATCATTGTTATTATTATTATTGGTAATAAACATTATGCCTCAATTACTGCTGAGTGAGATCAACTTTGTATTGAACCCAGAATATTACTGTAATTTCAGTCTTTACATCAGTTCATTATTTTTCTAAATAATACTTGGCGAGTATTCTCATATAATCAACACTGCCCTGAAAATTCAATAAACAGATGCAATTAGCAAAAGACTGCTGATCACCTTGCCTTGACACAAACGCATCTGTGTCTGCCCTCAGGCCGACAACGTTCTTTTTCTCTTTGTGTCTCAGTGCTTTTCTCTATTGTTTTCTTGCATTCTCTGCACAGTCTCCGCAGGGCTTTGTTACATCAGTCTCCGTAATCTGTTTGAGCAGTAGCATTGAGGTTCAAGGGTTACCTCTGACACTTGTCTCTCCAACAGGCAAACAAGCAACACCACATCTACCTGCTAAGACCTTGCAAACCAACAAGGCCCCAGAGACGACTGGAAGACAGCTGACAATGGAGGAGGCTGAGTCTGAGAAACATCTTCTCAAGGAAACGCTGTACTGCACGATATTCCATGAAAGGAAATGGTCGCACATCGCACGCATGAGGCACAAGAATACACGGCGTGACAAGGGAGCAGTAAGAGAGAAAGTGAAAGAGGAAAACAGAAACAGCGAGGGATTGGACGAGAGCTTGTAAAATAATGACAGCCAGAGGGCCAGAGGGGTTACAACCTTTTGAGAAGGCTGTATCGGGTTGTATCAGGTTATCTGAAGTGGTCACTGATAATGCCTTTCACACATGCTTCGTTTGATACCTTTTGCTGCCTGAGAGAGTGGCTTAATCAATACCTGCAGTGGATCAGTGCTCTGGGGTTACTATATGACCAGCTCGCCACCGGCTCTGCAACATTCAAGAGCCAGCTAATTGAGCTTTGTCATTTCACCAGGTCAACCTGAAAATAGCACATCCATTCATCAACCTTTATCTGTGGCAGAGACCTATCTTTCCACAGCTGTTCTCTCTACATCTGCTTCTTTCTACCGTGATGTTTCCATCGATCCCATCATACATCACTCCCGCCATCAAAGGAATTATTGGGCTGAATCTTCAAATGGCTTCTCAAACTCTAGTGTCAAATCATCCTGTAATGATGTGTTTGTCCATTCAAAAGCTACAAATAAGCATGCGGACCGAGGAGGAGATGTGTGATTTGCTTTCAGTACATTAAAATTGTGGACATTTCAAGGAGAAAATCCTCTGAACCATGTTGAATAAATTCGCAACTGATAGATAGATAGATAGATAGATAGATAGATAGATAGATAGATAGATAGATAGATAGATAGATAGGATAGATAGATGGATAGATAGATAGATTTTTCTAAGACATATTTATTAAAAGTTACTTAAATGTCTTAACTGAATCCTGGCTTAGGGTGTTTAAGAAACCGGAACCATATATGAAATAAGAACAAATACTAACCATGGGCGAAACTACAAAGAAACCCCAAAAAACAACACATACACAATATTAATAATGCTTTCATTTATTTGTTGATTTATTGGTCAGTTTTGTGTTAGAGTGTGTGCGAAGTGTTAGTACATTAGCTTTGCAAATAACAGGTCAACACAGCCCCACTTGATTTGACAATCCAGGCTGAAAGCAAACCAGAAAATGAAATATAGTCACTCTGAGTGCATCTTCTTCAGATCGATTGCCCATGATCACAGTAATCCATATTTTCAGTTTACACAGCTATATTTTTCTTTTACCTATTGGCATCTTGGGTGTGTGTGTGTGTGCATGGAGGGGGATCTAAGCTAACTCCGTCAGTGCTGCTCACAGTGGGCAAGAGAGTGTAATAGCGCTTCTCTGATTCCACAATGATATCATATAATCTAGTGCATTCACTTACACTGTCATATTTATTTAACCTGCTGAGGGGACAGAGCAGGGGGGTACAGTGTCCCTGCTGCTAGGAGCACACACATTACACATTGCCGTTGTGTATTGCCATTGATTACCCCCACCCTGTCGCTCACAGACCATAATTTAACACAGCAGGCACAGGACTTAATACTTTGAATTCAAACATCATCTATACTTCAAGAGACACAAAAACAATTGACACTTAGAAAAAGTGCAGCACCTTTCTTAATGGAATCCGAGGCTGGTTGCTCCCCTCCTTTCTTGCTTCATGCCTTATTTCCCATTTCATCCAAGCTTGTGCCGCTACACTTCTGTAAAGCAAACAAGGCTTCCGTGGGAGGTTGTCGTATTTTCGTGAAGCTCCGCTTCTGCGGTGAAATGCTCAGCGATGCCAACCAATAATAGTCGGCAAGGAGCAAATGTTAAAAAGAGGTCATGTTTGTACTGACACCTGCCTCAAGCAGCTAATGATAATAACACAGAGATCGGCAATAATCACACAGTAGGTGAAATAGATGGCGCTACAATTTACATTTGTAATTCATGAGGACGAACGTTTTACGAGTATTTATATATTTATTTTGAATGATTTATTTTTATCAAGAGATGCAAACAAAGTTAGCTGCCGGTTTAAAATACAGCCTAGCCTCGATTTAGCTCAAACCAACAGGCCGTTAGTTTCATCCAAGACCATCCAAGGTTTGTTTTATTCCGTGTCAGACAGCGTGCACAAGGTGAAATGAATGCGCTTGCTCCGAACAGGAGCTCTGATTGGCAAATTTTGCCAATTTCTCCAACGTGTTGTTTTGCTGGAATCACGCATGTTACAAAATATGTTCATGTACATATATACGTTACGGAAAAATAAAAGCATTCACATTATCTTATCCGAACATCAAAACAGCCACCTTTCATTATTTTGCTTATCATTCCTCCGCGAAACTGTCTGACTGATACGATACAGACTAGAAAGCAGAAATTCTATAAAGGGTGCTTTTGGGATCAACTCACTTTTCATTTTTGGTTCAATCCCAGACGCCGATGTTTTGTTGATCATTAACAGGCTCGCTATCAGTGAGATAAAAACACAAGAGAGTACAAAATTTGCCACTTAAGTTCGGTTGCTGCATATCAATGTCCATGAAAAAGAGCCTGGGTCATGTTTGACCACTGGCAGCGGCTATTTGCTTTTCACTATCACCAGTGGGAGTAATGTGTTGGCAAGAGAGTGTTTCGTTCTGAAAACACAGCCAAGGGCATTGCGGATAACCTCTGACACAGCTAGTCAAAGGAAAGGGAAAGGTTTGACATAGCAAGCAGCTTGAAATTATACAAATATTTGAAAGGTGAACCGTGCTTGCAGAATGGCATGCAAAGGCATTTTAGCATGCAAAACCGAGGCTTCTGCAAGTTGTTTTAATTGACTTTGGTGTATTTGCGCACATCGCTTTTAAATGTGAGCGTACCTCAATGAAATGTATAGCAGTCATTGACACATTGCAATATCCAGAGGCAGATGTGGTCCTCTATACATGCACTCTGAAAGGGAAATCTGTGATTAATCGTCCCTTTTTTTAATTAGCTCATGGAAAGATCACACAAAATGCTGCAGAATGTTCAAATAGGGGCCCCTCCATGTGGTGCCCACAAATTCAGGCAACGATCAAACTTGCATGTTTGAAACAAAGTGATTTGAAGTCAGGCTAGCCCTGCTATGTGAATCTTTTTTTTTTTCTTCCTAAAGCTGAAATGAGCATCAGTGGGGATTAATATGCATTAATTAAATTGACTGCGTTGCCTTTAATGAGGAGGAAAGGATTTGATGTTAATGCTGGTGATCTCATAGAGGCTTCAATCCACTTAATTAACTGTGTTTTCTCAACAAACCAAAATAATCAATGAAAAAGATATTTCATTACTACTAACTTACCAGCACCAGTCTCAGAGCCACGCGTTATTAAAATAATATGGTCTTCATAAAAAGGTGAATTTATTGAAATAACTTTATTAGTCTTATCCCATCCAGCTGTACTTATAGTAGTCCTAAAGATTATGCTACTGACCTTTGATTCGGTTATGACAAGCAGGGTTGGTGAGCTAAATGAGATGAAATGTTTTTTTCCACAGGATTTTGAATAATTGCATTGTTGTGAAGAATTGAAGCAAAATAAATAGCATTGGTGGATAAAAGCCTCATCTAGTTCCATCTTATTGGCTCAGGAACAGACATGCACAAATACATGCTTGTGAGGTATATACAGATAAGGAGAGAATATATTTTTTTTATTTCTTGATGGCACAGCAAGGTGCAGCTTGCCCTGTTGGAAAAAAAACCCAGTATATGTAGGCTGGTTGAACCAGCTAAAGACCAGCTTAAACCAGATGAAACCAGCATTCAAGCTTCAAAAACCCCATAACCAGCATACTGTTATTTCACGAAGCACTGAGATGGAAGCGAAGGAATCGATGAGTTCATTCAGTAGTTCGTTTTAAAACTATTCATTAACGGAGCCAAGTCATCTGTTCGAGCATCGGACTTAACAGATCGAATTGTCGTGGGTCAAATAAAAAATACACGTTTTGCCCACCAAAGAACTACAATTCTTACATTTAGCTAACGCAGCACCAACGAAACACTTTTTAAACAGTATATGTGTATGTTGGAATGACTTTTAAAAGTGGTCGGCGCTTGTTGGGTCACGTGACAAATCCTCCCGGAAATTAAAGTTAATTCGAAATAATAGGCAAGTTATGTTCTTACCCAGAACGATGCGATTTCAAATCTAGCTACTACTCCTGTCCCGAGTGCTCTCATATCGGAACTAGCCGGTTAATCTATTATTTCTGCCGAAGCCTAATCTTTACCGGATTGGGGGAGCTACATCTTTCTGTAATCATTACAGACACCTTGATTAACACCTGCCTTTATCCAGGTAATGTCAAATTTGTTCACAGTGCTCTTATCTCATATCGTGAATGTGTATATTCTTTAGTTTAAACTTGATTTATTGAATTATTTTTTTTTGCCGGTTCTCCTTATTGTTCTCGGATAGCTAGCCTAGCTACCTCGTTAACTCGCGTTAACGCTATTTAGCAACCACGTACAAGTACGGTTTTCCTGAAAGTGGAACATTTTTGCCACGTCTGTTTACACCAAGTACGATATTATTGAACTGTGACGCTGTGTTTATTGTAAGTGCATATTGTGCTGTAAACATTTAATTCACATCGCTCATAATGTAAAAAAAAAAAAAAAAAAAAAAACTAGGTAGAGCTCTGGTGGGGGAAAAAGTTTGGTGTTCGGTGTGGACCTTTATCATTTTTGTTGTGAATAAAATGACATTACTCTTGGTACGTTTTTCAAGTGTAGCACACGCATCCTTAATACAACGAAAGATTCCATAGAGATTTTGGTGAATATCTGCACACTAACTCGTTCTAACATTTATGGGGGAGAAATGAAAACAAGCTGTTCACAGCAGTTTACAGCAGCACATCACACGGCGGATGGCAGCGCTCCTACTTGCCTGCTTGCCTCCAGACTGTGCTTAATCATGCACGACCAGTGACCTGTTTTTATTCATGAGTAAATGGTTATGATTATAGTAACTGTTGGGGGATACGGGAAGTTCCAGAGCTGACTTTGAACAGGAACTAGCTGCGCTGAAACTAATGACTAAATTAGTTTCAGGCATGTAGTCCAGGTGAGTATAATTACAGAGATAAATGGGCCAGGTAAGTGACAGTGGCTTATGGCATACTGCCATGGGACAGGGCATTTGTTGTGGAAGTCCCAGTGTAGCTACGCCCCATATACTTTAGAAGAACACGCGCTTCCTCTGAGATAAGCAGAGAAGGTAATTATGAAAAGTCTGGACCACACCGATAGACCTTGTCACCTCGGCCTGCCCCACATCAGTACTTGAGGTTACTTGCTGTCACATACATTCATCATAAGGATAACAGGATGGTTTTTTTATTTAGTTAGTTTTCAGGTCAAAGGCTCCTCTGTACTATAAGTCTTATCTCTCTCATAGACAAACTTTTAAAACGTCTTTAAAACCCTATGAATGCCGGGGGATGGAATTATTTTTCAATTTAAAATGAATACACTGAATGAAAAATAATAGTAAATTAGTGGAATACCAGTAGCAATGTTTTATTAATTTATTATTTTATTTCTCCTAATGTAAAAAAAATAAAAAACAACACAATAAATATTTTTTGTTTGTTTCTTTTTTTTTTTTTTTTTTTTTTAAATGTTAACAAGGTTAGTTTTGACAGTTTGAGATGTTTGGTTGCATTTCACCTAAAACATCAGATGCATTGCACACTTTGACAGATGTAAAAGGTGTTTCTACCTCCCACTCTCTGCCTCCTCTCTCAGCACTTCACTACACTGTGTCACTAATAAAAGAACGAAGAAAAAAACATCGACACCACGGTCCTGTCAGAATTAATTTAGTACATTTCAGTCGCTAACTTTAAGGTTGCAAACCTTTTCTGTCTTAATTTTCAACAGACATGCCACATGACATCTAATTGATGTTTAATAGATTTTGGTTTAAATTTGCCTTCACATTTTGCATTGTTCATTACACTGCATTTGTTGTTTACTGAAGCAGTTTATTCAGCTTATCCATATTAACCCTCAGACACGCGAACGCACAAATGCTTTTTTAAACCTGCGGGATTTTTCTTCAGTGTTTTTTCTCCCCTTTCATAAATTTTTGGTCATATTTCAGCGAGTGCCTTGGGCAAGTGCCGAGCTGCAGGATGAGAAATGGTGCACCTGTGTGCCGTCTAAAGATAGGCTAGCAGTGGAGGGCCAGGGAGCAGACTCCAGAGGACCCATCCGTCTCAATCGAAGGCTGCAGCTGACACCTTACAAAGAGGTACAATTAATAAGGACATTATCCGTCGGCAGGCAACAATGGGGGCCTGACGCACAGACACTAACCCCTGGAGGTCTGGAGAGTAAGGGGAGGGATGGCAGGCCTGCAGGCCTTTTAGAACAAGGCTCATTAGGAGCAATTTCTCCACAACATGAAATACTATCCCATAATAGAGCCATCTTTTCAAACCATTATCAGCTTCTCTGTTTGGATTGGGTCATTTTCAAGGATCAATCATACGTTTGTCAGGGGCTGCTGAAACATGTTTCTTGTTGGAAGAAAAAAAATTTCTATAGACAAAGGCCCCCCGTTTCTTTTTTGTGATAAAATGCGTGTCCTTGAATCAATTTTTTATTAAGTTCCTATTATAACACGAGGGTGAAAACTGAGGCATTGTACATTTCCAAACCATTTTAATCGCACTTTTTGAGAGCGTAACAGATTGTAGGGAGTGGGGGGGGAAAAAAGTCAACTATTTAAGAAAAAAAACATGTTTTAATTTTAAATTATATTAGTGCCTTTTAAAAGAAGTTTACAAATAGTAACTTTTTAAAACGATAATGTTACGTTAATGATTTTGTAATAATAATCTTTATATGGCAGCAGAGAGTGAACAACAACATGTTTGCAACGGTCTACTTTATTCAGGAACAAACAGCGCTTATTTAATATGATGTCATTCACGATAAGAGAGGACCGGCGGTCCACCCGCGTGACATTTTCAGTGATCTGGAAGGTTGTTGCTGGTCAGCGGACAGTCGACAAATGCCGTGCACTCACCGTCTTGGGTCAGACGTAGATCGCACCAACAGAGGAGGTCACTCAGCTGGAAAAGAAAAACAGGAGTGTGAAAAGGTTGCGGGCTCATCCGAGTTTCAAGGTTTATGTTCTGTTTTGCATTTCAAAATTGTGCAAACTGCAGAAAATGGAGCATTTTGCCACAATTGTGATCGCTTTTCTTCTGCTATTTTTAGGAATAAATCAGTCTCCACAAACAAAACACTTACTATTATACCCAACGGTGCAGCATGGTAAATCAAGGCCGTGTCAATCCTGAGTGCTTTTAGTGAGGTTCGTCAGTGTATATTAAATGAACCAAAGCCTAATCTGTGCTTAACTCTTCCCCAGTTATTTGGGAAGTCAAGAGTTCCTTTGCCTATTATCGGTTTTATTTTATGGTACATTCCGTGGGGATGGATTGAGCTTGGTTATGGATTAACAGTGCGATCAATGGTTAGATTTGAGTCTGGCTTCGAGAGCTGAGGAAAATGAATTGGAAATGCTGTCAAACCTTTATCGACCCACCCCTAAGACTTGCTTTTATTGCAAGCAGAATAATATTGTGATGAGTAGCTAATCTCCCATTTTAAACACAACCTTCACCCCTCACGTTCTCACTGGACCGATTCTACTTTATTCATTACAGTTATTCCCATTTCTAATTACATTTTACATAGTCAGTGTATGCGTACCAAAAATGACAAACTTGAGAATAATTTCTTTATTAGTTTAGTAATGACGCATATACATCTCACAAGGTTTCACAAATAGGCTAGAAGTACACTCATTTAAAATATTATTAATAATATCTTTTAAAAAAATCTAAATATATTGAAGGTCAAAGTAACAACTTGCATTAATGTAGGGAAATTACATTTGAATTGGGTTGAAATGGGCTGAATTGAATTAGGTGGCTTTCAGGTGTCATGTCTATTAAGTGCAGAATTATCAGTTATCAGTAGAAGACATTAAATTATAATATATTTCTGTATTTTAAATTATATAATTTTGAATTGCTTTCTGAGGAACCAAACCTTTGGGAATGGAAAATCATATCAAATTATATCTCTTCACATCAATAATGCTGTTTGGTTTGGTTGGTAGTTTTATAAAAAAAAAAAAAAAAAAAAAAAAATAAAAAAAAAAACGCATCCAAAAGTCTGTGCTGCCTGAAAATAGGCGCTCTATTAGAATAATTATCACCATTGACCCCGCTGGTAAATTGTTTTCATTATCATCATAAATAATAGTTGCGAATAAGCTGTTTCTGAAAAAAAAAGGTAAGGAAGACGCTATCAAACTCTGCTTTTCTCCTCGCTTTCTGTTGATAATACAACTCATTGATATATTTAAACTATAAATCACTGTGCAGTTTAAGTTCCCATTTCTGTGGAATAGCAAGAAAGTTGTGATTGGAAATGGAGAGGGGGGAATAAAAGAAAAGACAATATGGTGTAATTATTTGAATATTTGTAGTCTTTTTTTTATTTCATGTTAAAAACAGATCTCGGTTCTAATTTTTCCACTTTCCAACTCATATTATTGTAGAAAATCACAATGATTTCCTCCATTAAATGGCACAAATTACATAGTGAGAGAAAGGGCCAGGAAGGTGGATCCCATTCATTTCATGTTTCATTTTCTGTATTGTATTCCAAAGTCTCTCCTCACATGCTTGCTCCTGCTCTTCATTATTGAAGTAGAACAGTGATTAACAGCAATTTACAGTATAATTATGTGAAACAAAAGAAGAAGAAAAAAAAAAAACTAACTTTGGAGAAGTACAAAACAAGCGTCAGATATGGCTTACTCAATCAATAGCAAGATGCCTCCAAACCGGTATTGTCAAAAAGGAAAAATAAGTGTTTTTTTTTTCTAACTCAAAGACTTTTGCAAAAAATTAATTTATTATTCATAAATAATAAAGTGTTTTATGTCAATACCGATTTCAAACCAATGGCCAGTAGAGGTTTTTATTACTTTTTTTTTCTAATTGGAGTTTGATCTGCCCTATGGATCTGTTCTGCCACAAGCTCAGTGATGTCGTCTTTTTTTAAGCTGTTGGTGCCAATACCTTGGAGGTCTTGAGGAAATCATGGTCATAGGCAAGCTAGCGAAAGTACTAAAGGGCTCCTCCTCTTAGTAGCTCTTATCTTCAGTGAACTCTTTAAAATGGAAGGTCCTCCATGGAGACTGGGTCAATATCCTGAGGGCTGGCACAGCAGAGAGGACTATTGATCTCTCCGTATCTGTTTCCAGTGCTCTACCTCAGCTCACATGATACATGCCACAATTCCTGCCCTTGTTCCTATCAAAGGGCCCTTCTGCAGGGCTACAAAGACGGCCGTGGCTTTCCGCCCAACATGGGGCGATTTTGAAGTTGTTTGGTGACATAATACTGTAACTGATCATATGGGGGCCTTTGTAACCTTGTGGCGAAACAGAGACGCAGATTGCCAGCAAGCCCTGTCAATCAGGCGGAGAAGAGATGGCGTGAGGTGCGAAGCCTTTATGAAAATGAAAGGGGGAAAAAAAAGCAAATCAGGTTAACTGGTGATCAACCAAATGTCTCGGACTCTAATGAGGCCTTAGTTGCCCATGGCAATGCGTAGTTCAGGAAAAGGGTCTTTCTCCTTTCCTTGTGCACTCCTTTGATCATGTTTGCTTTTCCACTGCTGGGATTCTCATTGTTGTTTTTAATTACTTCTCCGCCAAATGGCACAGATGAAAGATAGGTGTCTGTAATTAATAACATTTACATAAATTAGCATCACTAACAAGTCTCATTAGTAGCTTCTGGCTTTTGTTTTGACTGAAGTCTCATGTCACCTTCTTATATAAGCACTAAGTATAGAGAACAGTATCAGAAAGGGTGCATAATTCACTTGATCTCCGCCATATTTTTGGTTTCTTCAGTGGAGGTAATTAAATCCACCGCACATTCCAATGATTAGGGTCAACCTGTGGAAATATGCTGACTGCTTTATTGCGCCATAATAGAGTCGGCCAACTCTATTCAATTAGTCAGTTCAGAGAGATACTTTGTGGTCGTGAACATGCAGTTTTCAGTCAGGCTCAAATGGCTGATCAAAGACGCTTGCAGCTTGCCGTTTGGCTGCGTATAATGAGGGTCAGGACAATGTGCTTTATCTGCGGTTGCTATGCAGGAGACTCTTAAACGCGCCATTTTAGTCTTTTGATATTGGTCAGCATGATAATGACGGAGAGAAATTTGCTCCCATTACAATCAATATCTATACGGCGCAAATGAAAGGGAGGAAAAAGCTTTCTTTCAGGTGGACCCGTCACCCTGATAATGACGGAAAAGCCCACAGGTTTGTCTTCAGTGCAGTGGAAGTCATGCCTGAAATGGTAGATTACTTTTATGTCATACCTCCACAAAGGCTTCACATATGCGGTATGGCAAATGGAGCAGACCCGGGGCTCGGTAATGACTCCCGAATGCCGCTCGCTGCCTGCGCTCGTGTGCTTTATAATGATGCATTATGTCTCCTTCGCACAGCGAAACCATTTTTTCCCCTCCCTCTTTATCTTTTAAGTGTGCTGGGGCCCGGGAAAAAAAAATGCATATTTACGTCTGCCGTGGTAAATAGACTTTATATAAGCCGCATTTGTTGTGATGTTTGCTTGCACGCACCAGCTCGTCTCCTGCCTCAGATAAAGAGCCCCACACACACACACACACACACATTCGGTAACAATGTGCTTCAGCTGAGTAGATCAATAATGCACTCTTTTTTTTCTGATGTCGGTACCAAGCGCTCTGTGATTAGTTTGACAGAAAATGACTCCCTAATCAGTGAAATGTATTCTGTTTTGGTGGCTAAATGAGGGTGTTTACACTCATCCCTGTGCAGGTCAGGGAAACTCCACACTTTGCTGCTTTGAGACAGAGCACTATAATCTGTGCCAAAAGGACAGGCTGTCATTACATGCGAATGGAGTAATAGACTGACATTGATGCTATGGCGAACAATTGGTTTTCCGGCATCAGTCAGGTGGGCTGCCGACTAAATGATGAGGGAGAAGAGGCGAAGTGTTTGTGTGTGTGTGTGTCTGTCAGAGGGATCGTAGAGCAGGAAAGCCTGTCTTGTCTTTGTGATGGAGTCTCGCTCAGCATGGGAGATCTGACTCCGTGCCAGTCTTTGACTGCCTCTGCTTATGTAACTTCATAATAGTATCGCTTTTTGTGTGTGCATGTGTGCGTATGTGACTTTTTTTTTGAGTGCTTTAAATGTTTGTGAAGATGTGTATATCATTAAGCCCACTGTACCTCTCTTAACAGTGCCATTATGTGCAATGGAAAGTGCCGATATTAATTTTGTTCATTTAAAACAATTATCCTCTCCATATTTTAATAGACATTCTCAGCCGCTTGTCAAATGGAGACATCTGTACCATAATGAAGCTTTTCTCTAGCTATCATTGTCTCTGTTCCGCTTCTGTTCTTATACGTGACACTCTACTTTCAAACAAAGGCGTCGGGATCGCGCGGATTGCGACGTCTTATTCAAACTTGCGAATTTGAATTGAAATAGAGACATCACTGTCCATAATCCTGTGGATGACAAGTGCGTGACAGAGTTCACAGGTCAATGGCTGTCAAAGTCTGGTCATTTTTGGGAGGATTTGTCCTCTTCTATTCAAGTGAAAATCGCGATGACGCTTTGTCTGCAGCACTATGCCGGAAACAGGCAGAACAAGAGAGGCCCGGCTCTGAGCCCTCAGTGCTAAATTTTCACCTGTCACTGCGCTGGCCTGGTTAGAAAAGGGCAGGGGAAAGGCTCCGACTGGCCAATAGTTGGGGTCAAGGACGGACCAGGCGCTGCCACTCCCCAGCCACATCATCTTTGCATGACAGCACCACCCTAAGGTTGAAGTTCACTCGGGCTTTTTCAGTGACACAGAGCTTAACGTCAAACACAAGATTAAAGCAGGGGTGTTGCATCTTGGCAGAGCCCAAATGAAAATATCAAGCGCTAAGCCCTTCTCCGTGTCGAGCAGAGCCAAGGGGACAGGTAGCTAATATTAGAGAGAGGAGACGGCCTAGTTAGCAGTGACTGCCTGCTGCTTTCCGAGTGCTCAGTCCTGGTCAAAAGGCCACCCGGGCTTTGCTGCTGCTTTATTGGTAAAATATATTACAGTTCAGGCCAGCTGAACTGCCTTATTAGAAGGTGGGGGTGTGAAAGAGATGCCCCTTTGACTTATTTTCTGAGCACCGCGCATATCTTCATATTACTGAATAAATTACTATAAGTCAGGATTGTACTACTCTGCCTTTTAATATCTGGGGCTTTATGAGGAGTCAATAATTGGCCCGTTTAAACAAACATTACCTCAGTAGCGAACAAATTTGATCATTTTAGTGAAGAAAAGGATGCAACGGTTTCTCTGTGTAAAAAAAAAAAAAAAAAGAGAAATTCAAACATACTATGAAGTAAAAACTAGTTAAATTTACAATGGCAAAGTGATCAGCTTGGTTAGCATATCTTATTTTAAAAAAAAAAAAAAAGAAAAGAAAAAAGCAGTATAATCAACTTCCCACGTTAAGGAATTGCGTTCAATCTAGCTGGTTCTGGTTTTTCGATTACCATCTCAAATTGCTATTGGCTTTTAATGCAAACAGAAGTGGTGAGCTGAATATCTTTAACAGTCTGTTTTAACAGGCTTCATGCATGCAGGATGAGGAGAAGTCACTGAAGCTCATTAACCGCGCACAGTACAGTCAAAGGTCATAGCCTAGACCAGTGAGCAGTGACTTGACCATAAATATCCACTGAATGTAAATAAAGACATTTTCAAAACAACTGATTTTTGTTGCAATGCTGAAGAAGAATATATGTATGTTATACACACACACACACACACACACATTTTTTTAATGCTTTAGTATGTGCATTTAAAAAATCTACTTATTTAGTTGTAGAATTAGATTTAATTACTGAAGAATATTTAAAATTTTTATTTTTATTCTTATTTCATTTCTTTTTTTTCTTGTACAACGAGATTATTGCACGTGAAAAGTCATTAGTGTGAGAAAGACATGATATAGCTACTGGCACTGAAAGGCTGGACAGCAAATATTTCTGGAGCCTTTAATCAGGTTCGTACCTCTGATATCTCATTGTCTGTTGCCAGATGTTGCTGCTTTCTGCTGTGACATATGCTCCAGTCAGGATGCACAGCCCCTCTGGTAAGAAAGAACGAAGAATTATGCAAGAGGCCATGTTGCCCCAGTGCATCACCTTCACCGCCTTCCTATGAGTGACAGTGACTTCAAAGAGAACAGGGTGCCTGTATCCAAAAAAAAAAAACATGAAATAACAGCTCTACCAGAACCGCTCACAGAGTCATCTTTTAGAAATGGATCAGTATGTGCGCCCACCCCCCTGCTTATCATGCTCTCCTCAAAACCATCGCCCGAGGCTTCCTGCAAATCAGACTACTCTTTCCTTTTTTTATATATATGGCTCCATTTGAAATAGTGTGACTTTAAAGAAGCTAAGCTGAGACAGGCTGATTTGACAAGACAGCTCATATGCCAGAAACTCTGCAGAAATGTGCAGCATTGCTTCAGAGATATGGCCGTCTACACCCCCAGATATGTGTATACCTTAGAGCCAATTTGGCCTGATTAATGGAAAGTTCTGGTAGTGAAGTTGTTAAGCTGTAGAAGACAAAAAAAAAAAGTCCCTGAGGGGCACAAAGTAATATATAAATTGAAATGCATGGTTTGCATTGGTGTGTATGTATATAGACTATTTTATATCATGGCAAACAGTAAATTGAAATTGTCATAGTTTGGCCATTTCTGGGTGATCAGATATTTCAAAAGGAATTTAAAAGTAGCATAAAGTATGAATTAATGAAATTAACCAGCTGCCATTTTTATGTCATTGAAGGACTTGCTTAGTCGTTCCTGTTATAGCAGCACAAGCCTCAGAAGCTTCAGACCTCTAAGAGGTTTGAGAAGCTTAAAAGAGGCTTAGCTGCCCTTCTCATCACCTCTATACTCCATAGCTGTAAAAACCTCAGAGAAAACACTCTTGCATGCGTTTCATTTGCCCCAAACACTTCATCATTCGCAAACGAAATTGAATTCTGAATCAGAAATTATTAGTGAACTCAACTGTTAGAGAGAGAATGTCAGCGAGCAAATTAGCGAGAGGAAAAAACAGGCTAATTAATATGTGACATTCAGCCTATTGCATGTTTCATGAAGAGAAAGGATCGTTTATAGGTTCTGGAGCGGTTTATATGAATATGCAATTTTATACGAAAACGCAAAGTGAGAGAGCCATAATGCAAGTAAAACTCGTGCAGTTTTGTAAAGCTTCAACTATACTTCCGCCGACCCGTGAATAGACGTTCATTATTATTTCTGTTCTTTAAGTAGCTGATTTGGCCCTGTTTGGGAGTATGCAATTACTGGTGATGAGAATTTTTTTGGAGACAGAGGCTGATCCTGACGGCTTTTCTCTAATCCCTCCCCTGGATGCAGGCTTAACTAAACAGCAAGTTTGTCACAAGCTCAAACAGCAACTCAGTGTTGCACTGGATACTTCATTCAGCTTAAGCCAACTTATCAAGCACATTCAAAGCACATTCATTGAGCCATGTGGACGGGTCTTTTCTCCAGATCTATTAAATAACACTCTTATCTGTATTTAGCATATGCCATGCATGTCTGCATCGGTGGCTTTAGGCAGATTCTCACTCCAAACACCTCGAGTAATCTTCGCGCTGAAGCTGCAGATAACATTCGGAAACTTCTCCGGACATGCCGGTTTAACATCTCAATAACTTCGCTCCACTTCCAAGCGGTTTATTTATTTATTAGCTTCTCAATGTCAGTCAATTCCGTATCATTTGCGTCGTTGCTCTTCCAGATGGGTGTATTTATTTTGAAAGCGAAATGGTGCTATTTGGTGTTCTCCCTTTCCTTTTCCATTCAGTCTATTCAGAAACCTGGGAACATGATAATGTACAGTAAGTGGCAGGCTGGAATAGAAAATTGCTGCTGGTGGATGTCTCCGTAATGCATAGCATCGCATTCCAAGCATGCGGGCTTAATGTAGTAAATTCTGTTTTACAAAGCGCTTCTTAATAAACACAAAATCCAGTACACAAACCAATCAGAACAATACGAAATATGGCAGCAAATTAGCACACCCACAAGTTTAAACCAATCCATTTGTAAACAATCCATGAAATATAAACTGTGCCATGATTTGATAAACACAACACCTACTGAAGACAAAAAAGCAACAATTCAATATGTCGCTAACTAAAACCGAATGCTTATTCAAGAAGCGAAAACGTTGAGTGAAATACAATAAATTCGGGTTTATAATAGAGAAACGGAGCACATCAGCACAACAAAAGCTGGAAAGCGTCCAGAAGGACGCCTGCAGATGCACCATGGTGGAAAATCATTCAGAGAGAGATGTGTTCAAGCTGAAGTGCTGAGGTTGGGAGTTTAAAACAGAGTGCTGCCCCGCACATTTTCATAATCAGTTTACTGGGCCCCCCATTCGGTCAGACACCGGCCCCATCCTTTGCATCAGTCCATTTGTCACCACACAATGTTTGGCACAGCACCATCTTATTCACAAGCTAATAAAAACGCAATTAGTCTGCTAATATCTTTATAATTTGATTTGATTGCACGGTATATCATTTTTTCCCCCCTTTTTTAATATAAATATTTAGGTTATAACATCATTGATGGATGGAGAGGAGAGTATCATCTTTTAAATCTGAAGAACCTGCTTCAGATGCAGTAACATGGAGAGCTGCGGGAAGCTTCGTGAGAGAAGAGAAACAGCAGTTTAACTGCAGTCTGCGGTTTGTTTTTGTTTTGTTTTGTTTTTAATACATTTTTAACGTTCTCGGTTTTGAGAATTGAAACTTTAAAACGTAACAAATAATTTTACACGTGGTTACGACGCAAACCGAAGACACGGGAAGCAAATAATAAAAATAATAATGAAATGCTGCCTAAGCGCTCGTTTTAGTGTTATCACTTATTTATTTATTTTCCCCAAACGCAAAAATATAAAGCCATTTATTTTAAAGCTCTGACGCGGTTGTTGGTTTAAGGACCTTAAAACGTCGTGCTAAAATATTTTATTTGATGTAGAGATTGACGATATCAGAACAGAGATAGTGGTGCCTTCAAACAAGCAATTCGAGATTTGTAACCAAGTCAGCGTTTTAAGCCCGAATAGCTTTATAATTACGGGAACTTTTTCCGTATTCTAGAATTATTAGTTTTTAATTATTTAGATACTATAGGTCATTGTAGGCTGCCTTTTAAAGTGCATCTAATTGTTTGTGTTCATAATGCACAATTGCTAAAACTAAAAAAAAAATAAATTAAAATTCTTCTCCATAATAAATATGTATTTAAACCGAAGAAATTATTCTCAGGAATCTTTTCTTAAAAGTAGTAGAATAATATAACATTATTTTATTATTTGTGTATTATTATTATAAAATTATATTATTTATAAAATGCATTGCGCATTTTATAAAATCACGTGAGTTTAAAAGAAAATGTAGGAGAGCATTTCATTTTGATAAAAATGAGCAGTGTCCGATGAGCACTTCTGTGTGCAGGGAGAGCAGAATAGGAGTTCAAGATGTGAAGTCCGAAGCTGATCCAACTTTTCTTCCAAAACACAATATCAAACATCCGCACCGACATTAAACGGAAGCTTGACCAATGCCACAACGAGCATGTTCATTTCAGTACATGCGATGAAACCGATTTTTGATCCGATTTTTATTTTCAAAATTCCGAGCAGCCAGCAGCGCCTGCATTAAAAGAATCACTCAGCTGCGCGCAAGAGATAACCAACATCCGTCGGGCTATTTATGTCTTTAAGTTCACGTGGGCTGAATAAATAGGTTACGTTCACACATCGAGACAGTCTTGCAAAATTAGAGGTCGCAAAAATACAGGCAAGCAGGCTATGTTTATTTAGAGAAAATAAAATGAACATGATATTATCACAGCAAGAAAACAAACGTAGTCTGCACGGCGCAAATAAAGCGTCTTTTCACACCGCAGACAGTTTCAGCTCCATGGTTACGATTTTTTTTCCGCCGTTTCGATAAACAGCGCGTCATCGAAATCGCGTATCTTTATTTGCCCGTTCCGCATAGCTGTAAAGTGCGCAAATCATTATTTTTAATGTCGTTTATCGGGTTAAACTGTTCCCAAATATTTTAATTTTAAAAACGAAATCTCATTATTTCAAACACGCCACGGCGCGCGCAAAAATAAATGTAGAAATCCGGCGGCTTCGGCTTCTATTTGCCCGGATATAAGATTATTTTACTCTGCCGTTGAAGTGCGCGGAGAAAAGACGCCTGTAATTCCTCTCTCTGTTTGATATTAGCACAAGGGCTTTGCTTCTAGAGCCTCTGTAAAGGAGCAGTGTACAACTCCTGCTGCACTGAGCACTGAGCCCCGAGACTCCAAGAACAGCATCCTCCTCTCATACCTGTTGAGAAGTCTTTCATCCTTAATGGGCTCATTAGCCACATTGTTAATTGAGTGCTATTCAGGGCAACATCAAAGCAAAAAAAAAAAGAAGAGTATGCAGCTCCTTTATTTATTTTTGGCAAATAAGAGACCCAACAGGGCTCTAAATGCAGCTTTCGTGGGGGGTATATGCTGAAGGAGGCTTATTAGTTTTGCAGTGCATTGTGCGCCATTATGTTTAAAACATTAAGCACAATAATATTTTCTCTTCCGATGGCATGCGTTTCAGTTGCATTTTTGCTTCTTTGAAGATCGTGCCTTGCGTCCTTTGTCGCGAGGCAGAGAGGGTGGCTCCTCGCGAGGGCATTTCTACCACACCGGCGTGAAAAATAAGAATTGTTAGCGTTGTATCGGAAGTTGGATTTGATTTAAATGATCTGATACATGCATGCAAATGTTTCTAGTGTCTGAGATGTTTCCGATTATATCGAACACAGCAAGACAATTTCTGCACTGTCTGTGAAAGAGAGATTCAACTGCTATAGCTGGGAAATAAAATGCTTATTGAACACACAAAAATTGTAGATGTAATTTTTTTTTTTTTTAAACGCGCACTCACAAAACGGTATTAAGTGATTTAAAATAATTAATAATTATTATGAATTCAGATAATAATAATAATGATTTGATCTTCAAACGAAATAACAAATACATTTAATAATAGACATCAAAACATGTTGTTATTTTTCGCTCCTTGTTGCCTTTTTCTTCCAGAGATTTTCCATCAGCTCAGTGTTCTCCCACATGGTGCAATATTAGGTGGTAATAGGATAGGAAAATTGAAGCTAACTCATTGGAATTAAATTTATCAGCATGTGTTCAGAGGTAATAAGCTGTCAGTTATAAAATGAAGATCTGTATTTAGATATATGATAGGGAAGAATAATGAATAGGCAAAATAGATGAAGCTGTTTTGCAGCTAAATTAGTTATTTAGGAGCAACAGACCAAGAGCAGATTTGTGATAATGACGGTGATTATTGCTTTTTTCTTTTTTTTTTTTTTTTTTTTTTTTTTTTTGTTATGCTATAGACTCAAAGGGCTTTTCTGAGCAGTGAAAGAGTTAACCGTTTTCACAAGTAACGTGTTGATAAAAGGCCGGGAATTGTGAAAAACATCAAACTTTTTAATGAAGGAAACCTAATGAGTATCAAGAGTAGTGTCCTTACATGGAAGGCTGATCAAACCGGAACCCTGTGAACCAGAGAGTGTGTTGCAAAGGAGCTCGCTGACTTCCTTCCCCGGGGGGAGGCTGCCTGGCTTTTACTAGAAAGCACAGGGGGGAAAAGTTAATTTGCACAGCCATGTGTTCATTGCTACAACTCGATAGTCCAACTCCTACTAAACCCCTGTTTTTATATAATAATAATAAATAATAATAATAATAATGATAATAGTGATGATGATGATGATGATGATGATGATAGCAATCATTCTCTTTAAAAAAGGAAATAAAACAAAATTGGAGTAACAGTTACATTTTAAAGGCTCCGTCAAAAATTAGTAGTTGCCCGAATTACCTAAAATAAAGTTGAACACGTTTCTTACTTCCCTTTCTTTATTTTTTTACCTCTCCAGGATCAATGAGCCAAAAACATGAAAAATTGAATACCAATAAATAATACATCACTGATTAAGCGATGAATGATTTATTAGTATCCTGGAGACTTTGTTGTAGTGGCGTTAAAAATTCTCATTACCTAAGTGTCCAAAATGAAATGAATTTCAAATTGTTGCTGCATATAAATTTTGTAAGCCTTTACATTATTGATAAACAGAGACGATTGTTGTCAGAGCCAACTCTCACTGTGATAACAGGTTGTCATGGTTTATTTTAGATTATTGTGCCACCTGCTTAGTTGTCATGACAGCTTTTCAAATTCTGAGATTTTGACATCAAAAGTAAATTCAAATCTATTACCGCGGATGTAGTTTAAAGGGAAAAAGTAGATCAAATAATGTAAGGCGCAAGACTGGAAATACCTATCCACCTGTCGTTATAATGAAAAGAAACGACACCGCCCACACTTACATTTTTTTGTTGTTGTAAATATTCATGATTTTGTACAATTATTGTACAAATGATTGATATTTGGACTGATTAATCTTGGACAGGAATAGTGAATAATTAAAGGGAAAAGTCAGAATGTTGAACTTCGACGGGAGATTTCAACATCATACCTTAAATTAAATGTATAAAAAGGAATTTGCATTTAAAACATGCTGCATAATTATATGTATTATTAGTATAATTAAACATCATCTTTCACTTCATTATCTTTCAGGTTAATCTCTGTAATATCTTTTTATTATCAGCTTTCAACATGTGTGTGTTATTTTTATATAAACCGGGGTAGATATAGTACAGTGTCAAACAGATAAATATAGTACAGTGTTATGAAGATTAATAAATAAAGAATTTTAAGTTTGAAATTGAAAAAAAGATAAAAAAATCATCGTTTTTCTAATAAGCACACATTAAGCTAATACTAATAGTCATTTCTACACTTTTTTTTTTTTTTTTTTTTTGATTAGTCAAAATTTCAATGTTTTTCCAAACATTTAATTTCTTTAAAAATTTAAAAGAGGTCTTTCCTAGAATTTTAGGGAAAAGCTCTAAGAATAGCACCACACAGAGTGGGCGCACAGAAAGCCAGTTTTAATATAAATCTCACATTCAGAGGGGGAGATAGAGCAGATACCTTCTTTCTTCTGACCCACTCTGTGTAAACAGGCAATGACACGAAGAAAAGTATATTAAAAAAAACCAGCGTGGCTGCTGGACTGGTGTCTGATGCCTGTCAAATCATTAAATAGGAGAGGTGGCGTTATCAATTGCAGGGGATCAGCGATAGTGATGGCACATGGTTGGGATGCGGTATGTCTTCCACGGGGGCACTCTAGGGGCCTTTTGTGAATTTATAAAGCGAGATAAAATCGGCTTCATATTTCGCCACCAAATCGCCTGATGAAAGCCGGCTAGGAAAGAGAATTGCGTGGCGGGAGCTTTGTCACCAGTCTCATTGGCTCCAAGGGTTGATGATGAGAGGAGGACAAAAAAAAAAATGAGTGAAAAGGTAATGAGAAAAAGCCAAGCAGCAGGTTTGCTCTGTTTAATAAGTCATCACACCGCTATCTCATTACCTGCGGTGCGTCCGGTGAGAACGGCGAAGCATCGCCGGTGTACACTGACAAACTTTTGTCTGTTTTGGGATAATGTTATCTTCGCTGAATATCTCTCGTAAAGCCAGGCAGCTAGACAGGAGCCCCACTTTTCCTTTGCTCTGACACCATTACGCCACTCTCTCTGATATTAATAATCTTGACAAAGTCTGTGTAAAAAAAAAAAAAAAAAAAAAAAAAGTCTTTTTTTTTTTTTTTTTTCTACAGGAATGTGTGATTGCAATTAAGATAGGAGTCCTAACACAATGTGGAAATTAGCGGAATCTGGGTTTCGGATAATTACATACAGAGCTTAGCTTTAAAATACTCTCCCTCAATCACATGAAAACAAATGATCTGGCAGACACGAGGATAAAAAGCAAGATTGTCCTGTCCTCGGGATACAGGCAATGCTGCTTGGCACTATCATTTCTTTCTGCATTTCATATGAGTTCATCTCATAACTCATCAAACAATTTGCGCTGTCTACACGCAGCCTTTATTCTCTTTCCCCGGGTTTTATTCTGCATCTAAACCGCACACATACAGAAACACAGCAGCCTGGAGGCAATTGGGTTTTAATGTTGGAGATGATGAATGAGAAGAAGCTGATTTTCTGGCAGCCGGATCACTGCGAGAGGACTCCTGGCTCACATTTGATGTGGGCAGTTAAAACAGAAAAAGGAATAAATGAGATGTAATAAGAAAAAATCTTGAAGCAATAGCTGAGACAGCTCTAGTCTATTACTCAAACGACGCGCACGGAGCCAGCCTTTGTGATCTGACAGTCCAAAAAATATTACCTGCTAATTTACTCTGTTGCGACGTATGCATAAAATATCTGTACTATTACCACGTCTTATCATGCAAACTCACAGACTTCGGGGTGGCGGGTTTCTGACTAGTGGCTGACACAGATGCATGCTAGAACAGATAGCGCGGTCACATGCTCCTATCAGCAAGCCCTCACTCAGAGGGGATTTTTGGAGCGTGTGGAGTTTTTAACATGGAAATTGGCTTTGAACCCCATCTGCACAGGTCGGCACATCTTTGGGCGAGGCAGTGCTACTGCTGACAGGGAAAATGAACCATCAATTCCTTATAATATGGCCTGATTATCATCCTACTTACCCCCTGCAAATTCCAACTTAGAGCAATTCAGTGCCATCAAGGAAACGGTGTAACCCCAGAAAAGACGTGACCCCTTCAATTGATGCGCTTTTTAACCAATAGGAGATATATAGTGTAGGTCTGGGAATTTTTAGAACGTAAATAAACAACTTTAACACAACTGTTGGCATCAGAGCGGTGTCTTAAAAGATATTTATCGAGAACGCATTTTTCGTCACGGCATCTTCTCTCTCTCGTTTTATTCATTTTTATTAAATTTTTTTTTTTTTTTAAGAAACCTTTTTGATTTATTTTGCTTCCACTTGTAGGAAAACATAGCAGGTCGGTTTCTCCCCCGAACAACATTAAGCGGAGTACAAAAGACACTAAACATTGCCAGAACGGTGACAACAACTGATAGTCAGCCAAAGTTATCCAAATGCCAAAAAAACGGAGAATTCAAAACAGCTCCTACCTTTTCAGCCCTGTTGTTTTCATCAAATTAACTAGCACTAGTCTGGCTTCAGTATCCCCTTCAAAAAGCGGAGGGAAAAAGTAGCTGACTGTGATTTTTTTTTTTTTTTTTTTTTTTTTTTAACTGCAACTAAAATGTATAGCACTCAGCCTAAAGAGCAAAGTTTCAATGTGTGAAATGTGAGTGATCAGCAACTTTTGCGGCAGGACTTTCCGAGCGAGTCCGGCGTGGGATGTCTTTATTGGAAGGGGATTTGTTTTGTTGTTTCCTTGGGCCTGTCCAGCCCGCTGGTGTCCCTTTCACCCGGCCAGGCAGCTGGGTCCCGACCCCTCAGATCTGCCCCTCAAACGGGCTTCTTTCAGGCCCCCGCTGGGTCCTCCCTGTCTCCTCCCTTCAGCAACATCCCATTCACCCCAGAGATAACTTTATTCATCTCGCGGATCATTGTATCCAGTTGAATGAGGGAACTATGCAGACACTCTAGTGAATTGAACAAGTCTGTGGGGATCGGGGAAGGCCGGGGAGGAGGAGGTGGTGGTGGTGGTGGTGGGAGTGCGAGTGGGGGTGAGGGTATTTCATGTCTTAATGTCTTCATTTAGAGCGAGCCGAAAAAACGTCACGTCTCACTTGTAGCTGACCCAACTGTTTTGCTTGACAGAGAAAGAGAGAGAGAGCGAGAGAGAAGAAAAAAGACAACAACAGCAACATTTCGCCGGCTGCTTGAGTAACACTTGACTGTTTCTAACAAAAACCATGTCGTAAACTTTTTCTTTTTATAAAATATCGAACGCTCACTTGCCATTATCACCGCAGAGGATGATACGGATAGCTGTGAACGCCGGCTTTCCCTCCGCCTGTGTGAAATTCGGCTGCATTCCTCTCTTATTTTGTCATCAGAGAGTTTGAGCGGAGGTGTCTCAACTGTGTTTGATTTGCCTGCTGTGAGGCTGGCAGGGACAGTTGGGCTTATTCTCTCGCCCGCCTCCGCCCAAGCCACCCAGACCACCCTGCTCTTCTCTCATCATTCATATTCAAGCCAAGGCCTCTTGACAAGTCCGCTGATCTCACTCAATGTTTTGTGATATAGACAATACTTTTTTTTTTTTTTTTTTTTTCTCCCTCGCTCTCCCTTTCTCACTCTCTATCTCTCTCTCCAACTTCTCTCTCTCTCTCTTTCTCAGAGAAAAAAATCTAAACCATCACACTCCTCCAGGCATGGCAGTGTGATTGTAGTGAGGTAGCAGTGCAGGATTACTCCCCTCTGTGAGCTCCCTGCTAACAGCAGTGGCTGCCTCCCTCCCAGCCCCCGTAAAAGACAGTCTAATGAGGCAGATAAGCAGATGCCAACAGACTCCACACTATGTCCCACTGCTACTTTCCACACACCAACCTAATGATTTATTATCTATAAGCCAACAAGGAAAAAAAAAAAAATATTTGGAACCGTACGGACAACCTGCAGAAAGTTTATAATTAGTTTGAATTGTACACTTTAGAAAAATTCCAAAAATGAAAAGAAGAACTATATAAACTGTAATATAAAACCAACATACAAGCAACTGCCTCTTTTTACTTTCAAATGCACATAAATAAAATAAAGGTTCTTTTTTTTTTTTGTTAGATATTTTAAGTACTCTGCCTAGAGTTTGCAACGGATTCATCAGCTGGGGGATTTGGACTAACGCAAAAGAGAGAAGTTTATACATTAGCGCTGTAGTTGCAAAACACTGTTGATATTCAAATGATTATTGTGCAAAATCTGGGATAAGCTTCAGTGTGAGAGCCCCTCTAAGTGCCTACAACTATTGCTAATTCCCCTAACCATTGTGTGTGTCACAAAGGCCTTAATCCTGTTTCACTTTTGCAGAAGCTTGGGCTATTTTCCCTCTCATAAACCAACAACACTCCCCCTGGCCAGGCCTGAGAGGCTCAGAGAAAAGGCGCTATGTGTGTATACTTCAAGGCTTTTTCTGTGTTACTTGGCCGGTGCTCTGCATAAACTTTTAAGTGGTCCCAGTAGGCCAGAAACACCTCTCTGCAAAAATAATAAGCCATCGTAGACTGAAAAAGAATGAAAGGAGTAAAAAAAAAAAAAAAAACGACAGCAAATAATCTTAAGTAAACTTAAACCTTATTATATGTTGGAATATATTACAACTTTAACTACAAAGTAGATCTGATTATAATTATTTTTTTTTTTGGTCTCTCCGTTTCTGGCAGTTCAGTGATGGGCCTCCTAATGCACATTGTAAATCCTTTAATACATTATTTATAACTTGGAGGTCCAGAATCAAAGATACAGAATTAGGGCAAGATTCAATCAGAACTCTTTGTGGTTTTGCGCAGAAAGCATCTCTTCACAAAGAAAAAGCAACACCATAATTTCCTTCCTTGCAATTCGTCTTCAAAAAGAATATACAGAGGTGAAGCATCCAAGGCCAGCGCTCATCTCAGTATCGAAGAATGAACGCGTACAAGAATAAACAAAGTGTCAACATAGATGACAGGGTCATCTATCATGCTTGTCATATTCATAAATAAGAAGTGACTTAGTGAAACCTAAACACATATCCAAATAAATCTCCTCATAACCCACAAATGGTATGTCAAGGGCATTTTACCTAATTTTTTTCTTCCTGTAAACATTTTTCGAATGTCTTATTTAAATAGAACAACAACAAAAAAACCCCCCATCTCTATGCAGACATGCGAGAGAGGTCTTTAGCGCAGCCCTCAAAGATCACCCGTACCGTTTGTGGGGGTATTTAATAGACAGTCATGTATAAAGGCTGTCACGCTGTGCCAAAGCCATCCTCTAATAAGAACATGATGGCTTTATTCGATATGTGTGTCGTGCGGCGTGTGAGAGCGTATGCCAGCGTGTGGCTTGTGTTCGCTCGTGTTACAGGTGTGTGAGATTGCAGTCCACTCGTTTTTAGAAAAGAAGGGGAGAGTTGGGCCTCATTGTTCCATAAACAGACATCAGCTGGAAACTGACAAATGTGGGATTAGCCTGTACTTATAATCAGCTAATAGCTCACTATGTGTTCCTGTCAATCAAGCCTGAACAGTGCGCAGTGCGGGTGCAGCAGATTTAACTAGCTGAAACATGTCTACTGTACACTTTATTGTTATTCCACAAGGGTAAAGGGACACTTAGTTCTCATGCCATATAACCTGCGCTTCAAGAGCCTTAGGGACCGTGTCAAAGGATTTTGCATGCTGTTCTCTTTAGATTTATTTAGTTTTTCTAAAAGCGATATATTTCACTACGATTTTCAAGTGTTCTCTAGAAATTTGATGGTACGTTAATATCATTTTATCATTAGCATACATGACTATACTTTTACGCCACTGTAAACTGCTGTTTATTTATTTCTCTTAACGCATTTCGATGATCGTAACGATTGAGGTTTACAAATAGCGAGCCGATGCAACTTATATGACTGACGCGCAGATATTAATCTAATTGAAGTCGTCAGTCATCAAGCTGCAGTGATTGAGTTTATATCAGCTGCTTTGTCTAATTGCTGCCGCAACTCATAAAAGCACTAAATTGAAAAACTGCTATAATGTGGCTGAAATGAATTATGAATGCAGATGATCACAGATTGTAATTGACCGCTGTTCACCTGCCTATTTAGTGTGGTTAGAAATTGAATTTAGCGATGGTGTCTTCCAGCAGGGAGCCGCGTGTGTCAGATCCTCACTTCATAATATCTCTGAAAAGTAGATGGATTAATGATGTCAAACCCAAAGTAAAAGATAATACAATCATAATACCGTTCCACAATATGTGCCGGGTTTTGCAGTTAAACATTAGATAAAAAAAAAAAAAAATTACCATTTTAATAAGTGTGCTTTTATTAAATACTATATCAGGAAAGAGTCTTCATTTTTATGAGCATGGGGAAAGTAGAAAAATAATTACGTGTTTTAATACAAGTATACAACTAGTAAGTGAATTAATTTCCTGCAGGTGTTTTTTTTTTCATTTATAAAGTGTTTGAAGTTGTGATTTATTAAATACTTGAGGATTTGTGGTGTCGTATCACTAAGCTACTTAATATGGCATCATACAGTGCTATCATAAAGGTTACAGTGCATTTGATTTTATGTACAAGATTGTTGATTTCAAAAAGTAATTTGTATTTGGGTCATGTTATGCTATTATTATTATTATCATTATTATTATTATTATTATTATTATTATTATTATTATTATTATTATTATTATTATTATTATTATTATTATTATGTTGTGTAATTTGTTGACATTTGTTAATGTATTAACTAACATGAACAAATAATACATTTATTACAATATTTATATGTCTCTTGTTAATGTTAGTTGATAAAAATACAATCATTCATTGATAGTTCTTGTTAGCTCACAGTTCATGTTAGCAAACACAACTTTGATTTTGATAATGCATTGGAAAATGCTGAAATTCTAAGATGAATAAATGCTGTAGAAGTATTGTTTATTCCTAGTTAATGTTAACTAATGAACCTTATTGTAAAGTGTTGTGGTTGTTGACGTTATTATAATTATTATTATTATTATTATTGTTATTGTTGTTGGTGTTTAAAATTTACATTTACATTAAAATGCAATGCATAAAATGCATGCATACCCATTTATCATTTCTAAAATAAAATAAATGTGTACATTTTTGTGGGCCTTAAAAAGTAAAGAGAGAATCTATGGTGATGTTTGTTGTATGTTTTGTTTCTTTATTTATTTAAAAAAAAGGAATTTGTCAGTATTTAATTTTATAAAATAAACAATGAATCAGTTTTTGTTTTAAAGAATGTTATTACAAATCTATTATAAAAACCATATAAAATATAAAATATATAACAAAACCATAATGCAGGAAAAAAAATGAGAAGATGTTTTTAAATACAGAGATATTTGATTTAGGTAAAAAGGGAAAAGCTTAGCAAATTCCACAACATTCATAATACAGAAACGTTTCAAAAATAGTTCTAATTTCTTTTCTTAATCTTACTTAACCTAATAATTCTAATTTATAGATACAAATTCGAACCTAAATCTCATCCATTATCTGACAGATAAGAAAAAGTAAAGGTGAATCTATCTGCCAGTGATAATAACACAATGCCCTGTTTGTCATAATTAACAACATCTTAAAAGCTTTTAATACAAATATGGATGCCATTTATAAGATTTCTACCGGATCCTTGTTGATAAAATGCCCCATCTTTGTGTTTATGGAAATGCACCATTTTCAATTGAAGCGAGAGGGAAAAGCACTTCCTCTGTCACACAAAGCCCCCTTGCTAAGCCCCAACAACTTATTAGATTTATTAAGGTCTTATCAAGTGTGATATGCTGGAGGACCCAGGTGGCCATAAAAATGATTCTCTTATCAGGTGTTCATTGGAAGTGGAATTAGAATGGGGGTGGGTTCTAGTTAAGAACTTATTCATACAGGAGTTTAATTATTATTAAAAGAATGGCGCCACAATAGCTGGCACTGGCCCCCGTTGCACTCGAAATCTTAACCCCCAGGAACCTTCATTCAGAAGGGCTGGCATATCTCAGACCCGCACAGGCTTAATCTGAGGCACGCTGGGTCCGAGAGGGGTGAGTTGCACTGTTAATTCCATATTGAAGGTGGGCACGTGTTGAGAGGAGCTGAGACAGGTAGCGGGTGCCAGGGGAGTCAGCCTCATGCCCTACCAGCGATTGCCAGGCGAGGTGTTAATTGGGAAGGTGCAACGGTGGATTGATGTTGGGCGTCCCATTGCAGGAGAGAGCGTGCGTGGTCTCCGACTCTCCCATAAGTCACTGCTCCCATCTTAAACAGACTTATTATGCTGCTAAGGCATGTTGTTACGTGTTATACGCCCCATACTGATTTCAGCTTTAATAGTGCTACGGCAGGTTGTGCTCCTGTTTAATGGCTTATTTCAATTTTAGTTTTTTGCGAGAGATGCACAAAAGACTTGCTTTGTTGCTCGTCTGAATATTATATGTGCAATTTATTACACGTTTATAAGCAAATAATACATCCATTGCACTGCAGCGTTCTTCAGTCAGCGACTGCACTGCAGTTGCATTAATTCATTTGTAACGTTATGATATTTTTAACGCCACAACATACATGCAGTCCGGGTACATGTCCATCTTCAACCATTTGAATATGAATACACCCTCCCGGGTACAGCAAAAGCCATTCTCTTCAGAATTCACACAACCTTCAATTTAACCTCAGAACCATTATGTTCAATGGGGAACGGCCTCACCATTGTCGTAAATGCAGCATCCTGTTCAGCAAAAGGATTTAATTAAGCCCAACACATTCCAAAAGAAAGTAATTTTGGGACACAATCATGTGTCTCGAAAAGATAATTCCTCTTAATGGAGGGCTTTTGAATACGTTGACTGGAGCCCAAACTGGACCTTAGTATGATATGTATTTTTTTTTTTTTTTTTTTGTGTGTGTATGTGTGTTCGTACCACAGACAACGTTGGCAGTGATTAAATCATTCCAACAGGAGAACCCGTTCAGTTTTTGTAATTTTTACTTTGCGCAAATTCCAAAAATAGCGCTTTTCTGCATTTCTTTTTTTTTTATCTTTTTTTTTTTTATTTGATTACTTGTTTGTTCTCCAGTGGTTTGCAGTTGGTTTGACTCTGATATTTCTTTCTAATAGATCCGAGGACGTCCACGGTGCACCTACCGTTGGTCTGGATCTCAAAGTGTGCCTTGTGAGATGGGTCTGCACACAGCTGTCACCCAGGGTGTTGATATCTTAATCAACACAAGGAGGGACCCATGATTCAGTTGGGGGTGTGAGGCTGCATTTATGCCTGGGAAGTAGGAGCTGCAGGGTGAGGTAGGACGTGTTGGGTCAGCCTGAACAGCAAGAAGGGACTTTGGGGGAGCACTCCCTCCTTTGTGCCATGTGCTGCGGAGACATAATGAATTACATTATAATTATAATACAGGCTGGACGCAAAAGGGACAAAACAGATATTTGAGCAGGGGGTGGAGAGGGTTGTTCCACTGAGACTTCGGCCTCAGAGCGCGGTCATTCACACTTTTTAACGCGATTGCACACTAGCTTTGCTGCCATGAATGGGCTTTATCTTGCAGTATGCACAGCACTTCAGCTTTTTTTTTTAACGTGAGTGCACTGGGAGGATTGTTGCCAGTTCTGGTTTAGATCGTGCTGAAAATGACCAGTTTTAGAAAAGTGCTAGTAGTAAATCTGTGGGTATTTAGTATGGATATGGCCGGCGAATTAGTATTCTGTGCATTGATGCTTGCTTATTGTGAATGACAAGACAATCCTGACCCCATCAACACCGAACCAGGCGTGTGCAGAAAAACGTCAACTAAAATAGAAATCCACCCCGATGCATGTAATACACAAGTGTGTGTGCATTTATGATTCGAGGAGGATTGATTGGTGTGTGTGTGTGTGGCGGGCGGGCGGGCGCGTCTACACGGGGCGATGTTGGTCAGAGTGCCGGTAGCATGGGCGATGAAGCCTGGGGGTGTCGTCTGTGGGGGAGGGATGGTTGCTGGAGCAATAGAGAGAGGCCGAGGGGAGGGACGCTGGCAGTGACTGAGAAGATGAGGATTTGACAGTGAGGTGACGGAGAGTTCAAACAAAATGAGGCTTGTAGATTAGCAGCGCTCCCCTCTGTGACAGGTGTCATCTCTGGGGGCAGTCTGTCACTCTGCCTGCTGCCACTCTTTATATAATACGAGGAGGGAGAGCAGGGAGAAGGAGGCAAGAGAGCGTGGAGCGCGCGGAAGGGTGGCGCCAGTCTCACCTCGCTGAGCACATCCTGCCGGAGTCTCCCTGCCAGTCATACCGATTAAAGCCCAGGTGGTACAGGGAAGCACCCGCATATAAACGTACACATGCACATGGATACACAAGCCCAGCCAAAGGCAAAATATTCTATTAGGACCCGTGACTCATCCATTTGCTTTCATGTAAATCGTGCCTTTGGGAGGAATAAAGCTTGTAATATTTGCTTTTACAGCATGTAGCTTTCAGTTGTTTTGATTTATAGTCTAACACTTATGCATATATACTTTATATATATTTGATTTACTTTTATTTATGTTTAAGATGTGTACTTTTATTTATGTTTAATAAAAGTGATCATAATGTGTTGTCATGTATCGAATATCAGCTATTTAAAAAAAAAAAATGTACTTTTTCATTCACTCGTACATTCTGTATTTATTTATTTTTGACAAATTTGATCATACGGAAAAAAAAAAGTAGTGTATCGTTTTCACTCAGAAATTGCAGTTAATTACAAAGAAACCCAAGTAACACACTGAACTAAACATTCAACTTTTAAGCAGACTAACAGTGCTTTCTCATCAGAAGTACTCCAATAACCTTTCTTTTATGTAAAATTTAGAAAAATCATTTTACAGTAGATTTTACAGTTGGCTGAATATAGATAAATGTATGATAGTGAGTTTTATATTACTTTTTCTTCTTTTTCGCTCTTGTGGAAAAAAAAAAGTAATATAAACAGTGGGCCGGACTTCCACTGAGAAGCAAACCTAGTGATTGGAGACTCAGTTAGGGGGCCGCTGGCCTGTCTGTGGCCTTTGCCCATGGCCGTGGCACAAGAGGGTATTAAGATGAGCCGGGGGAATCTGCTCTGCCTGACTACTCGACTCGCAGACTCACTGTCTCAGCTACCTGCCCAAAGCCTGCAGCCATCTGGCCCCCAGATTGAGCAGAGCTGCACTCAGCAAGCGCCGCTGCCTCCCCTCTGGGTTAGGCAGTCAGCAGAGGGTCTGCTCCTTCTCTTTGGAGCTCGTGGAGAATGTACCCGCACACACGCACGCACGCACACAAGTCGACGTAAAGGGCGTTCGGTCTTCAAGGGGGTTTGCAGTTTGGGTGAGCAGACCAGACCACGACTAGTTACAACCTCAGAGGACAAAGAAAGCTCTGTGAGTGTGTGGGCAAGTGCTAGCAGTGGTGACAAATATAGATCTAATTAGTATTCTACTGTTTGTCTTTTGGACAGATGAGGGATGCCCCCTATTGACTCTGTCAGGGGAGCCAGAGCAGAGGGGAGCGAGGAGATGTGCATGGTACGGCGTAGACTGCAAATTATGTTGTAAGTCATGCCAAGTTCATACCTCACGATCCGAGTAATAAGCACAATGCGGGCAAGCGGATCTCGCAGATTGTATGGACAATGGCAGCTTGCAATATGTTATTGTGCTGAAACATTACAATGTTTTGCACAACACTGCAATACCCAATAGAGTGTGAGGGTTGTGCGTATTCCCTCTGCGGGGATAAAAGGAGACACAACGCTCCGTTTGTGCCGGGCAGCAGACTCAGTGTTTCCAGAGCGAGTGGTGAGTGAAAGATAAGACCGGAATGAGATGAGCACGGAGTTGCTCTTTTCATCACAACCCGCTAAACAGCGTGGCTTGATGACATTTTGACTGCAGCGAGGCTGTTTAACTTTTTTTTTTGTTTAGCCAGGCAAAATTTTGCTAAGCAAGTGATCTGTTCAAATCAGTTATTCAGATGTGAGTGTTAATGTAATTTTGATTTGCATGTGTTAAATGCGATTTTTAGGTTCTACATCTTCATTGTTAATATTTCTTTTTCCAAGTGACATGTTTAAAACAAAAAAAGCCACATATTATAGATTAAAAAAAAACAAAACAACCTCACTATATAAAGCAGGCATGCTGTTTTATCTTTTATGAAAATACATTAACATAAACCCACTCCTCTCTGTCCATAGATCTGTGAAAAACTCCAGCTTTAAGGTACGGTGTCGGCCAACATAACAATGAATGCAGTTTGACAGACCAAAAAGCAATTGGTTCGCACGCGCACAGACACACACAAACAAATAAAATAAAAAATCATCTTTATGCTGATTACTGCAAGAAGCTTAAAAAGTGAAACCTGGGAAAAAAAGCACAAATAATAAAATAAATAAATATCTAATTGTACAAATTATTCTTATCTTTATAGTAACATAGTAATAACTACAACATTAACTGTTATGCAGCAATAACTACTACTATTATTATTATTATTTAGTTTTAATAAAACATTCTTTTCAGTTTTCTAGGTTTCATTTATATTTTTTCAAGCTAAAATAAAACTACTGCCATTTTACTAATAAACTTACTATTTCATTATCACAGTATAATCTAATATAATAAATTGTTGTTTTAAGTTTAAGATGATATTCTATTAATTTTTTCAAATAAACAGCTTTTCAAAAATCGATTCTTTCTATTCAACTTACAATTTCAATCGTCATTTGAATAATGAATGCAGACTACAAACCTGAAAATAATTTTCTTTGAAATTGTATTTAATTTTAGCACCACCTTTATTTATTGAATACTTCAGAACTCGTACATTCCTGCACGTTTACAAACTATGACCTCAAACAATTTCCCAAAATCTCCTCACTGTGGTCACTCACATTTCCTGTAACAATAAGATCCATCTACAATATTTCCTCCGCTTCTTTTTTTCCCCCCTTCTATATATTTTATCGCTCTCACCTCGGTTTTCCTCACATATGCACATACACACACGCTTTAACTTTTCCATTAAACTTAAAGCTGCCCTGAAAGGGATTAGAGTGAAGTTTTCAGAGAGAAAGCGTTCTTCCTACATTATCAGCATGAGATGAAGATGTGTGAGTGTGAGCGAGTGTGTGTCCCTTTATCAGAGGGGCTTTATGTGAGGCTTAGGCAGTAGTAGCTCCAGACAGTGAGGGTCTATATGTTCTCCTCTCCCAGCAGCATAATCACTCATGAGTGGCACCTCATTTCACAGCCTCTAATGGCATGACATTCGGAGCACACCGGGGTACCAAGCACGGAAGCTTTCTCTGTTTTTTTTTTTTTTTTTTTTTCCTCATACGGGTGGGGGACGATGGGGGGGGGAAAGCAAGCCGATAGCTTACGAGAGGTGCTTTGCTGATCACAGAATTTGAATCTTTTTGCATCTCGATCCAGCTTTATTGGTGGGTTTTTGAAGCCGGTGTAACGTATCTTTTAACTGTCATTTATCACAGATTGTTTAGTATCACTTTTTTTTTTTCTCTGTCTCTCTTTCTCTCTTTGATGCCCGCAACCCCTCCCAATGCAATAATGCGATAAGCACGCGTGAATGTTTGCTGTTACATGAGCATTGCTGCAAGCACTCTGCAGCTTCCTGTGATGTTTGATAGTGTTGCGCAGCCATCTGAACCAAAGTTATCTTAACTAGCTCTGTGATAGACGCTACAGCCCTCCAGGATTCCTCCAGTGAGGAATGTGTGTGTGTGTGTGTGTGTCATGTGCCAAGCCCCAGGCCCTAGTCAGTCAGCCAGGCAGGTAGCATGACTGTATAATTGTGCCGTGACACTCTGAACCCCTGGCTGATACATAAGCATGTTAATTTTCTGATAGCGGGAGCGCCGGGCAGTCGGACTGCGAGTTATGATGGGTGTAATTTGTGGCTCCTGCAGCATTGTGAAAAGACCAGGGTCACGGGCTGGATAAATACAAATGGAAATTGATGTGGGGCTCATTTCTGCTTGACCAGCCTGCCTGGGCAGCCTGAGAGAGATGCAGGAAGGACATGTCGGTGTGGCTGTCACGTAGCCCTTTTACACACCCTCTGATTTCTGAAGAAAAATGTTAACTGGGAAAAAGAGCCGATGAAAGTGTAACAGAAGGATCTTTGGCGTCTGATGGCATTTGACCTGTAGTGTTTAAAGGGGTATTTTAACTAAAAATTAGAATTCTGTCATTTATTCATGCTCATGTTCTCCCAAACCTGGATGCTTTTTATTTAATTTTGGCCTCCCAAAAATAAATACATATTTTGAAATGTTTCTTTTTATTTGATGTATTTAGTAGTTTTTTGTTTTGCATAGTTTTTTTGTTAGTTTTGTTTAGTTTTGTTTTTTCTTTCGTGCTTTGCTCTTTTCGTTTAGCTTTTTTTTTTTTTTTTTTTTTTCCCCTCTCATCTTTTTTTGTTGTAGTTTTGTTTTGTTTTTGAACCCAAAACTAAATATGTCGTTTTATTTTTCACACAACGAAAGGCAGATGGGGATAGCGAAAGTCACACTTAGAATAAAACTCATACAGGTTGGGAATGACGTGCACAAATAATTCTAAAATTTTTAAAGTTTTATTTTCTGACCCCACCCCGATATTTGGTTCAATTAGTAAACTTTTTTAAACTTTTATACATTTTATGAACATTTGTTGCATTACCTGACATTTTTTTGCTTTTGTTCTGTTCTAACGGAGCTTTATGTCGTTTAAGTTAGATATACCATATGTTAGCTCCAAGAACAAAACAAAAATTACGGAAGAAAAATATGACCTCTGTGATGCACCAGTTTTGAAAAGCAAAACACATATTGCAAATATTACGTGTTTTTCTTCCTGCTGTTTATTTTTTATTTTTTTGCCGTTATGTGGCTTCGTCTCCTTCCAGTCAGAGAAGGCCAGAAATGAACAGCTGCTGATTTGTGTGAGGTCACATGAGTGACATCTTCATTTTGAGAAGAAACATCGCTGAATAGAAGCCTGTGTGTTTTGCAAGTGTGTGTGTGTGTGTGCGTGTGCATACATAGATGAAGATATGCGAGTCTGTGTGCGTTGCCCTTACTCATAGGTGTGTGTGTGTGTGTGTGTGTGTGTTCTCTAAAAAGGCCCGGAGAGGACCGTCCCGCCTGAAACACTGTCACAGCTCGCCTGACTGGCAGTTCAAGAGCTCTTCATTAGAATCCCGCTGGGTCTACGGCAAAGAAAAACAATGTGGTTGGCCCAGGACCTGTAACCTTCCCATTTAATCACCGCTTCAAACTGCATTGTCTCTCCCCACCGTGGGAGCTGGTTTCCAAGGCTCTGCTGAGACTCCTAGTCAAACAACCTCCTATGTGACCGGGCTAACACGTCTCTCTCTCCGTCACACCGGCACACAAGGAGCTTTAGGTCTCTTTACAGCTCGATTAGCACACGTTTTATTAGCAACACATGCCGTAACGCATATAACATCGCTCGTTTAAGGAAATATCAGAAGCCGAATTAATGTGCTGCGTATTTACGCAAACAGATGCTTTTGACAAACAAATGGAGCTTGCCAGAACAGGCAAACAGCACATATATTATTTTCAGTAATTTGTGTTTGTAGACTTGTACATTTTTCTTGTTTGACGCTAAACTAGAGACAGCGTGTTTTCACAAAAATAGTTCATTTCTATACTATTAATTAATGCACTGTGTGTAAATCAGATACTAATTCAATTTCATTTATAAATATTTGCGCTATTACTGCATGCGTTTATTCTTTTTTTTAATTGATTGTTTTTTAGGTGAATGTCAGCTTTATTTCCAACACGATTTAAAAGATAGCATCACTTAGATCCGTTTCCAAATTCTGTTCCAATAACCGTCACGTTAATCAGAACTTAACATGCCAATTCACCTCGGCCGCTTTGAGAAATGTAAGACAAAAAAAGTGAGTCGTTGAGGAAGAGAGAGAGAGGGAAAGAGACAGAGACGGAAAGAATGACAACGAGAAGCCCCTGCGTGATCATAAAGATAAAATCTTACAGGACATCTTCTAAAAAGGAAAGCTCTTCTTTTTTTTTTTTCCCCTGAGAAATTGCAACTCATATCATTCACTCTGTCTCTGTCAAGTGTATAAAGAGAAAATACAGTACCGTTTTAATCAACCACTGAGACCTGAACAAAAGGCAAATGAATCCTGCAGTCTGAGTTCCAGAGCTGCTCCGGTGACCTCTTCCCTCGGCAGCCGTGCTGCATACTGCAAATGAGGCAGGCACCCAGGGATTCCTGCTCACCTCACCTCTGACTGGCATTGTGGGTTTTTTGCACTATTATTAAAAAATAATAACACATCTCAGCAATTGCCTGGAGTTATTTACCTCAATAGCACTGGGGACAATTATAAATGGATATCAAGCTATGGCACGTTTCCTGCATTGATTTTTTTTTTTTCTTTCTCCCCGTTCTCTTTTCAATGCAATGCATTGACAGTATTTTAAAAAGCTGCATTTCTCGTTTTGTCTTAATTCCGATGACAACAAACAACAAATAACAGCATAATAAATATCAAATATTTTACGTTATAACATTTATCGAAAAATAACATTTCGAATGCCAGTTTAATGAGATAAACGGAGAAAGCAGATTCCTTCGTTTTTCCACTGCAATTAAAAAAAAAAGAACGCCATGCTATTTAAGACGCTGTATGCGGTTAAGAATTAATTCAGCTCTTTTATTGTGTTTTATTCGAAGCCTCATAATTATACGAAACGAAGATCAAGCCGCAACACTCCTGTAAAGAACCATCCTCTGCATTTTCTTTTTTTACACCTTGATGGCTGTAATCCGGTATAAAGAATAAATTACTTTGTGTAACTTCTGTTATATGTTGCCGTATACATGAAATCAGTGGGGGAAAAAAAAGTCATCTTCATAACAGTTGCAGAGAATCTTCATAATGACCACGTATTATAACTGACAGACATGTCAGAGGTCTAGTGAGCAGCTTTGCTGTTTTATGAGTTCAGAGAGTATTTTGCGGGTCAACTCAAATATTGCTGCCTTGCACATCACAACAACCACTGCCACATGCTGGATGGGTCATTGATGTGGATGCACACTTACCGATGTCTACAATGCATTTTAAAAAGTACTTCTGTTTTAATAAATATAATTTGTAGTGAAAAGTTTATTAGATAAACAATTTAAAACGATTGTTAAATAGCATTCAAAAATGATTTAAACGACATCGAACGTTTGACATTTGAAGTTGTACAATTATCCTGCATTGCTTGTTTAGACTTGACATTATTTAGCATGATGGACGTACAGAAAGAGAACTGTAAAAGTGATTGGATAAATGATGACCGGACAAATGAAGGCATGAATGAATAAATGAATAAAAGGAATGAAGGAATGAATGGCCGGGAATCTTCACATTATGTGTTTTTTGATGTACTATGATAATATAATTATACTATCCACACATCTGAGAGGAGAGGTTGATTTGTCTTGCTGTGAGCTAACACACTTAATTGCAGTATGCAAATGAGAGCAATTACAAAGCTTTTAGGTAAAGAGATGACAGCTGAGGTTGAAAGAGGAAGAGGCCTCACCCAAACAGTTGTCATGGTAACAATATGGAGTAACCTTACAGTCAAATAATTATACATGGGGGAGGCAAGCTGATAAAACCTAAGGATAGTTGAGGTTTGGTAATGCACATGCATAAAGACATCTGCCACATAGAATGAATTTAACAAGCTCTTTATGTAAAGATTTTTTACTTTTTACAATAATAAAACGTGCTTTAATTTGCGCGCTTCGGCTAATGACTGAACTTTTTTGTACTTTTACAGTAGCATGTCATAAAACCATTCAGGCATAAATAACACACGTCCAGCAATACTTTATGCGAGCATGGAATAAACCATTTACATAATTGCCGTTAACGGCTTCAGCCACGGTAACTTATATCACCAGCTACTTTGAATTCATTCTGCCATTGATAAAAAAAAAAAAAAAAAAAGAGAGAAAGAGTAGTTATTCTGATTGCGCCGTGAATAAATTGTCATCATTGTCATTGCATTAACATCTTATCATCGATCTATCAAGAACGGCGCAATTTATGTGACAATAAATCAATTCTCGCACAGCACAAATGACCAATCCGCTCTCGAACAACTAGAACGAGAGCATGATTGTGACTCAAGTACACTGTTTGAAATCATTTTCGGCTCAACAAAAAAACAATTCTTGCCTGGTACTGGCACAAGGGTTGCATTTTCTCCTCTCTTTGTTTACCGCAAAATGAAGGGGTACGACACAGTGCTGTATGCCGCTAGCATACCTAATAAAAATTGTAGTCACAAATTGATATTTTCTATGGCAATTTATTTTACAATTACTCTTGCGGAGGCTTTCATGAATTAAATATGAGTTCTGTCTGGGAATTAGATGTTATAAAGGTAAATTACAAGAGGCAGGCTGTAATTGAGGTGGCTGCAACATGGGCCTACTGAACTAATCCCTGGCTGGGTCATGTGATAGTCTGTCCTCCAATGGCAGGAGGCTTTTTTGCCACAAAGCATGAGCAGCTGAGAAAATTGATTTCTCATCTGAGCGCTATTTGATAGCTTTTGAAATCAGAAATTGAAATTAACTAACCTACGCCCCGTCATTACAAAAGAGCAAATTAAAATTGCAACAGTGTTTCCTATTGGCAGTGTACGCCTGCCAAGGTAAATTTCTAAATAGATTTTAAGATGCTCCGCTTGCACGCCTGGCTTACTCCCTCACACACACACACACACACACACAAAATCACTTTACACGCAAACAACACTCGGCGCGCACACACACCTGCGCTACGCTGAGAGGATCTTTTCATTGAAAACTGCAGATCACGGGCAGATTATGCTTGATATTGTAATGCTACGTCGCAACAGAAATCCCAGAATTTACATGACACTGAAATTAATTCAGCGGTGAGTGAAATATGCACGACGTCTTTGATCTCTAAATAAAAAACAAACTCGAAAAGCGTCTCGGGCGACTTTTCGCTAGCTTTTACGCACGCGTATTCAAATTTTGTTTCCCCGGGAGGGGCTTCATTTCAGTACGTACACATTTATAGTCAAGAGGTTATTTTTTGAATACGTTCATTTGACTAATTAATTTACAAACCACGCTGGTCTTTAATAATTTAGCTTGTGGAATAAATATTCAACCGCGTTAGCGGCCTTTGAAGCAGTGAGCAACAGTTACTCTTCCTCCCCAAACAAAGCCGTCCCGCACTTCACCCAAATCCACCGCGTTTTAAAATCAAAAACGGCTCTATTTCTTGTTCAAGCAGGTGCTTGACCTTCTCTATCCATTGTCTCGCGCAATCTGAGGAGCGAAACTTCGGCGGAAGAGTTGTCAGCGCGGAGGGGGAGAAAGTAAAAAGTGGATGTTTGTTTGACAAAAGACATGGAGGAACAGATGTTAACGCAGGTGGACACACAGATCAATAAGCGGTGCCGAGCGGAGAGCTAGTTACCTGAGCTCGAGCTACTTGTAGCAGATGTTAAACAGACTGATGCCTGAGTAGGCAGATCAATGGACAGCAAGCAGATGGAGGAGAACGGGCCTGTGAGCAAAAAGGAAGGGAGAGGGAGTGCGGCGAGAGAAGCACTCCGTACGAGAGTCCTCCGTGACAGGCAGATGGGCTCACATCCACAAAGAAAAGTTTACTCTCACCGCCGCAAGTAAACAATGGGCTGCCGCAGAGGAAACTTTCCGCCATCTGTGGCTAAGCTATGTTAAATGCCCAAATCTCTGTGTACCGTCGCAATTTGTCTGTAATCGTTCTTAAATTGCATTAAGCCCAGTGCTGTCACTGTTAGACATTGTAGAAAAATGTTCTGCCCCAACTGATTACTTTTCCTGTCAGTCACGCTAAAGAGGAAGCGCTTTATTAGGCCGGAGGAAGTGCGACTCGGCCCCCTGTCCGAGCTTTGCTAACTTTGCTCATTAACTGTGCTAACAGGTTTGAGTCAGGTTGTGAAGGAACGTTCAGTCCCTCTTGAGTCCTATTAGTGTCTTAAAGCCAGCGTCTGAGACAGGCAGCGGACATGATTATGACTTTGCACTTCATCGCGTTATCGCCGCCGTCTCTTGACCATTAGCTACCTGAGTGAACTGGATGTTTTGCTCAGCAATTATATCACATTGCTGAAGTGAGAAAATCCCACTTACTGCTTTCTTGTGCCTGCGAGTACGGGTGCGAGGTAGAATTTGCGAGGGGTTGCGTGGGCGAGTAATTTTATTCTTTCACACCCTTCAAAGCAGTGGTATTCTATTACATTAACAAGTGGAGAGCATTCATTGGCTGAAAAGAGCGCTTTTTTGAGTATGTGTGTGTGGCGACATTTCGCACCGGAGATGAATTTCAATATGTATTTTTTTTTTTTTGTCGCGCTAATTAGCTCAAAATTTGCAGTATTTGACAGTGGTTATCTGCCGAAGATCAACATCTTTCGCTATGTGTTTTTAATATTTTTTCTTATTGTCTGGACGAAGCTCAAATGCCACACAACGAGACCAAAGGATGAGAAATCCCTGAAAACCCGTCCCAATGGCCTCGCTGTCCGAGGAGGGACTTGAACCGGGGCGATAACCCGATAGACGTTATCTTGTCTTCTCCCGGTCTCTAGGAAGCCTGCGCGGTGCTCTTCGGTGGTTAGGCATTTCTGCAAACCCCCCAGAGCCCTAACCTTCCCATCTCTCTCCCCGCCGCTCAGACACCAGGGTGGAAGATCTGACAGTAGCCTGTTGCTTATTTATGGTCCCTGCATGTTTTATGTCCGCGCGAGATATGACGGCCGTGACACGGTGCTGATTTCAATCAGCCTGCCACTCGGCAGACGGAGTGACGGCAGGCAAAATTGAGAAGCGCGAGAGATGGGAGAGAGCGAGAGCGAAATAATCTTCGGAATCGTCATTGTCTTGGTTCGGGCTTTGGCCTTGTCTCCCGGCTCGGATTTCTCCAGCCTCTTTTAATGAAAATGTTTCATTCACATCTCAAATGAAGGTGCCTGCTGCCTCCACAGCCGATGAATTCAATAGAGAGGAATAAAAAGCGGAGAGAGGAGCGAATGGGGGGAGATAGAGTACGAGAGAAATGCGCTTTTGTCAGAGTGAGGAGGCTAGAGGAGAAGGTGACCCCTGAGCCAAAGGTGCTGACATTGCATCAATCCCTTTAGGGTAGAGGCCTGCTAGACCAAGCCTCGCTGAAGATTACCTCCAAACATCTGAGGGATGACGGCTCTATCTATTACCCACGTTCCATACACACACATTCTAGACCCTGAACTGATCTTTAAATTAAGTCTGAGATTGTTGCGTACAACGAGGGGCCCTGACGCAGGCGGATCTGTTTCAAAGGCTTTAAGGGACAGCTCTGTGTATTCCTGAGACGAAATTAAGAAGCATCACCTCCCTCCTATTCTCCTTATGATAGGAAGTAAATTTATGCCATCCGTAATCACAATGAAGCTCTCTCTCATCATATGGAGGCTCATACACACTTATCCTGCTAAGATTCTCCCACGCGGCTTATACACAAACACATGGCATGCACTTAAATCTAGAGTTTGCAATTATAACTTTTTATGCCGGTAAACAGAACTGGATTTTGTGGTTGTCATTTTAATTATTTTAAACAATGCTGTTTTTTTTTAATAGAAATTAATACTTTGATTCATATTTCAACTTATAAAGGTAACTGCCATTTAAAGAAACTTTAACGAATGAAAATCATATATATATATATATATATATATATATATATATATATATATATATATATATATATATATATATATATATATATATACAGTATGTATATATATATATATATATATATATATATAAACACACACACACACACACACAACGTTATTCTGTTTTTATGTTATTATATTAAATTATTAATACATTAATAAAACGATCCTATATAATGTTTTCCTTTCTTGCTTTACAAACAATTATGGAAATCTTTTTTTTCCCCCCTTGTTTGTTT
This sequence comes from Puntigrus tetrazona, assembly GCF_018831695.1. Lineage (NCBI taxonomy): Eukaryota > Metazoa > Chordata > Actinopteri > Cypriniformes > Cyprinidae > Puntigrus > Puntigrus tetrazona. The sequence continues at coordinate 2,917,971 of NC_056716.1, forward strand.
CATTTCATTTCCAGATGAACAAGATTTTCATCCTGGGTCATTATACAAGTTCTGTTTTTTAATTCCCATCTATTGCATTTTTTTTAATGTTCAAACCCGCTAATGCTTCTATTACAGACTGGAACAGAGAATTAATTAGCTGTCATTGGATCAGTTCAATTTCCTCCTGCTAATAGCAAATGTTGACAGGTGTCTCACATTTCATCTGTTTGGTTTCTAGCTACACTTCATGTTAAAATGGATAATTGATCCATCAAAAAAAAAAAGTCTCACAACAGGCATTAAATGCCTCCAGACAACAGTAGTGAACATGCAGAAAATCGAATTTAACCCTGTGCTGACTGCGGTACTCCCTCCGGCTGTCAATCAAGCATCTTGCTCCCTGGCAGCCCTGTTTCTGTGTTGTTAAATAATCAGAGCGAAAGAAAGAGAAAGAAAATGAAACATGAAAGAAAAAAGCAGTCTCAGAGGAACTGTCATGAGAAAGGAGAAATGCCATGGGGGGTGAAGAATGCCTGCAGTCCGCCAGCTTTTCACATTGTAATTTCAGTTCCCCGGGACTGACTGGTGGTAGCGGCTGAGTGAGCGAAGGCCTAGGAGTCACGGCGATGGCTGACCCTGCCATATACACACGCTCGGAGAGATGTCAGCCCCACAGCTCCCTGGGATCACCCCACTGCCAGCCACTTTGAAAGCGGCTGCCAATTCAGCTTTAAGTCGTGGCTGAATGGACACGGAGGAGAAGGGGAGTGGACAGCAGCAAAAACAGGTTGCAAAGGGAAAAGAATTTGCTTTCAAAATTTATTTGGCCTATGACCCTCCCAGTCCACCCTCTCGCCCCTTCGCTTTGAATGCGAGCATATTTTTTTTGATTGGGTTTGGGTTGAGCGACTCGGGGTGGGATGTTTGGGAGGGTGGACGAGGGGGGGTGGCCTGTCACTATACATATATTAATAATCTGACGGCTTCATCTGCTTTTGAGGGGCAGGCATGACAGCTTCACAATAGCCGGAGCTGTAGCCTTCCTCCAACACGCACGGCCTTCCTGTCTGAACAACACAGGCAGTGTATTAAGACATCACACGGCCGTGAAGTATTGACTTAACACCCGAGTGCGACCCCGGCGGCGGGAGCCCTTTCTGAATCGCTTATTTAAAATAATTTAAACGCTAGAAAATCAAGATGTCACGTCGCTACGTGATAGCGAAAAGTAAAAAATATTCTTTTCAGAAACATTTGAAGCAATTTGAGAGCGACTGCTTGATCTTTGAGCTCGAGCTGCCAATCGAGATCTAGCGGTGGATATCAAACGTCCGATGTGGGATTTACTAATTACAAAGAAGTGGAAAGCAACACATTGAATTAAGGCATTGCTTCATCTTGTGCTTGGGAGAGGATTGTGAACACAAAAATATTATTTTCAGAAAAATAAATAGGCAGCTTGAGAGTGACTTTAGGGCTGCCAATCAAAATCCTAACGTAAATGTGAAAAAAATAGTCGTCGAATTTACTTTAATCAAACCATTTTCACTTATTGCTAGTCCGTTTCGTAAGGAATTGCTAAGAAACTACATTAAGGCTAAAAAATGTCACTTTACATTGTTAAAAATATTATTTATAGGGAAAAAAGTATTTTGAGAGCAACTGCGCAGATGACAATAATGATGACAGTATCAAATACTCCATGGAGTGCAGTTTTAAGATTTACTATTACATTTCACAAATAATTACAACACATTAAAGCTAGAAAATCAAGACATCGCGTTAACATATTATAGCGAGAAGATTGTGTTTAGAAAAAAACAAATCTGGAAAAAAAAAGAAAAATGCAATTTCTCCGCTGAGCTGTCAATCAAGGTCCGACTGTAAACATGAAACATTTCATTTAGGATTTAATTTGAAAAAAAAAAAATCACTCAGACGCTGCTGGTAAATTTCACTAATAATTACAAAGAAATGGAAAGTAGCACACTGAATTAAACATGGAATCTTAAAGTAGAAAGAAGTTATTTGTTACAGGGCTTTTCCTATTTTATTCTTAACATATAACATTGTAACAGTTTAACGTTTAATTAAACACGTCAAATATTTTTTGAAAAACGTAATAAAAAAGCAATTAAACCATTTTTGCAATAAATAGGTTTACGTTGAGAACACTAATAATACATGCAATTAAAAGTATAATTTTGGAATAAAAGTTGCGCACAAATCGTTCCTTTCGCAGCCCGTCGGGAGAGAAAGAGAAAAAACACGAGAGATAGGGAGGTCACTGGGAGCACAGGTAATTGAGTAGTCCCCTCCCTTTCGTTTTCTACCGAGCTCCTCAACCCGGTCCCTCGCCCCCGCCCCAGCCTCACAGCGGGCACAATTACGCTCCCTATCACCTCTCCAGCTGGCCCCCATGATCCCGCTCTCCTCAGCCTGCTCACCTCGTCTGGCCCTCTCCCTCTTAACCTCCTGGCAGTCTCTCCCAGGGAGCCAGCATTAGGCTCAACAAACACTGGGAAACACCAAGAGAGCGATAGAGCCAGTTTAGTTCCAAATACCAGTTCTGTGAACAAAGGGTCAAATATTTTCATACTAATGCTGTGTTTTGCATTATTCAAAATACTTTCTTTTTTTTCTTTTTTTTTTTTTTTTGTGGATGTGGGTTTTGCGTTGCCAGGTACGCAGGTCGAAAGGGTGAGATGTTTATGAGCTCTGAATTTAAAAATGAAGATCATCTCCATAGAGATGAGTGCACAAGTGCTGCATCTTTTGGTTCGCCGGCTTATTTAAAAAAAATGCAATTTCTTAAAAAAAATCATATCATATATACTAATCCTAAACATCTAATTCTTAGTGATGGCAGCTAAGTTAAAATTAGTCCTCGGTAAAGCATTGGCATTATACAATTAGCTAAAACAATTGTTACTTGAAATAAAATAAATGTTAACTCAATTAAAATAAAACATTAAAAAAAACTTATTTTATTTCAGTAGTTGCCAAGAAAACATTTACTTCAACATATGTGAATAAACTAAAAATAACTACAACTAAAACTGTAATTAATAGCAGAAACTAATACAAAAGGCACAAATACACAACATAATTACAAAGCTCACACAACTTTCGAATTAAAATGAAAATAGAATCCATACTACCAAAAGCAATAATCTATATCACTGCAAAAAAAAGAGTTTTAAAATAGCAATGAAATATGATCTATTATAGAACATATAATGCTTTCTAAAGCATAGGGAGAGAAGGGGTAAATGGCTTTTAGTGAGACTAGTACTTCACACATATATATATATATATATATATATATATATATATATATATATATATATATATTATAAAAAGTATATAGTAACATGTTGCACATGGCATACTATATATATATATATATATATATATATATATATATATATATATTGTATGCACGTGCAACATGTTACCCTCTGCATGATTGCTCCAAAGGCAAAATATATCTTGATGCAGTGTCTGTCCTACATCACATTTCACATTGCTAATTAGCATTTTTCTGTCTCATGCCTTCATAGAATGTCTTGATGGACCGGGCTCTCTTAGTCTGTCCCCTCTCGCCTTGACGAGGAAGACACCTCTCTATCCCATTCGCTATTACCTGAGATAATGCCATATGGTAAAATGTAAACAACATCTGCATATTCATGTCGTAATTTCATCTGTTTAATTAGTTCCAGCAAAGCAGTTTAGCCTCTGAGGCCTGGGCTGTCAGTGCGGTGAGGCTCAAGCCGTGCCCTGCTGTCGACGCTGACAGTCTTCCATTGTTCAGCCAGCATCGCCGCCCTACCAGTTTAATGCCAGGTGCGTCTGTACAGGGCGTGGGTGGGGTGGGGTGGACACAAGGGCCCCTCTACTATTAGAATCCAATAGAGACGCGACTGACGAAGCTCAAATGCTATTTTTTTTTTTACCTTGGCGATTAAATATATGCATAATACCATTGCTTTTTTTTTCTTAATTATTGCATTTTGTGGTGCAAGGACAGAGAAAACATTTGACTTTTTTTTATTTAAATGCCATTATTTCAGTCTTTCACTTTTAATCTTTCCATTTGAAAATTCTAAAGCTCTATTCAGTTGGTAACCATTTTACTTGGTGAGGTAAGGCAATTCTACTATTTTCAGAGGTTAGAAAATGATTTTATTGGCATCCGAATTGGACATGCCTGTGTTTTTCTGTCACCACCTGCGAAAAAAAAAAAAAATTCTGGCTGAGTTACCTGCTGTTTCTGACAAAAAACAGGGTTGGTGGTAATTTAATTCCTGTCTTATGTGCATGGGAAGCAGGAAATAATCTAGTAAAACCGATCTGTAATTTTTGACCACTGCCAAATATTGCTCAGTTGCACGCATTTTTGGTACAACAGAGGCTTGTATCGAAGAAATTATTCACATAAATTTAAGATGCAGTTGAAAATTGTATAAACTATTGACATGGAATAAAATTATGACAGCAACAGGTATAAAATGAAATTGAAATAGATCACATTTTAATATAAATCTTTTGTTATACATACAAGGTTTTTTTCTATATTTAGTCGGTATAAAGTGCATTATTTGTGACTCTGGACCACAAGTATATTTGTAGCAATAGCCAACAATACAATGTATGGATCAAAAGATAGATTTTTTTTATATGCCACAAATCATATGTAAAGATCATATTACATAAAGATATTTAGCAAATTTCCGTATATCAAAACTTAATTACTGATTAATTACATGCATTGCTAATGACTTATGGCTAATGGTTATATGATGCACCCTCAGATTACAGATTTTCAAATAGTTGGCTAAATATTGTCCTATCCCATTGAAAATCTTATTTATTCAGCTTCGAGATGTTGGTCAAATCTTCAAAAAATTTCAAAACCCCTCACATTTAATTTTCGGTTTTTCTCATATTAGTGTTGTGTTCTATATATATATTTGCGCTTTGTCCATATTTCTTCTGAACTGGAAGCCGCTGTCATCAAGTCAAACTCCTTGTGTGTGTAAACTTGTTAATAATGCTCATTCTAACTTCTGACTTTTAAATAGACATTTTCCTGAATCCACCCTACTGTATATAAAATATAATTTATATCACTTATAAAACTGTATGTTCATCACACCTGCCATCATATCAGTTATGTGAGAAACATATTCCTGGGTTTATATAGACTGGCAGAACTTATTTATAAACTGTGAATTAATTGCCATCTGAAAGTTTTATCACAAACTTTTATAGATAATACGCCGAGAAACGGTTACCACCCAAATAGCACTTAAGAACATTTAAAGCCTCTGTCTTTGTGCTTTTTTTAAAAAAATAATCTCAACTGTGGCCCAAATGCCCATAGCAAAAACCAGAAAGTGACTTGTTTTTCACTCAGTCACCCTTCACTGGATACTTGTTAATGCTTCAGCATTAATACTCTTGACCTTATACTGGCCGAACACTGACGTGCTTGGGGAAAAGGAAAGAAAAAGAAAATACTGGAGAGTCAGATATGTTTTAGCCTTTATATCTTGATGGGTGCCCCTGATGTCGCGACCCGCTGGCGTCTGGCTAATATGCTAGAGTGCGCTGTGGCATTGTTCTCAATCAATAACTAATTATCAAAGTACTGGCTGTAGCTGCCATTGTCCGCTTCAGCCTGGAACCCCTCGTAGTGGAATGACAAACAGAGTTGGAGGGGGAACGGATGCCTTTTGGCTGCATTGCAGCATTGCTACCAGTACATGGTTGCGAGCCTTTCAAGATACAGTGAACTGTCAGCTTGAATTACTGTCCCCCGACTAATTGATATAAATTAGAACAGAAGAATTCTTGTTGCTGGCAAATGTCAAAATGATATCCTCAGAGTAATTGCGGGACAAGAAGGTGAACGGCACAAAACCCACACGCAGACCCCAAAAAAAGGACAAATTAGGCTGACTCCTGCTAGTGACCCTACAAACTTGATTTGACACAAAGGAAATAGCATTAAACAAACATCTGACTGGCCATTTCGCATTCACTGTGTATAGAACCGGTAAAATAGAGGGGTTACGCTTAAGCAGCTCTCTTTATCAGAATGAAGCACCAATTATATTCTTGCTCGGATAACAATACTGTACTCCTCTTTTACAGACTGCTTTTTGTCGATTTGTTTTTTCTTTCATAAGCCATCACAGTTTGTCATTGTTCTCCAGAGGCGAGCTGTCTGAAGCAGTATAGTGCTGCTCGGAGATGGCCTGGCTGGGCGACTGGGTTGTGGTGCCGGCCTGTCTCTGTGAGAGCGGAGCCCAGGCTCTTCCCACGTGGTGGCCCCTGCCTAGCGCCCTGCCCCCCTCCTCCGCCTCATCGCCAGGCATGTGGGTGCCACTGGCACCGGGGTTGCGGAGGTGGGTGGGTGGGGGTGGGAGCTAAGGCCCCTAGGAGCCTGCCAGGGTCAGGCCAAGGGAACGTCCCCTCTTCGGATGGGGGTAAAAGTCACGGAGGGAGGTTCCGGGGTGGACGCTTCGTAATCCCTCGGTGCTGGCATGGCAGCTGGAGCAGTTCACTCAGCCCATGTAATGATATCGCTTGCACTGGAGATGATGTCTGACCTCATTACTAGAGTTTAATTGGATTGTTACACAGTTTCACTTTTTCTTTCTCTCTTGCCTCTTCCAATTGCTTTCTTTCTTTCTCCCTATTTCTCTCTCACCCTGCATGTGACAGCTCTCTAAAAGCATTCCATACTTGTTTTGAAAGCAGATTAATTATTTTTCTAAGACTTGTTTTTTTTTCACGTCGTTAGACAATACAATCGCTATTGTACCACGATTATATCAGAGGATCGAGTGACTTTTAAACAATGTTGCAAGGTATTGAAGTACCGTAAACAAGAAATGCAAATTTATGATGTGCATAGGGGAATCTTTGCATCTTGTGGAAGGCAAAACTTAAAACTTAAAAACATCATTATTTACAACTTGATAGATTACCTGATTTAGCACCCACTAAATGTTAAAAAAGTATCTGTCTCATACAAGTTAAATCTCAGTCATTTATACCACTGGATAGAAAGACAGCATTGAACCCTATTGAAGTTAGTTTTAAATTCAAGATTGCAATGTATCAAAAAGGAACATATGTAACAAAAAGAGTTGACTGAAATGGTATAATCTGAACAAGATTTGAGCTCATCTTCTAAAACTGTGTCATTTAGGAGCCTAACCCACTTCCTCATTGTCACATAAATAAAAAAAAATCTTAATTTAGCCAGTATCTTAATCTAGCTAACTTTTTTTTGTATGCTAGGCTGGTAGTCTGCTAACTCAAGGCTAAATGAAAGCACAAAGGGAAATGTTTAATTATAAATAAACAATAGGAAGATGACAGGAAGCCATCGATAAAAAACACTAGATTTTCATATAAAATATACATCATAAAAATTTCAACATTAAGAAATAAAATAAAACCAAAAGCATAATATCTGAGAAGTGTATATGTTAAAGGAACAGTCTTCAGAATTTCTTTTTGTAAGTTTCAAGGAAGAAAGAAAGTCATAAGGAGCTGAATAGTTAATGGATTTTTTCGCTCAACCTTCTCCCTCCTGAATAAATTGTGTTCATTGTTATAAGACCAAATAAACTCTACGGTATCGTTCAGAAAATGAAATTAAATTTGTATAGCTTATGAGATATGTGAGATGTTTATAGCATGTTGACTGACATCAGCTGTGTTTATCGTTCTCATAGTTGCGTTTGGTCGTTGAGATTTGTTGAGCATCAGTCGTTTCTGCAGTCAGAATCCTTCTACATTTCTGTCAAGTGACAAAACACCAGATTAATGATCAACTCATGGGCAGCCACACCTGTTGGTGGGCCGTGTGATCGGGGATAATCACAGCACAATTTCATTGGCGTGTTAACACCTTCTTATGGATAATAATACCTGACTTAGTGGATCTAACTTAGTAATGCCTTGTTTTTCACACTTATAATTAGATATGAGTTCTTCGCATTCATTACGCTACTAAAAACAAAAATTTGAAGGTGTTGAGATGCTTCCATTCAGTTACATTTCTAAGAATTATTATCTCCACATTTCGTTCAGAGAACAGCTAAGAAAAGGTAGAAATGAAAGCTGGAAAAATATCAGTTGACATTGAGGGTTTTCATTCTGTGTTGTTTAGTGTGTTCTCGCTTTTAAGAAAAAGAAAAGAAATCACCAACATGCTGGAAAGCAGTAAACCCCAATGACACGAGGGCAACTCTATTGAGAAACCGCTATTCCATCAACAGCCCTGGGACACAACTTCCTCTTTCAAGCCATGATAGCACATAAAATATGAATTAAATCCCCACGGTGACGCACAAATAGCAGCGTGACGGGGGAATCGGTGTAGAGCTCGTGTGTGTGTTTTGTGTGTGTACCTGTGTGCGGTTGCGGTTTCCTCTCTTTCACAGAGCTCACCAACCTACACACCTCTGCTCAGCCATGACTGGACTGAAGGTGGCTGGGGTCACGGTGGTAAATGGGGTTGCTCTTTCAAAACATTGGGACACAAGTAAATGGGTCGTGCCACAGTGTATTAACCACAGTCAAAGCTTGGGTAAATGTAAAGAAACATAGGGACGCTCAAAGGATTAAGTCTGTGCGCGCTAAAGATCTTCCTATATAAAGCAGAGATATTCTATTCTGTTAGTCTCTATATGTGGAAATGGCAATGTAAAGTAATAGTCTGTTTTCAGTACAAGTTAAGCTCAATAAATATATTACAGAAAAAAATATTTCTTGTGGAAGCTTCTTGTGAAGGGTAATCTTTGGAGAAGCAGAATTGCTAACCTTAATTTTATAAAATCAAATTTATTATTAAGGCTAATTTAGGCCTATTTTGTTTTTTAGTCATTGTTGCCATGGCAAAGTTATACAATTAGATATAATTAAGCAATTTGACATATAATTTGACCTTGAATTATACACTAAAGTCATGCATACTATTACTTTTTTTTTGTTGCTATAGTTTTTGTATTTTGTTTGATTTTTTGGATGTATATTCACAGATTGGTCTGATTGAATTAAATTATTTACATACTTTTAATGATTTTTTTTTTTAACTTTTTTTTAATATTACTATTTTTTTTATGTTTCAGTTTATTTTATTTCAGGTTTTAGTTCAGTTTTAATTTCCTAATTTCCAGTTAGGGCACTCATTTCGTGGGCAAGGCACTTTTTTTTGTTTTAAATTCTATTCTGTTCTATTCTATTCTGTCATTCTCTCAAAACTTAAATCATCTTAAAACATTTAACGATACGTTGGATTGTATTACTTTACATTGTGCTATCTCTGTTTTCTGTTCTGTGTTCCTTTTCTGTTAGTATCCTCATTCTATTCTATAATTCTTTAATTATAGTATCATTCTGTTTTTATTAGGGAATAGTGCACCGTCTGTGCAGACAAACCTGCAAACATTCAGAAGAAGAGAAGGGGATTGACGGGTGAAGATGTGAGTGAAGTCAGGGCTTGGGAGAAGGCAGAAAGGGAATCAAACAAATGAGAGAGAAGACAGCAGTGTGGGAGGAAGTAGTAAGGAGTACTAATCCTCTATTAGGCTCTGGTGATCTAATGAGGCATCAGGCAGAGCTCTGTCTCCAGCTCAGTGGAGCCCAGCTGCGGCTGTGCGGTCTGGATAAGAGGTCAGTCTGTAATGGAGGGCTCCATGGCTTCCCCTCCAGAGAAGGGAGGGGCCTGCTCGCGTTGACCCATTAAGTCGAGTTGCTCTCCACTGACCCTCCAAAAAGATGGAAAGTGGGCGGCCGACAAGCTCCAGTCTCCCCACACAAGCAGCCCCTCTCCTGCCCACAGCTACGCACCAACCAGGCCGCCATGTAACAGTAAGAGCGCGGCCCGCGAAAGATGTAAATTGAAAGGAAAAGGAGCAGAACTTTAACCTATGGGCTATTACGCGGGCGAGTGAAAGCGAGCTGCCGTTTGAAATTAAAGGACAATGAGGAGGTTCAGGCTGAGGGCATTTACCCAACGGGCTGTAAGAGTATCACATCACAATCTAAGTGACATTGCTGACCACCTCCTCGCTCTAACGCTGATCTCTGGTGGCAGCGAACGAGACCGAAAAAAAAACAGGAAAGTAAACAGGGTCTGCGAGATATAAGCAGGCCAGAAAACGGATGAAAAAAAACAAAAATGAGACCCCGGTGGACATTACAAGCCATCGTGTGGTGCAGAGGGGCAGCAAAGCTGTGTAAATAGTCACCGGCTCACGCAGTCAATAATTCTTGCAATCTGAGGGGACAGAAAGCTATAATCAACAAAAAATCCATAACATGGGTGAATGCCATAGTTTTTCCAAATGTCAGCGGCATGTTTGCAGAAGGGCAGAGCTGACAGATGAGGTGTGTAAACTGAGGAGAGTATTTGAGCCTGATGAGGTGCTGACTGAGAACGGCGGAGGCTTGAGGGATTCACCCAAACTTGATGTTTGTGAAGCCATTACATGCCATGTTAAGTGAATTCAGAAGTGCATGCAATATTTGTCATGCGTGTCTTTGGGAAAACAAGTAGTGTTAAGTTACCACAGAAATTAATGGCCCGCTGTCATAATATTCCCAGCCTGTTTGACTAAATACTTTTACTTGGCTGAGGTCCACAGGGCACAGATTCTTTGCTTTTCGTCAGACCGTAAGCTCAACAATCTGCCAGTGCTCCCCGTCTTAACTTTAACGGCATAGTAGTGAAATTGTGGTGTTTTTATGTTCGATTTCTCTCAACTCAATCATTTCGAATGAGAGAAGTCTATTCTTTTTTCCCCCTTCTCTGAGGTCTTTTAAGTCATTATGAATTTTTTCTCCTTTTTTCATTTTTGGCTTAGTCTGCTTGAATGAAATAAGTGCAGATTTGCTGGAAATCAGAGGCTTTTGTGTTCGGCTGCAGGAGCATGGTGAAATGTTTGGACACTAATACCCATTCATTTCAGGGAGCCCCATAAATAAAAGCAGCCAGCTATGCGGCTTGCCGTGAAGTGGTATTCTTTGGTTCCCAGCAGGACGTCCTGTTCACATTAGCCCAGCAGGGAAGCAAAGCGTCCGGAACAGCCAGACAACTAAATCAAGACATTTTCAACTTTTGACAAAAATTACTAACGGAGGAGAGAGCCAGTTTTAAAAGGTGGGAGGGGGTGTATTTGTATTGAATGTGTGTGTTAGGGATTTTTTGAGGGGGGAAGAAAGATGATGTCTTTTCAGAAATGTTGTATATTCCAAAGAATACCGTAAAGGAAAGCTCCATGTGGTTGACATGGCCAAGGAAGTATTACCAGAATGTGAAATACAATGCCCTGAAAGATATTTAAGCTGATTTATTAAAAAGACCACAGCTGCATATGAAATAAAATCGACAATGGGGAAAGAAATACAACAACAAAAGACCGTCGGGCTTAGTCTCTTTTTTTTTTGCTATAAAAAGCATTATTTTTTATTATTTTTAAAATCATCGTAATTTTTTTTTATAAATATATTTTTTGCTCAGCCTAAAAAAACAATAGTCTTTATTTTGTTTATTTGAATAGTTCAATTTAAAAATAAAAGGACCTTTGGCTAAAAGTGTCAATCAGTTATGAAATAAAAATATAAGATAATATATGAAAATAAATGATCTGCCTCGACCATGTCCATGTCCAGTATTAATTGTTAATAATACTTGTAGCTCTGTGTGTAGGTGGTCAGTTACTTTTTGGGTTCTAATAAAGGAACAAAAAAAAAAAAACATCAAGTATTACTAGGTATTTATGTTATACATGTGTCTACATCTTTATGCATAGTGGTGAATTTATGTACGTTTCCACTGTCTAGCCACTCGAAGAGCACAGCTGGGTTGTGCCATGGTGCGGCCATCTTGATTGCTACTGAGTTTAACCTCCTGTATTTAATTGAGAATAAAATTAGATGATTGTGCTTTGTGCTATTGGATTTTCGAAAGAATAAAAGAGATAGTGTATTGTCCCTCCCTTCCCCCACAGCGCCTAGCACATATTGTATCCAGTGGAGGAAAATGAGGTTTGGCAGTGCCACCATGAGGTTGGGGCTGGATTTTATTTGTCTTGAGGCAACCTGGAGCCCTTCCAGCCCTTCTCTCCTCCCTTCTTTTTTCCACTCTTTTGGAGTTCTGTGAAGTGGAGCTGAGCGAGCGCTCCCTCTCTCGCTGCCGTCTCCCTTTTGTGTGCCTCGGCTCGCAATCTTTGCTGCAGGGTTCAGTGGACCTTGAGAAAACACCAGCAGAATCTGTCACCATCTCCCCTCCCCTGAAGGACAAAGTTGGCCGGCCACTTCTGAAGCTGCAGTGACCCGAGGACTGAACCCTGCTGTTCTCAACTCCCTGTTCAACGTCAGCGCTGGGATTGCCTGACCCTCTAGAGCATCAGTAACAGGGCCACATCAAGCCAACTCTGCCATGCTGTCACGTACATGTTCTCCTGTACGGGATGATGTTTAAATCTTTGCAGTCCGAAGAATTTTACAGCCCCAAAATCCATTCACCCTCTACCTAGCCATTGACTGACAATTATTATCATGACTTTGTTATCATGAGTACAATAATTCTGGTATATTTATGCCAATTTGTCCTGGCCCAGATGGCCCTTAATTGGTTGGCAAAGGCAGAGAGGGAGTCCTCTTTGAGGCGTGAGGAGGGATTGTTGCAGTGAATGGCTGGCGGTGTGATATAGGGCTGAAGCGGGGAGAGAGCAGCTTGCACAAAGGGAGCACCAGCCATGCTCACAGGGGGTGGGTCCTGAAGAAAGACTGCCCAAAAGGTCTAGCTCTACAGAGGAGAGGGGACGACAAGTGTGTGGGAATTTATCCTCCCCGCAGACTTCAGAGAGAAAATGCAATGTGATAGACTGTGTCTCTCTGAGCTAGAATCTATGGCCACACTTTATATTAGATATCTTCAACTACCATGTACTTATTGTGGTTATGCTGTATTACACAACACTTTTGCTGGTATTGAGGAGTAAGGTTAGAGACGGTAAGGTCTGGAAGCATGGTTTGGTGGTATGGGTCGGTTTAAGGTGGAATTCTAAATGTAATTACAGAAATTAATTACTGATGTAATTACATATAGGTTTTTTTAAAAATAAATACAATGGAAAAACATGTATGTGCACAATAAGTGCATTGTACCAAATTATTAATTGAAATGTATGTACATACTTAAGGCCACATAATATAAAGTGGGACTGTTTCTGTCTATCAATCATAAATTGAACAAAATAAATTTGTTGCTAGAACGTTAACCGAAACAGTTTAAGTTTTATGAATCAAGTATGTTTCATTTGTTCATATAATGCTAGGAGTCTGTTTTGCACATTTATAATACTGACATCCATAAAAAAAAAACAGTGGTACATATAAAGCCACTTTATGAAAAATCAAAGAAAAAAGTTCATCATAAACAGACATTTTTCACAAGCTGCAGTAAATAATAACATATAGAAGGTGAACAGTGCACTCTCAGAAATAAAGGTACAAAAACTGGGGCGGTACCTTTTCAAAAGGTACATGTTTGTACCTAAATGGTTCATTTTGGTACCTTAACTAGTAGTTAAGTGTACATATTTGAACCTAATAGGTACAAAAGTGTACCTTTTGAAAAGGTACTTCCCGGTGATAGACATGTATCTATCTATATTTAAATGTTATATATACATACATACATATATAGACATCAAACTTTGACACTTACTTTATAGTAACCCACACACATGCTCTTGTGGTCACCAATTATACTTACCTCAACCCTTACAAGGAAATAAATTGAGCTGTCTCTGATATGACACTTTGTCATCTTGGCTTAGTGCTCTTTTTAAATAAGAGACAAAAGACAAAAAAAGAAAGGAAAAAAAAAAAGACAGTGGCCTTACATTGCCACAACACCTAGTAGTCAATGTTTTTACAAGCACATAGCTAAATTAACCTGTGTCAACTTGATAAGCCTGTGGAAACGTCGAGAGAGCCATCGAATCAGGACTTAGCGCAATAGCAGATCCCATTATTAATGACACAGGCAGACCTGGGTGCGGTCAGAAGTCAGCAGCGCGGGAGAACTTCTGCTGTGACTGGCTTCATTAGAGCCCTGTTTTCAGGCGAGGTGATGGCTCTTCACTTGTCCTGAGAGGGGTGAGAAGCGGAATCTCTTTCACTCCTGCCAGCACCTTGTCACTTTAATTTCTTTTCTGACGCTTGGCTTTGACACCTGGGAATGCTATGAGACAAGAGGAGTAGACCAGGATCATGGGAAGGTCCTATTTAAAGGCAGTGCTTGACACAAATGACATTTCCTCCTCTTTCGTCTCAGCTTCTTCATCCTTTCCTTATTAAGGAGAGGAATGTGTCACAGTTTAAGGCATGATTTTTCAGACACTGCCTTACTGACAGTAAAGCAATGCATCGTTTTTGCTTAGACTCTATGAACTATCTTTTTAATTATCATTTTTAAACCCTTGCATATAATATCTAGACTGCTTGTTAGGTGTAAAATCTAAGCTATTTTAATGGACATGTGAGTCTGATTCATTTGTTTAAATTGAAAAATGCCATCCGACTAACTGATCATTATGTTGTGTAATGCAGTAATGTTTATGATGGTTTCAACTTCTGAGTTTTGCATTGTCATCAGCATAATAATTATTTGCCAATATTGTCATACTGTTTAGTGCCAATTCTTGTGAAGCATACGTACCAAAAAACATCTGATACGGTTCTTGTGCAGCACACATATTTTGTTTTACTTATAATGCTATTTAGAATGTAGTGCAATACATTTTTTTCCACTTTCCAGATAAATACCCTTAAGCCTATAATATATTTGGAATACGTAACTCTGCTCTCAGAAGTGAACCGTGACTTCTTGACTCTTGATTAGAGAGACTGTCAAACTGCTCCAAATGTTTGTAATAGATTGCATCAGAGAAAATTAGAAGTTGTGGCTGATGACTGTTTTAATCTAAATGAAAAAGGGGTATTTCTATATTTTGAATTAAAAGCTCAGGCTGCAGACCAGCCATGTGGAACAAGTGAACTCAATAAAGTTGACAAGCCGTCAATGGCATGTTAATAATACAATATGCTCCCCCTTCCTCAAGGGGGTGCATCTTCACTATGCGGGTCACCGACTGTATTGAAAAGGTTAAGGGTGGGCCATAAATTTATAGTGGATGCTACAGCAGTACTGGGGCAGGAGCACTAATGGATGACCTTGTGGCTAGGCTTCTCCAGACTCAGGGAGATCAGATCTCACCAGCTTCCAACCAGCAGGATGACCTCCTTCCCTCGCCGGCCCCGGCCTCAACCTTTAACTTGCTGATCTTTGACCAACTTATTAAGCAGACACCTGCTTTCCGGTGTGGCTGTAAAGAGAGGAGAATGGCTTTAATTTGATGTAAATGTTTGGTGTGACAGTATCCTTCCGACTAGAGGGATTCCATCTGTGCAACAGTATAGATTATTTACTGTCTTTACAGCAGAGAACTGCTCTTGTCTCCTCTTATGCCCTGAAGTCAGTGAACTCTGATCTGAGGGCCTGGTGCTGCTTTGACAACAGTAGTGCTTGGTGAGGTCAAAACATAATGTAGAAGGAAGACTATACTGAAAATACAGTACTGTATGTGTATTGGGGTGGGGGGTGTACATTTGTATTAGAGATTATTTCATCTGTTTTTTTCCGAACTATATGCACTGCATTTTGCTGTAATTGTTTTGAATGCCACTGCATAGGGTTGTTTAGGGTAAATTAAGTTTTGTAGATGAAAGATGGAAAAAATGTACATAACTTTATATTGTAAAATGCAGCCTTTCTTGTAATTGTTAATGTTTAATTGTTAATGTTGGTGTTTTTATTGATGTATGGTGGTATTTAAAATAGTGTAAATGCTACTATTGTGATGGACAGTAGTGCCTGCTTAAGTTGAGGTCATCGATAATTTTCCAAATGTTTTTTAATGATATAAATTTTAAAAAGCAGTCACTGTTTATGCCAGGGTGGTGATCAGTCGTTACAACTTCTTCATACTGTATATGGTAAATGAAGAAGACATATAGTACACTAGTTGTCAGAGTGAACAATGTAAACTCTCTTGAGTTACCTGCAACCAGAGATCTCTGGTTATTTTTTAGCAAAAACGTGCAGCAAAATGATCTTTTTGACAGCTTGGAAAGATCAAACCTATGCATTTTGTATTCTCATCCATGAACAGTTGGATCAACAGAGGGGTGTTGCCAAAATGAAAATTGAATTATAGGTGTTGAAGTTTTTGGCAAAAAAAATACCACAGCTCTTTTTTTCTATGTTCCCTAGTCAAGTAGCAGCGATTTCAGATTTTTTTTTTTCACTTCTCAGGCATTTTAGTTTTTTATAAAAAGTCCATGTTATCAGTGGTAAGTTATGCATTTAATAGCTAACTGCAAAAGGTTCCTGCTACACATAGTATTTGTGTAGCGTTTACTTGTTTCCAATTAGTTTATCTAAGACTTTTTTTCTTTCTTATTTTGACTGATACCGAAGTCCTTAAGAATATATTTTTGTTGTATAAGTAACTGAAACCCTGGCAGTGTTTTTGCAGCTCCTTTTTCAGGAGCTCTGTCAAAAACAGGTCGATTTTGGATTTATAAGCCTCTATTCTGATTGGCTGAGTGACACACGTCCTGGCCAATTAAATGTAATTTGACAACAATTATGTCACAGTGCAAAACAAAGGGAAGACTGATACGGCTCTTTCAAAACAATGCAGATTTGAATATATAAGCTTTTATGAAGCTTCATCTACTTGTAATGTTGGATGCCAGAATTGACATAATATAGTCTGAAATTAGAAATATGATCATATACCTAATGTTACTGCCTGACAAAAAAATATGATAGCTGTGATAAAACGCTAAAAAACTAGTGGACTGAACAGAAACGATCGTCAAAAATGCTTGTTTGCACACTTCTTATCAGAAATCATGTGTTATTGTACATGTAGCTATAAAATTTGTTGCCTGATGAAACTGAAATGTATACATCTTCATCATGACTAGATAGACACTGTGAGTTTGTCCGCTTAAGATCTGATTCACCTCATAGTAACAAAGCAGGCAAAGCAGAGGAAGAGGAGGTAACATTTCCCTGTATGATGACATAAAGGGAAGATTCCAGATTGGGCCATCTGAGCATTTTCTCAAAGGCATAGCAGGATACCCAGGGCTCAGTTTACACCTATCACCATTTCTAGCCACTAGGGAAACATAGGCAGGCTAAGGGAACTCATATTAATGTAAAAAAAACACATAAAGTGAAAATTTCATGCCATGGGACCTTTATTTATAGTTATTACTTTGTTTGCATTAAATATGTATAATTATAATTTATTAAATAATAAATAAATAAATAAATAATATAATAAAGTATTAATTCAGTTACATCTTTATTTAAATTTTATGGTTTATGAGGAGAGAAATGTGTATAATGACATAGGTATTACAACATCAACTTGGTTTATGGTCTTTGTTAACTCACACTTGAACAAAAACACACTAAATGGTGTCTGAAATGTTTATTCTGGTAAGAGCCTAGCCATGGTAAAGAGGCAGAAAATACAGTTTGTAGAGTATAAAAACCATTATGCTTTTGGAGAGTCCCAATAAACCACAGATATCAACATGTGTGTGCGTGCGCGTGTGTGTGGCATATGAACCACCAACAGCAACAGACTACATCTATTACACAGGGACAAACACAAATGTACAGTCGAACACCTGTACTGTGACATTTTATTTGTTTGGACAGCTCTACGGTGTTGGGGATAGGTAGTTATATGAGATAAACTGTGTCCTCTTAGCTATGGGCTCCAAGGGCATTACTTCCTGCCCTATCTAATGCCCAGTGAGAAGTAAATGCAGTGGCAGGAGAGGACGCCCAGGTGTGTGTCTGCAGGGCAAAGATCCACTCTGTATTAAAGCATCTCCTAGTGGCTTTAGACTGCAGTGGGTAAAACAATTCAGACAGGATTTACCGCCATTTGTTGGAGCAATTTGTCACTTTTGTGTCCAGGGAGTTAATATTAGAGGACATTTTGTGTGTGTGTACTGTATAAATAAGCTGTTGTGACCTCTCTCTGTACATTTGGATTAAAATATCCCAGTGAAGGATGTACTGAAAGCAATAAAACATGGCGGACGTTCTAAAGTTATAGTGTCATTATCACATTTCACAGCCTATGTGTTGATGACTGTGGAGTGTATTAAGAGTCTGCATCCCTCATTTACAGTTTACCCTTACAACCTCGTCCGGTTTTAAAAGTCGGGATCTTTGCAGCTGTTAGTGACATGTAGATGGCATATGAAGGGGGAGTTAATAATTGGTGTCATTATACATCCAGTTGAGGATGTAGTCCTCTGTCAAGGACACAAAGCTTGCAGCATAGACCCTAAAGACCTCTCGGTATCTCAGGGACCGGCCTATGTCAAACTTCATGCGAACAAAGAAAACCCAGCCCGAGCCATTAAGGTATGGCTTGGGAATGACACTGACCTAGGTCTGCCATCCTGTATTGTCCCACCATCTGCACCGACGTGAACTTTGCCTTTAAATCCTGCCTTCTCAATTAACATGTCCAGCTGGGTGGAGAATTCCGCCAGCTCCCTAATATCATTACTATGGCGGCAGAGTGGGATATTAATATTAAAAAAGTGCCCAGAGCTCTTTCTTGGGCTCCGGGAAGGCCTCTGCTTCTCACGCCGTAATGAGGTGCACATACACAGCGGTGTAATTCTAGACGCCATGCTCTTATTAGGTTCTGTTCAATGGGAGAGGGAGGGGAGGAAAGAGCCAGAGCGAGAGGGAGCAAGGGAGAGAGAGAGAGACAGGCAGAGAGGGAGATGTCTCATACTGGCTTTGTTTGTTAGACTCTCACAGATTCTCCTTTGTGCTCCTCAGAGAGTCCAGACAAAGGGCCATCTCTAGCCTCTCGCACCTTGATCATGGACAAGTGGCTTCCTCCGCGCCTGTATCTCGCACTCTGCCGCCAATGTCAGATATGCTGCCGTTCCCGGCAAGCAAAGTGCGAATCAAAGTAAAACGGCTATCTTTCAAAGCCAGCCTGGTGAGGTCTTTTTTGATACCTTCCGATTCCATAAGAAGGGCTCTCTGATGGCCGTTTGGTGCACGTATATGGGTATATGAAAAAAGAAGAGGTTCTTAAAACCAACCAAGTCTTTGAATGTAGGACACCGCAGCTTGTGACAGTTAATCTCCCCCCACAGTTCTGCAGACGGTCGTGGATTTAGGGAGTTGGCATCCTTGCTGACCAGTGCTGTTTGATTAGATAACAGGACCTACTTCTGACGGCATCAATGGTCCACCATGCCGAAATGAAATGGTTCACCCAGCGGTCGCCGTCCAGTCAGCCTATAGCATGACGGGGGGAACCGCTTGCCCGTCTGACACACTGCGCTGCCAAGCTGGCGTGGCTCTGTCGATTCCATGCAAAGGCAGCAGCTTGCACCAGATGCTGGGAATTAGTCGGTCCCTGTGACAATCAGAGCTTGTGAGCACCTCTCTCTTCTTGGGACAGATTGCTCGGTGTTGCTGAGCAAGCCAGAGTGCTTTATTCAGGCCGATTCTTTCTTCCTGTCTGACTTCTGCCTCTGTCTGTTTCACGTTTGAAACTGTGGCTCTGTCGAAGCTATTATTGGCTTCGATAATGCTGAGTGGCCCAAAGCACGCCGCCTGGCTTGCTCATTATACTCGGTTAACATGTTGACCAGATCAAGACCCCTTCTGTGTCCTTTTGTTGCCAGAAGACGTCCATTCACTAGTAGAAGACAATAAAGAATATTGACACTGATTCGAATCCGTAGAGAGGCATTATTGGATAGGAGAGGAGAATCGCCTTGATAAATTTAGCGAAACCGATCAAATTAGTATCAGGAGATGGTGGTGGAGCACAATGATTTTTGTAGAGCGGGCTGTGGTAATTCAGATGCTATGTGACCCATGCTTCTGGCTAGAAACAAGGTTGCTCTAGCCACAACATTCAAACCATGCAGCTGTACAAACAATAGGGTAAAATGTAAGAAGGCTTGATTTGTTTGTCTAATCGCTAGGAGCTACAGTCATGCTTCCCTTCACTTAGATATAGACATTCCCCCTTCTCCTTTTCTCCTTTATTTTCATGTTCTGGGTTTTGCCGTTGTTGTTATGTTTTACTCTAGTCAATAAGAATGTCTGGGTTTCATTTTAAATTTGTTAGTTAATTGTTGATTTTCCGAGAAAAGGATTTAGGGATTTTATTGGAGGAACTTTAGAAATGTGATTGCTTTTGAGCAGTGCATGAACTCAAAGTAAGAACTTTTCACCCCAGCTCACAAACAAATGCAGTGAATACATTTAAATTTTGTCTTGCAACTTAGGTTCAGTTGACAGCACTTGTGGCATAAAGTAAAAAACAAAAAACTTTAATCTGTAATTCAAAAAAACTAAATCTGTTTAAAGTTTCATCCAGTTTTTACAACTTAATTACCATTGCGAAGTAACAAAGCCAACCACAAAAATTAATTTACACATATTGAACCCAAAATATATTCTTTTAAATGTTAGTTTTTTTGCCATATAAATTACCAAAACCTGTTTCAATGGTGAATGGAAATGTTTTAAAGACTATTTTCAGAGGTAAATCATTTCACATGTTGCCCTGTGATAAAGCCAAACTCAAAGCTGGTTTGTCTTTTAGGTCTTTTGTGAACAAAATCTTTGCACTGTGTTTGGATTTAAGCATGTGCTGTTTTTGTGTCATACTGGAACCCACATTTGGGGTCCTCATGGGGGAAATAATATACAACAATGATATCTTTGATCATTGTAAGAACTCCGGCAGCCCAGGAGCTGTGTTGAGTGTGGTTATCATCAGCCCATTTTCTATCCCCCCTTCTCCACAAACACATACACTCACTCAGACACACACACACACACAAAAACAGCAAGCACAAATCATTCCCGGCCTGCTCCATCCCATGCGCCAGAGCGGGGCTTCAAAAGCAATTTCAGCTGAAAAATAAGGTGCTTTTCTTCAATTTTCGAGCCATTTGTGCAGGGGTTAGTCTTGTTTACCTAGCCAGTACACTGGTATTTACATACCTCTTTAAAGGGAAAGGAAAAGATGGCCAGTATGATTTATGGACTGCAGCAGAAGCACAATTTTCCATGTTGTGCACCTAATCTAAGAGGCCAGAGAGAAAGGTCGCATCGGCCATACAAATACCAAGGCCCCTCTATGGAAAGGGGGAGAGCATATTCAATCCCTCTGAAAAAAATGTCAGTGGACCTTTTAAGGTGCAGGATTATAGAATGCATAAAGCATCGGAGTTTCATATAGGGCTTTGAGGTAGATGCGTATTGAGGGAGCCCGTGTCACTATTGGTAAAGATTATTATTACAAGAAATACATGTGTGCTTGATGTCTATGAAAGCTAATCTGATGGGGGTAGCCATTATCTGATGCCTTTTTTTATTATTATTCTTTTTCTTTGTCCTTTCTGGTATTATTATATACAAAGGAAGTAATATTCTAAAAAGCATATAAGTACCAAAGTATAAAACTAGTGGATAAAAGCAATACATTTCATGCATTTGGATAAATTGACAAGTGTGTGAATTACAACACAAAGACAAAGTTTACAGCTATTTGGTGTTAGCACCCCTTAAAAACAATAATAATAACAATAAATGTGTGTGTGTGTGTATATATATATTATCATCCTTTATTGACGCTTATGTTGTTCCAAGCAAACCAGTATGATTTTCTTTGTTCTAAGTAACACAAATCAAGATATTCTCCAAAATTCTTCTGCAGTTTTCAGTATAATGAAAGACAGTGTTCAAAATAATATATCTTCGAAAGACATGAGGGTGAGTAAGAACTGACAGAATTTTAATTACTGGGTGAGCTTTCCCTTTAAAGTGAGAAAGCGAAGATGGAAAGGGAGATGAGACAATGAAAAAGAGAAAGACAGAGAGAGCGATGCCCTGTGTCAAGTTCTGATGCTCTGTAGTTCTAACCTTTACCCTGTCCCTTCCCTTGGAGGCTACACGCTACCATGGGATTGAAATAGAGAACGAAAGTACATTTGAAAGTACTTAGTGAACATGATACCGCTTTAGGCCTTTCTGTGTATTTATTCATTTCCCATGCAAGCACACTGTGTGTGAAAGCCATCTTTCTTCAGTGATGCTTTCGCTTGAATTTGATCTGCTTGGCAGGGGTTGGGGGCATTGGGTTATGGGGGATGACCTGTACTGTGTCTTTTATGATTTATCAAAATACCAGTCACAAAATGGATGGCATCCCGCCTGAGGCAGTGGTCTCTGAACATGCACAGTTAACAATCAATGGCCGTTCTCTCTAATTTAATATCCATTACAGGCTGACATTCCCTGTGTTGCTCATTAATATTAACTCTGTGGTATTACCATGTGGCATGGACTTAGGTTTCTGTTCCTGTGGAAAAAAGAGGGGATGAAACTCATGAAAAGGTCAGAGGAATCACAGAACTGCTGCAACACTCGACAAAATAATAAAGGGCATCACAATCAAGCTATCGTATCGGGACAAGCCACCGGCGGCAAAATGACAGCCAGCTCAACTGCATTGAAAAGCCCGGGATAATGTATGCATTATTTCCCTTGAAAAGTATTGTTGTTGCTGCAGGCTGTAGGTGCTCTATGACATTTTAATAGGTGGATAAAAATGGTGACAATGAGGATAATTGGAAAAGATTTGCATCTTGACAATTATGATTCAAATGGCTTTGGTTTAGGTAACCACATCCTATAGCGGGAAACACAATCACGCTTCTTTTGTATTGCACAATAGCAAGAAATATTTGCTTTGCCATTTTTGTATGTTAGTTGCACGTTTAGCAATTAGTTGGCTTGCTTTGCTATCTGAAATTCAGCACAACTGTACTCTATAACCGCTCGTTAGCCCAATGACTCCTTGTGTCCGCTCTGTACCGACCCACTGATCTCTCTTCATGTTGAGGAGGATCAAGTTCAGTCCTAATGACGACCCAGAGTTGACCTCTCCAGAGAAAACAAATGGAACCTCAAGGTGATGTTTCAATCCAGCTAACCACTTGGGTGTCCCAGAGAGGCAGGAACAGATGTAGCTCTAAGGATGGGAAAGGGGTGAGGTGCAGGTCAAGGTTGCCATACGCCAAGGTTAGGGTCAGATAAGCACGGCTGGCTTGGGGTCTTCACATGCCCAAAGGCCAAAAAGGGGAGGGAAAGACTGCAGGAACTGTGGATCAAGTGTTGGTCCTGGGAGACTGGGTGGGGGCATTTGCTGTCATCTGTGAAGCTTCAGAGTAGCAATTCTCAGGGTCAGGGTTTAAAGACACAGGATGCTAATTTGAAAATGTGTGGCTAGTTGTTTTTATTGCATTTAGTTTATCGTAGAATCTTTCAAAAGACATTTGCATCCCATGTTTTCATTGTAATGCTATGAGGTACCATGTATTTGACTTTGTTTGCTTATTAACATTTTAAGATAAAAATTAAGAGGTGCATTAGTAACTGCATCACTATTTTTATGATCTTGCGTTTTTAAATCAGACTTTACTACAAGACAAGTCGAAACATACCTGCAAACGGGTACCAAAATAATGAGTTGTTATGCCACTCTGATAGTTGAAGGAAAGAAATATAATTCTTTATTGAGGAAAACATGGGTGTGATGGCGCAATTAAAATGACTGGGCATAGCGTATATCTTTAACCGGTAAAACATCAGTTGAAGTTGTCGGTCCCAGGGTATTTCTAGGGAATACATTAACTCCAGCATTCTTATTTTGACTTAATTAATAAGATCGCTTAAGTGATTTATTTGATTTTCCGTGTCTGGATAGTGCAGTAATAATGCACAGGGAAAGTGCGAAGAATTTGTTCAAATGACAGAAGCTAACAGCCCTGGAATAAAACTGCAATTAATGTCATCCCCAGTAAGAGGAAGACTAATAAGGAGCCTCTCATTTCGCAACAGGTCCAATCAAATGTAAATGTATTCTGTCAGGTTGTGTCTCCATTAATTAGAATGAGCTAGTTGTTTGTTAAACTCCTTTAGCACCACTGGCTGTCACTTCTTAGCTAATTTACTCCTGATTTTGGCGCAGTGGTGTCCATTTTGTAACATTTTAGCCTGTTAATAGCAAACCTAGGCGAAAGCACCTCTGTAATAGAGATAAAATGGTATAATAAACACGTGTTAGCATTGCTACGGGGCACATTTCTGAGATGTGCATGCTCTGCAGTCGACAGCATGAATGAAAATCATTACAATCTTCGTTAAATTGGACAGAATTATTATATCATGTGCATTAGGTTATAAAAGACAGAATCTTTTGGTAACACTTTAGCGTTCTCCCTATTAACAAGTTCCTTATTAGCATGCCTATTATTAACATATTGGCTATTTTTTAGTACTAACAAAGCACTTATTCTGCATGACCATATTCTACAGCCCTAATTCAATGCCTAAACATAACAACTATCTTACTAACTATTAATAAGCAGCAAATTGGGAGTTTAAAGCAAAAGCTGTAGTTACTGCTTTGTTTATAGGCGAGAATTGGACCTTAAAACAAAGTGTTACCAATCTTTCAAAATAAAAGCAACTACATGATAGACATATTGTAGTTTCAGCAGGAAAATGCCAATGAAACATACCTTGTTGGGCTGTAACGCTAACATAAACATAGCAAAAATACTAAATATTTAATGAAGATGGAGATACTGGAAACTCATTGAATTTCTCTCACATTAACATGATATGCAATGGAAAACCAAGCAGAACCAGAATAGACAGAGTGCTGGATGTTATCTACAGTAGAGACCCATTTGAGAACTGCGGTGAATACCTCTTGATTTGTCACTCTAGATATGATTGCATGAATATGATATGATATGAAGTATTATTCTTATGTCTATATAAAATTTCAGTGGAACTGTGATGTGCATGTAACTGTAACCTTAACAGTACTGGATCAGATCTTACAAAATGAGGAGTTATACGATTTTTAGTTATTGATTTTTGCATTGTTGTTAATATATTATTTAGGTATTATTTATGTATATTACTACAATATTAGCCATTTAATAGTAGTAATTAAGCAGATATCTACCTGACGTTATTCTACATGTCTAATCCTACACTTTACCTAAACTTAACAACTACCTTACTAACTAATATTGTAAGGTTGTAGTTAGTAGTGAATGTTTTCCCTATTCTGAAGTGTTACCATTAATTTTCTGATACCTTATATTACATATTTTTACAGTTTTTTTTTTTATAGTGTATGTCATTTATACATATTATTTGCATTTCTTTCTATAATTTCTATTCTTTATCAGTTTTTAAGTACATTCTCAGATATGAGGTATTGTAAACTGTTATGCTGTAACAAAAAGAATAGGGTGTCATACCTTTAGTACACTTTAGTGGAGATCAAATCAAATCAGTATTCATTTAAGACAAGGACGGACCACAGTGTGTGGGTTCACTAATCATGTGATTAAAAACTTGTATGGCAATAACAACTGGGGTTTAAATGAAAGAGAAAAAAGAGAGCACGGTATCATTAGCACCAGCAATAAAGAAAAGGAGACACAAACCTGGAGCGAGGAAAAGAGAGGGAAGGAGAGCGAGAGAGAACGTGCTCTCTCAAAGGTCAGTCCTTCTTTGTAGTCAATAATTGACATTTAAACGTGCGTTTCAGACGTCACTGATAATGTTAGGCGAGATAATGGGGGAGAGCTGCTTACACTGCCACGTAATTATGAGCAAAATGAGATGCAAAAATGCAAATGGCTTTGAGCCCGCTCCAGCCCGCCTTTTGTCCGGCACGATGACGGTTGTGCTGGATGATAGATACCACGCCGGCGGTGGCAGACTGCACCGTGACATGTGGGAGTGGAAGCAAGCAGGAAACAAAATTAGGGCAAATGCACCACACTCCTCCTGAAAAAGAAGGGAAAAAAACATGCTTGCACATGCACGAACACGACAAATTCACCACTGCATCGGCTAATGTCTGCGTGAACGCTCTCAAACGCACCACTTTACAGATGACTAATTGTTACAGGCAGAGAAGCCTTAGGAGTCAATTTATGATTTGCGAAAAATGTGAGAATTGTGAGAGTATGGCAAGCTGTGGCAATGTGAGTCATAGAGAGAGAGACAGAGAGGGAGAAAAAAAATCAGAGATACCCTTCAGTCCTTCCCATATAAGACAAGGAAGGAAGTATCTTGATTATGCATACAGCTGCTATATATGACTATACACAGTGACCTCATGTGCAAACAACACCACAGCAGCTCAGAGCCTGTAGTAAGCAGAACGTAGAATTATGCAGAGGAAAGAAGTTCCTCCTGGCTTCTATATGACATCAGGTCTCCGGTGGGGTCAGACAGTGGGATGTGGGCGGCTGTATGCTAAGCACAGTGCGGTGGTCAGATGCCCTGGTCACGCTAATTGGCGTATGAGGCAGACCTGCACGGGATGGGGGCCAGAAGAACACAGAGCGAAGGGAATACCAATAGCGTTTGGAGGAAACTTTTGAGTCAGATTACTGCGAGATAAAAGTATCACTCTAAACCTGACATCTGTGTTCAATTTTTAAGCTTTTTAAGCAGAATAATGGGAATATTTGAAGCTCAGTGTGCTTTAGGATTATGCAGAGTAATGTTATGGCAGAAGGTTTTGCTAGACAGCACAGGGCGCGTAAATATTTATAGCTTGACCAACTTTTTAATCAAGCAGCGTGGTGTTAAACACCTGAAAAATACAATGAAATAACATAATTTTGCCGCATCACTGCAAGTTGTTTAGCCGGCCAGTGTCCTCCAACACAATAAAAATGGTAATGAGCTTCCTTTCTCCAGATGAGGCGTGTAAACCCGCGCCTCCCGGCATATGTTTTGATAACATAAATCACCTTAGATCAAGTATGCCCTAAAACATATTGCCTTGACCCCCTACCCGGCCCCCCAGACCTCTCCCACCCTTCCATTTTGGGTAGGTAACGGAGTGGCACAGACTGGCTGTAAGCAGTCATGCTGTTTGTTAGCGGCAATTAATTTCTCTGCTGCTTTTGCTCTATTCAGCGAGAAGCTTTTGTGCTTTAAATCCTGCGTCTCTAAGCCTCCCCTCTTGTTAAAAGGAAAAAAGAAAAGTGAGTGAGAGATGAGAGAAAGTGAGGTGGGGGGAGAGAGAGAGAGAAAGAAAGAGGGAGTGTGAAGCAGGTAGTGAAAGAAAAGGCACACAGTAAGCTAAGGATGGCAGATTATCTTGGTCCAGTTAAGCATGTAATTGCTTAAATTAGTTAAAATCCTTTCAAATATCTTCTTTGCACCTCATCTCACTACTTCATAGACTCAAATATTTGACAATGGAAGAAGATCAACTAAAATACGAATCTCCATTAGTTGCCAACCACCAAGACAGACATTCTCTTCCAGAAGGCCGTTTTCAGAGGATTTGTGAAGGCTTCAAAAAGCATGTTAAACACTCTCCCCTTTTTTTTCTCCCATGTCCTCTTTCTCTGCCGTAATGGACTGAACTGCGTCTATGGCTAGGCATATCCATTAACACCATTCCTTTGTGCATCATACGCACTAAAACCGCTGCGATAACTTTAAGTTAAAGTTACCCATGTTTATTTCCCGTCCACAGAATAACACCTGTCTGTAATCTCCCGTAGCCGGTGTTGACTTTACCACCAGGACCGACACCAGTTCTGACGAGAGCAGCGTGCTGGAAACAGATTGGAGGGAACTGATCAGAGGTGGTAGTTATAGAGTAACAGAACGGATGTGTCTTAACTCCTGAGACTGAGAGATTGTGATGGAGGGTGACAGACACAGCAGTCCACACAAGGATCTGGAGATTGTGTGCACAGCTTCTGCCAAGCCTTTACACATAGCCACTGTTGCTCTAGGTCCGTGTGGATGGATGCCCACCCTGTGGAGGAGGGGCTTCCTCGTGCCAGTTTGACTGGGATCTGTTAGGTAAAAGAGAGCAATTGACTTTCACTTTCACAATGTCATTTTATCTCATTTTTTCAAGGGTGTTTTGTCGAGCGTTTGATGTTTTTTCTGAAAGTTAAATTTAATACACGTATCATTCCATACTATATTCGTTTATTTAGTTGCTTATTTTAATTTGATTGGAAAGATCTAAAATGAAAAAAAAAAACTAAACTGGTTGTTTTGTGGAATGGTCAACAGATACAATGGCTGAGATAATGTGACAACTGTGCTGAAAACTAACACACTTGACTGCGAATAAAAAGGTAACAGTGATGAATGTCATGAGGTGGGAGGGGGGAAGGTTTCGAGTTTCGCCAGGTGTATTTGGGCCTTGCCAAATGCCACCTTCAGAGCAGAGAGGGTGAGCTGTTTTGCCGCCCGCCCAATGAATGCTAATGAGAGCATGTGTGTGTGTGTGTCTAAATGTTATTCACACCGGATCAAACTAAGCCTACAAAGAGGTGCAAAAGCGAGGCTGGCAGACTACCAAACCAAAACACCCTGGAAGCACGTCAATACATTACATTTACTTAACACATGTAGCAGTGGAAAGTGTGTCAGCCACAATAACCATCAGCGCATAATGGCTTTTTTAGAATTTTATGTTCATCTGCATCATAAACTGCAAAGCTAGCAGTGGCTGCTCTTTTTCACATGATTGGATATATTGAAACATGCCAAGGTTCGCACGATACACCAAATGCTGCACACTGTTTTGTTTTTATTTTAGCTTTGGCTGAAAATTGGCCTTGAAAAAATGGTCCTTTTGTTCCTGTAAAGTTAAGTGAACAAATTTTGCCGTCACCTTCTCACACACCTCTTCAGTTGATATAACTAAAATAAAAAGTGGGTGGAATAGAAGAGCTTGTGTGCCTGAAGTTTTCTACAGATATTATTTAAAAAAAGAAGATTTTAATTCAGTCACCAAATAATCTTACTGTGGCTGTTGTGTTTCAACAGATATGAAAGGCCAGTGCTGTTTTCGACCTCTAAAATTCATTAGTGTTTTTCAAAGTTTGTCACGAGCACCTTCTGTCCCACAATTGTTGTCAATGTCATTCACTGTAGAATTGCTATGTGCAGGATCTTGGAGAGGGAGAGAGATGTATTCTGGATAGGATTCATTCATCTGAGGCATCTGATTGGCTGACGGTTGACAACCTGACAAGGTCATTGGATGTACAAGCTCTCATTTAAAAAAAAAAAAAAAAAAAAAAAAAAAAAAAAAAATAGACATTTTAGCAGGGCTGGGGTTAGTTGGGTCTATCAGGACTGTCAATCAATTAATGACAATTATTGAGCAAGGACACCCAGGGGAGGCGAAAGGGAGAATGAGAATGATAGTGGCAGGGAAGAACAGAGAGCAGGATAAATTAAGGAGATTGAAAAATAATGACAGGAACCCCAAGGATGAACAGGCCACACATGTAGATATTATTCATTAGAGATTTAATTTTAGTTTGTGAATCGATTTACATCATTTGATTGATTTATATTGTCTGATTTTACACAAACAGTCATGACAATAGTGTGAAACACTCAAATCAAAGTGTGATTAATTTAGTGAACATTGCGCGTCAGAATCATATCAAATATACCGTGTTAGTAACTACAGCGATGCCAGTGTTTCTTTTGAACTAGCGCTGATAGTAGGTTAAGTGATTTAAACAGAGGGCTCACGTATTTCAGTATGAAAGGAATACCTTTTGATTAATGAGAGGGCCTGCATGGAAACCTGGTTAACCCGTTTTAATGAATAAAATAAGAATACGAATACTTATGAGACTGTTTGTGCAAGAGAGATATAGTGAGAAGAGTGGAAGCCCTGAAAAAAATAAATATCACACAGAGCAGAACACACTTTCTCAAATTGAAGCTATTGAGAGAGTAAGAAAGACAGAGAGCGAGGGAGAGAAAGCTTTTTGAAATTCTCCAGCTGGCAGGCTTTAATTTTCCACCATTCTAATTAAAATGCAAATTAAATTTATAATTAGCAACCACAGTATCCGAGAAACCACCTTGTGTGCAGCCCAAACATATGGGCCAGCCAGCGGTGGGTAGAGCTGGGTGTCTGTGGCACCGGGGGTGGGGGAGTGGAGGAATAGAGGGCCATCCACACCCTCTCAGCGGGTCTGGAAAATAGAGGTGGGCAGCTTATGTGGCGGGCTCAGACTAGGTGCTGTGTTCGCCTGGGTTCCCCAGCTGGACGATGTCCAGGCCTACTCGAGGCAGAGCGGTGAAGGCGAAGACCACGTTCCACAGTACTGTCACTGTCTATGTCACAGTTCAGCGCCTGGGTCATTGGGGCCCCGTGGAGGTGTAAGCACTGCTGTGTCCTCTCAATCGAAAGGTCCCCGACCAAAATTAACCTCTGTGACACCCAGATAATTAATTTTCACTCATGGAGAACAACAGCAAATATCTGGAATTGCATTTATCTGTAATCGTTTGGGAAAGGAGCACGACATGAAGCTGCTGCTAGTGCCCTGAAAAGTATTTGGGCTTCGAAGTCAAATTTAAAAACAGACCACAATAACGAGAATCGCAAAAACCAGGAAAGTTCATTTATTTTGTTAATGATATTTTGTTCAAGATGCAAGGAAATTTGGACATTTTTAATAATGGCTTTTAATTTATGACCGTTTAAAAGTTTGGGGTCGGTATTTTTATACATTTTTTTAAAAAGAAATTTCTTATGCTCACCGAGGCTGCATTTATTTGCCCTAAACTGCAGTTTTAAAAAAAATAATATTGTGAAATATTTCTATTTAAGTATATTTTAAAATGCAAATTATTCATGTGACAGCGAAGCTAAATTATTTGTCTTCAGAAATGAGGATTTTCAGAATTCTCAGAAGTTCAAAAGAACAGCATTTATTTGAAATACTATTTTTTATACTATTATAAATGTCTCTGCTGTCACTTCCGATTTATTGAGTGAATCCTTGCTAAATAAACTATTAATTTCTCAATTTAAAAATGAATAAATAAAGAACTCGAATAAACTTGAATAAATGAAATACTTTGGGGTCACTGTACATGTTGTGAAGCGATTAAATGTGCTAAGAGAAAATAATTGAAATTAAAGAGGAAACCGAAAATTGGCTTCTCAAAAGAAAGCATGCATCAAACTTGGCAGCGTAGCTTGTTTTATTTTCCATGAATTTTTTCCTTGGCCCCGTGCACACAGCCACCGGTTCTCTTGTGTGTACGGGTCAATATTTCATTTTCTTTAAGGTGACTGGTCTGAACACTGATGCTGGCCAAATGGCAGCATCAATCTCTCGTCAGCTGTCAGCGCTGAAGTGTGGGGTCAAGGCTGGTACATGTCAAGATGAAAGCCACCTCTCCCCATGCGCTTTCACTTCGGACAGTGAGACTGACACGGGCTCGCCGCAGAGGGACTGCCACCAGATACCCAGTTATTCTCTCCAATCAACCTGCCCCGTGCGGAAGTAACCAGTGTCACGTATGACCTCCTCAGCGGCTGTGTCAGTTTGTCACCTGTGCGAGACCTTTGGTCCTGTTGTGCGCTAAGTGTCTTGCCCAAAACCAGACTTATCTTGCTAACCTGTCAGGTCACTGAACAAGCAGGCCTCTAGCTTTGAATGGACACTTTGATGTGGCCCTGTGACTTGGCTGACAAAGCTGGGTCTTCGGGGCTGCTTACGGGGCGCTATTCACAGCTACATAGGCATCCGGGACAATGACCAGTTAAATAATTCACCCCTTATCTGAGGATTCCTTCACTGAAAGAAGTATCCTGACTCAGGCACAAATTTTGGCATGGGTTACTTCCCCTCCGTTTCCCCAGCCAACTGTTTCTATGTTCCCTTTTGAACTCCACAAAGAGTTTACAAAGATTAATGCATGTGACTCTTTAGTATGCATCAATCTGCAGAGGACCTTTAAGAGAAGCCTTTCAAGAAGCAATGCAACTGATAACCACAGACCAGCCACATTCAGAAAAGTCAAGATGATGTATGGTTCCACCAAGGTGGGAGCCATTTTCAGACAAAACGCTTTTCCTCGGCACAATCCCTTACATTGTCTGGCCCCTCTTTTGCAATATTTCCCCTTTTGCTGCGTGGCAGTGCCACCTGTTGCCCCATTAATCATGCAGAGAAGATACTCATAAATCATAAACATTCTGCAATTAATCAAGCTGTCAGGTCCGGGGTCACGGGTCAGCTTCGCAGGAGCCAAAGGTCGTCACTGGGGTGCGAAAGGGGTCACGGTTGTGTGGCATCTCTCATTCTTGGGAGATGTCAGAAAGGAGACCGCTAGAACAAAGGAGAAATCAAAGTCCAGGGGGGAGTAAGAACAGACCTGCTAGGGTCCAGATCACAAAGCCAGTCAAATTGACCTGTCATTATATCAAGGGTTTCTCGGCACTATCGCGCTCCGCCATACCCATTCAAAATGACAGAGCTTCTGTAACCTAGCGGGCTTCTCACTTTGCTCTATTTACATAATTAACAAGTCCGTTCTCCTCTTTCAGTTGACTTACATTCATTTCTTGCGCTAATCAAATGAGCTGGCACTTGCTATTATGACATGTGATGTTTTTTTTTTTGTTTGTTTGAATAAAAATATTCCTCACTTAATTCAAACTCAATCGACGGCACTTGTGGTATAGTTCATTACCGCCAAAAGTAATTTTTTTACTTGTTCCTAAAAAAAAAAATTAATAAATGTTTAAAATCTGGTTACAGTGATGTATTTAAAATGGAAGTGGGTTTAACCTCTAAAATACTCACTGCTTCAACAGTATAGCCACAAGATGTAAACATGCATTTTCATAAATCATGTTAACATGCAGTAGGCACATTTACATCCTAAAAGTATCACTTACTATACTAACTATTTATGCGTGAAGTTAATCCCATTTTAAAACAGTTGCCATGACAATGTAACAAATAAATGACAATTAAAAGGATGAGAACAACTTCGCAACTATAAATATAAATGGAATGTAAGCATAACATAATAATAATAATTTTTAAACGGCCCCTTACCTCCGCTGTAAGTGCCATAACCTCTTCTGATAAAAAGAGACTAATCAAAATTATGTCGGTATGATATCAGCATTTTGACAGATTCGCCATGAAATGAAAATTGATATTTTTTTTCTTTCTTAAATGAAACATGAACTATAAAAAAATCCAAAAGATTAAATAATCTGCTGATGTTCATTTCAACACGCGATAATGCATTTTTAAAATAAAAACTTGTATCTGTTTTGTATTATGCAATATTTATAAATACTAGAAAAAATAGAATTGAAAATGTATAGCTCATTGTTAATGTTAACTATTGCATTAACTTTTTTTGTTTAATTGTAAAGTATTACCATTAATTATTAGTAGTATTTTAAATCCATGTGGCCTTGTGATATTTCATCAAAAGCATTAAATTCCTCTCCTCCCGCATAAACATCTCATCTCTGATGACGTGTGCATCGGCACGAAGGCAGGACAATAATCTTCATTTCCAGCAACCTGTCACTAGAGATTATTACAAATTAGCGAATGACAATGATCCAATTAATTTCATTTGACCGTTTGTCACAATAAACAAGAAAACTATGACAATTACCCATTTCCAACTCTGAAAATAGTTGCCTGGTTTTGATAAACCCTGCACTTGCAGCATAAATTCGTAAAAATAGAAAAACAAAAGAGTGTTTCTAGATATCTAGTCATTTTCACTGTATGTGTGTGTATATATCCGTGCCGTGTTATGTCTACCATCTCTCTTTGAAACTGTCTAGCTTGACTTACCAAGCACCATTTCACCTCTGGCAGCCAAGAGTTATTATCTGGCACCCTTGCTCAAATGGGAATGCGGGTTTGCAGATGGCGACCTTGGCATGGACGGCGGTGAAATTAGCCCACATCACAAAGCCACCATGGCATTTGTGCGGTGCCTGGCACTTTCCTGGCAGTGCCGCTGTTGTAGGGTGAGGGCCTGTCAATGTCCGTAGTTAAAGCCGAAGCCTTGTGTCGCTCCTGTGAGGGCGTATGTGAGAATTGACACCAGGCCTGCTGTTACCTGTTCTCCGCACACCTCACCTCATCTCCCTGCATCATCACAGCCAGAGAACAGGACTCTAATAGGGCTCTCGCAGGTGTGGGGTCCATAAGTAGCCAATGGATTGTGACGAGTACCTCTGAAGACGGCATGTAGGTGGTTGGCGAAAAATGCGAGCCGCTCGGGGGATGAAACGATGCATTCATGCACATGCGTAAGTGCAAAGTGATCATTGAAACCTTAGCTCAAAACAGTGTTTTAGACGTGACCACCTGCACAGTTCAGAGTAGTCATTGGCGTCCACATCCCTATCCTTTGTATCTGCCTTTTACCCTGCATCCTCTATAGGGTGTCCAGAGGGATAATAACAAGGCAGAACCGACTCTTTTTTCAGCACTGTCTCAATCTTCTGAAAATGAGATGGATGCTTTCAGCTCAGATCCATAATGTGGATAGGAATATTGCATTTGTTGGAAACTTCACACAGGATAATCTAATCTGCAGGCCCACAGGGGAACCACGTTAGACTATTATGTGCATGTTCTGGTTTAGACTGAACTTCTGTTTTATTGGATGTATTGAAAAGCTGAACATTGTCCTACACTGAAAATAGCAAGTATATCAAATTTAAAGGTGATTTATAGAATAGTCATTTTTCAATCAATATTTCATTCTTAAACTTATCCAGCAGTCAGATTTGTTTAGTATCTTAAATTGACAGTTTAGCGAGGAATCTTTTAGAAACTTTTTTTAATATACAGCAAAGAAATTGTTCTATTGTCAATAGAATACAGAGATCCATAACTTTTTTTCAGAAGACGTTATTTTTATTAATCAGACAAAAAACATTGAAAATACAATTTAATAAAATAGTGTTAAGAATAATAATAATAGACAGCATTATATTAATAATAATATTACGCAGTAATAATATTATTAGAAGCTAAGATAAGCTAATATTTGCGGTCACATAAGGTATTTTTTCACTATGATGATAACAACTACCACTGCTGCATCTAATAGTATTAATTGCTAAATAATATGATCCTAATTACTGATTAATGTGATCCTAAACGTATGTTTAGAATGTTTCATTTCATTTAAGATTCTTCTTTTTATCACCGGCGTTCATTAAAATAACAATAATCTTAAATAAATGGAATGCAACATTTTAAACTTGAAGAGATTTGCGCCTTATCTACAAGTGCTTAGCTTTTAATGCCATGTACATCAAATGTGAACTCTGAACAGCTGAACACATCAATCACTCCTCAGATTGTGTTTGTCGTTGCATTAGTGAGCATGAATGACATTTAAATCTTACAAGTGTTGCTGCTGCCCTTTCACAGGCTACTTACGTTCTTTTAACTGTATATGATTCTGTCAATGACTGAAAAGTGTTTGGCGTACGAATGCTAAGATCGTCAATTGCCACTGTACGGAAGGAGGTAAATGGTCTATAATTGCAGGTGGTCTCCCACAATGCATTTCACGTGCATATTAATGAGGAGAAATTATGGTAAAGTGTAGAAGATAAGAAAAGAATGGATTTAAAGAGCAGACTGGAAATATTCCTAAAGAAACTGATGGGGAAATTTAAATAATTGGCATATACGCGGTTTTCGGGTTTGAATTATTAATGAAAAAAATATAAGTGAAGCGATTTCGCCTTTACTAATACCTCCAATTACATAAAGGTTAATTTTTTGTCAAAAAAGAGAAAAGAAATAGACAGGCAAAGAGAAATCACAAAGAGAGACCCCCCCCCCCTGCCTAAAAACCAAGAATTTAAATATACTTTTTGTTGAGTGTATGCACCATTGCAAATAGTGGCTGTTTAACAGTTTGATTAAATACTTTAATCAATCACTATCTTGGCCTGTTTATTAATCACTTTATCAAGCAGTTGATGCATTGCTGCTTTTAATAGACTCCATTTATTTTGATTTCTCTCCCCTTTGTCTTATCAGGACACTCTCCCAATCTGGGGCTGATAAAGGGAGGGGCACTGGTGGGGGTGCGACGCTGTACAGGAGGGACTACACCGGAGCTCAGTCTCCTTAACTTCATTACCATCACTGCAAACTGACTTAACCAATTTATTAGAGGCAATATGTTCCCTGGGCAAGTGGTGAGTAAACCACACAGCTAAACTCAGATAAACAGCGGGCCATTCGTTTGCCTTTTCACCTGACACAGCGCAGATACACAATCCTAATAAGATTAATATCCCCTCATCTTCTTCCCCTCCCTTTTTCAATAGAGTGCCTCTAATGTTCCACCTCGACGATCGCAGCTCTAAATATGTAAAGAAGAGTAGCGTTAATGTATCTTTGCTTTTAAGTAACGCACAGCTAGTCGATAGCAGTTTATATCTTTATCGCACACGCAAAGAAAAAAAAAAGGTTCTTTGCGCGTATTAACAGTTCTATTTGGAACCACGCAAGCCTGACGAACTATTTTTTTTGCTAACGTAGTTCTGTGTGTTAGAGTTCAGGGTTATTTATTCCCGCCTTTTTTGTTTTTCAAATCGGTAACGGTCAAAGACACCTCATTAGCCTACTGATTTTCTGGAGCTCAAACATGTTAATGTATGTACATTTTGACTTGTAACTGGTTTTCTACCAATCGTGTCTTTTTCTCAGCTCTGTTTAGTCAAGAATACTTCTCCCCTATTAAGTAGAATTTATGAAATAGAATTTTGTTTCACTGGAAATTGAGCTTCATTTCTGGTGCTATATTGTGTAGCTGTTTATGTTTTTATTCATGTCCAGTTGTCATTTGTGTTTGCTTAATAACTGTCATTTTCGTTAGAATTTCACGTCAATAAAATTAACTAATCAATCAGTCAAACAATTAACTGATACAGTGCATAAAAAGTTTTTTTATTCTTTTAAGGTCCAATATAAGGTCCATCTGAGCTTGTTCTTTATAGAAACATTTATAAAACGGGTTTTAATATTGTTAAAATCAGAAGAAAAGCCCAATTTTTGGTACTGTTCAGAACCATTTTTCTTAAAAGTTCCCATTAAAAATAAACTCCACCAACATCTCTTTTGCATGGCCTTTTTTTTTTAGCTGCGCAAATTTCCAGCTCATTTTCTCATGCAAAAGTTCTCTCAGGATTCCATGGCGGCGAGCGCATTCTGCGTTTCACGGGGCTTGGGAATGTTTTTGGAGTAGTCCTTGAACTTGTCACGCTCTGGTCAGAAATGGCCATCATTAGCAAACAATCCAACCCTCCTTTTGTAGCCCGACCAACCCCGTCTAACCTACCCCCACCCAACCATCCTTGCCTCCATGCCGCCTTGCCTCTCCTCACGGCACTCACAGCCCCATCCGTATCTGTCCTCTGTCTGCCTCTCTCTTTCTCCTTATCACTCTGTTGTGTGCTAAAAAGCTATTGTCTGCATCATCTGAGGCTCTGTATGTGCTCACCAGGCATCAGCAGAGGGGGAAAAAAGAAGGACAAAAATGCAGAGAACACAGGTTGGACCAGTGAATAGAAAATTGCACTTAAGTGGCCTTCGTCAGCCCATCACCCAGCGCTGCTCCTCTGGCTCCCCACGAGAGGGGCTGTGGGCTCAGGCTGTGAGGGCTAGCCAGGGGGGCATAGGCAAACTTGAAAGCTGCCATACATTTGCAGCACTCTCAAAAACAAGCGTTTCACACCTGAAGCCTTTCACGCGGGGCCTCTGAGTGTCCCCCTTCAAGGTATTTAATTGGCTATTGCCTCTGAGCTTGTTGAACGGGGCCATTATGGTGAGGCGACAGGCAGCCAAGTATGTGGAATGAAAAGGGTCCTTCTCCCAGATGGGCCGGGGGCATTAAAAATCGCCAGATCACTTCTTGCTGTTGACTGACAGAGAGAAGGCACAGTTCACGTGTAGACACAACAAAACCTCACCTGAACAGAAGACGAAGGCGACGAGGGTTGCGTAAAGGTGCGGCGTCGTGTTCGAGGAGCGGTTCGCAGGAAAAAGGATTTGTTTTGACATGCATACGCGCCCGTTTATAAATGACCGTGAACTTGATCACACGCTCGCTATTTATTGCAGCAATGTGGGGAGAGTGATTGAGGTGGGCCGCGCTACAATACCCCGTGGCTCGCTTTCCAAAAGGGGCTTGTATACCAGCAGTTAAAAGCGAATAATTCTTTGTCGCTAAGTTGCGTAACTCGTGGAAGTGAAAAGTGCATTGCTTTGACGAAAGGTGTATTTATTTCACCCCTGAAAAATAATTACGTCTGTTTTCTTATATGCAGGAAATGGGAAATGTAATGGAAGCCGCATGCCATACAGTACCTCTAAGATATGTCTTTTCCGTTCCTGAGCCATCTGCCTCATTCATTCTCTCTCGGATTTGCCTGCGGCAGCAGGTCCCTCCAATGGCCTTGCTTTTGGGCTAGGAGAGGGGGGAAGCGGGGGGGCATGCTGACTCTCTGGACAGCCTTGAGGCGGACCAGAGAAACTAGGTGCTAACTCTGTTTTACGAGGGAGGGGCTGCCGGTTAAGCTTCGCAAAGGCTCATGGGAAATCTGTCTCACAACTGATTCTGACTCGCAGCCAATATGCGGTATCACAAACTATTAATGGGGACAAATTTTAGTTTGATTAATACGATTTTTTTTCCCTCTTTCTCTGTTTATCTGTGCCAAAAAATGGAATGCAGGAATAAAATGTTATTATAACTGTGTGATATTTTAAATCGATAATTCCATGAGTTTAAACAGAACATAATTCACCGTTCAAATTATTGCATTAAATCAGATCTTCCCGAGTATGACGGTTCACATCGGAAAGTCACTTTTTAGTAACGTTTAAAGTGATTTTCCATCCTCGGTAACCGTTTGGAAATCCTAGCACTATATTTTTCTTTTAGCGAAGGCAAAGAACAGACATTAAGCGAAGTGATAAGTCTAAAAACACTTAACTGAGAGAGAAATAGAGAGACCGTTCTGCTAAAAAAAACAACAAAAAAAAGATTTCCCTCGCTCTCCCGTTCTGTAGAAATCAAGAACATGTGACAACACCATCTAATTATTCTGTCCATATTTCCCCACCTGCCAGTCACACTTTTTGGGGACTAAAGCTTAAAACACGTTAGCTCACAAATGATCTGTTGTATTTACATTAACACCTCAGCTGGTTGCACAGACGGCCCCTGATGGAAAGCAATCCATTAGAGGCATTGCCATGCTGGGTAGGCACGTTCGTCCCCTTTTTTATGGTAAATGGCCTGGTCTTAACTAGGGGACATGCAAAAAAAAAAAATTGGATCCAAATATGATCATAAAATTTAATAAAAAAGGATTCATGCTTGTCTGTCTTTTTCTTGACATTCACCATTGTCAGACTGCAGAAGTAGATCAGATAGTTTTAGTTAATAGATAAAATGATCCAAGATTTCATAGTTTACGCAAAATCACACACGGACATAGGCTGTCATAATTCATTCAGCTTTCCATGCGGTTGGCGTTTTCCTAGAGGTCATAGGATTTGGGCGATCCTTCTTAATCAAAATCAGATCCTACAAAAGAGAGATCTAATATCGTGGCACCGCATTCGTGTAGAATTGCTGCGCCTCTTGAATCAGTCACTGACACGGAGTAACATGATATCAGACCAGAGTGTGTGAGTGTGTGTGTGTGTGTGTGTGTGAGTGTGTGTGTGTGTGTGTGTGCATGTGTAACTGTGTATTCAAGTGGCAGTGCACTTCCTGAGTCCTCATCTTTCCGAAGGGGCAGACTAGAGTTGCGGTCAGGGAGGTGGAATGGTGACGAGAAGGTGGCAGGTTCAAACTCCCGAGTGAGATGTTTCAACGAGACGCTTAACCTGGCAGACTTCAATAAACATGCCACTGAATAAATACATGAGCTGTAGAATGTCAGTGCATGTGTGGGGAAACTGTACAGATGACCAGAGAAGGGGATAGAAGTGTCACCTTATAGAGTTAATCTGGCTTAGTTTGTGTTAAATTGATTGTGGTGAATAATGTCTTTTTTCAATTACTACAGGCACATTCTGTGGTTTTAACACAATAAACGGACTTAAATTGTTATTTGAGTTGTAAAGAGATATTTATATTTTATATTTGAAGGGGGGAGGGTAGTAAGAGGTGTATTATTATTTCTGTTTAAAATAACAAAAATGTATTTTAATAAAATATGCAATATGTATTAATAATGAATAAATGCATTATGTATAAATTATTAATTTATAAATATTACATTTATTTAAAATGATTAAATGCATTATATATAAATTCATACATGTATTATTTATTTTTAAAATGAATATATGTTTATTCATTTAAAAGAAATAATAATTCAGGAGAAATGCTGCGTGAGAGCAAGTGTTTCCGGCTGAGGCTGTTCTGCTGTATCTGCCCTGCACATGCCACCCCAGCTCTCCTCTCTCTGTTCCAGGTTCAAAGCAGGAATCAAAAAATCAATACAGCAGCAAGATGGCCAGTCTCAATAGCTTTCACTTCAGATTAGATACTGGCCAAATAAAGAGGGGGGAAAACACACATAATGACCCCGCTGAATTACAGCATCACAATCAAAATCCTGATTGATCAGTTGCGAGCGAAAATGCATAATAATCTTACCTGAATCTGAAATCAGCAGCCCCCCTAGTCGATGACATGATATTAATCAGGGTGAAGAAGAAAAAAAAAAAAAAAAAAAAAAACAAGGTTGGGGGCGGCACTGGTTTAAGTGATCTGGCAGGCAGTATGATGCCCTCCCTGTCAGAATCGATCAGTCCTGCTGAAATTAAGAGCCAGTA
The DNA here is from genome assembly GCF_018831695.1 of Puntigrus tetrazona. Taxonomy (NCBI): domain Eukaryota; kingdom Metazoa; phylum Chordata; class Actinopteri; order Cypriniformes; family Cyprinidae; genus Puntigrus; species Puntigrus tetrazona. The sequence goes on from NC_056716.1 coordinate 2,958,912, forward strand.
AGTAAACTGCACTTAATATAGTGTTTTATCCATGCCCCCTTACACTCTGTGAGTGCTGGTGGCCTGCCCCGGTGCTCTGAGCTGCACCAAAGAGGAGGGATCTCTGAAGGGCCACGGCCCCCAACCACCGGCAGCCTAGGCGGGTACACAAATGTCATCGCCTCTCTTTTCGGCCTAGCTTGCAATAAATAGAAATGTCAGAGTGCTAGCATGGTGCAAAGTTGGGGCTACTTTGGTTTATTGACTAGCGTTGTGTTGTGCATTGCTCTTTGTGATTAGAAGACACAGGACGGGGCAGCACCTCTCACCCAACAACAAACCGCATTCGGTTCTTCCTGGCCTGGAGCAATAGTCTCCTCTGTCCGTAAATGTTAAAGGCTTCTTTAGATAAAGAATATGTGTATGGTTCCCCCACCCGCTTCTTTCTGCTGGAAAATAATCTGCTTACATCATTAGGCTAAGCTTGCTGAAGCTAATTACCAGATGTTGTGTTCCTTTTTTCTCTTTTTTTTTTTTTTTGCATGTGTGTGTGCATTTAAAGACCTACCACTATTCTACCCTTAGTAGCACCCCACCCCCCCTTCACGGCACTTCTATACAATAAAACCATTTGCAAATAACAACAATTGAAAAAAATAGGGAATTAGAGAGAAAGAAAGGAAGAGAGATCCCACATTTCAGAAGACCTATCTTGTGCTTTTCACCTCCCTCTCCCTTGTTTTTTTTTTTTTTTTTTTTTTTGTGCAGTCATGTGGGGCTAATAACCTGAACTGAGAAAAAGGAAAATACCTGGGAAAAAAAGAAAACAGAATGGACCAGGGCAATTGGGGTCCCCCTGTCGCATTTACACTTGGTAGGGATTTTTAAGGGCCTAGTCTAGCTTATCACATTATTAGCCATTAAGAGACATAAAAAGCTCCCTGTGCTTATTACACCACAGAGGCCCGCTGAGCTTACAAACACCTCTTTTATTTCTTCTCAACTATTTGGAACACTGATGTTCCTTTGACTTTAGTCTTCCCAATCACAACATATACTTAAAAAAAACGCTTTATACTTTTCTGTACAGCCTTTTAAAGAAACTCCATTAACAGGTGGACGCTTTAATTGTCAGACGCTCGTTTAATTTAATTTTTTTTACATTATTTAATTGTATTAGATTCGATTCTTTTTATATAATTTTTTTTTATTTTATTTTATATAGCCTGTAATTTGTTTTGAATAGGTTGTAATAAAATGTATAATTGGGTTTCAGCTTATTTCTGTCAGGAGGTGATATTATTTATTATCAGGAGGAAATAATATTTGAAATTAATTGAATTATGGCAGCACGTTTATATTGTACTAAAAGCTGCTTTCAAACTATGCATTGCGAAAAGCGCTACAGTAAAACAGACGACAATTTTGAGCATCTACATAATGATTTGCTATTTAATCATTTCTCAAACGGCAAGTATAAAAGAATTAAAACCATAAAATATCAGCGGTTTTTTAAAAAAGAGCAGAAATCAGTGTGATCAAAGCACGCTAATACAATCATGTCTTAATCGCCAAAAAAAGAGAAAAAGAAATAGGCCTAATTTGAATAAGAATTAATACAAAGAAAAAGATGCAGGTGAAATTTAGCCTAACTTATAGTTTAATGCATATTTTATAATAGTTTATTATTGCTTGTTACCGACATCAATAACAACAATAATAAATTACAAAAATAACTGCAACGATAACAACAACAGCAATTAATTATATTGCAATATTTCAATACTTTTAAGCGCGATGATTTACCACCACAAAATCAGTAAAACGCGTAAGTCGCGTGACTTTATATTCATAAATAATAGCTCACTGTCTATTGCAGAGTCCCAGCCTCAACATGACAAAAACCCGTGACAGTGTCATTACACTGTATTGTAGAACAGACAGCAAACACTGGATCCTGGCGATGTTACAGAGATGTTCTTTTCCCCAGCCTATAAAAGAATAAACAGACAACATGCTCTGTCTGAGAGAGAGAGAGAGAGAGAGAGAGAGAGAGAGGGGCGAGAGAGAGTCTTATCGCAATCCAGACAGCGTTATAGTGATTCATAGCGGTCATTTAAGCGATAATACACTCATTCACAATACTAACAAACACGCGCCCACAGTTATCTGTAAAGTTAAGTCGGTTGGACGCAGGGCGCGGAGCAGGAGGGAGAGATTCAAGATGGTGGTGACTGAGAAATTGACAGGTTAATTTTGGAGCCGATAATAAGAGTAAGAGCACACACGGGCTGAAACGAAAGCGCGCGAGCGTGTGCTCTACAGCTTGGGTGCAGCGCCATCTATCTGTGGCTTTTAGTGCAGCAGGAGTGCGGTTCTCCGGTCAAACACATACACGCGTTCACCGGCATTTCGATAACGTGCAGTGTTTTATCATCTTTCAGTAATGCATATACAAATCCGCCAAAACATGATAATATTTTATGTAGTTCAGTATTATTTTATTATTATTATTATTATTATTATTAACGATATTTTAATTTACTTTTCTTTTTTTTTTTTTACTGAGGCACAATAATAGGGTGTCGTAGATGTTTGTTTGATGTTGAACTATGCATATACTTCTCATTTCTTTAAGCTCAATACAGATCGATCTCATCTAAAGTCTAGGCTTTCTAAATAAATCTGACGAGTTACGTTTTGGGCTAATATAAACAAATCCCAATCTAACTGAGAAAAAAAAAATAGTTTTATCAAATCGTTTGACGTTTACAGTTAAATCAATATTTTTTAATTCACCGTGCTGCATAGCTATATTCTGTAATTAAAGCAAGTAAAATCCCTCAAAAACATTTTTCTGAACGCTGTTTTTAGCTGTTTTCTCTTACTTTGTATGTGCATGTGTTTTTTTTCCATAGGCTATCAAATTAAATTTAATTAAAATAATTTATTTTAGTTAGCCTGTATGCATATTTTTTATTATTATTACTATTTACAAACGTAAAAATGCAGTTTTAAAATTTTATCAAGCTAAAAAAGTATTTATCAGTTGCCTACACACGGCATACAGACAGTTCAATACAAGAAGGGAAAAATATTTTCTTTTTTCTTTTCATTTCTAGAGAGAATAATATTTATGCAAGCATTTACAAAATCCTAATATTGTTTACAAGTTATTGTAAGAGTGAATTTAAATAAAAAAAATGTGGCGCTATTAACGAATTCTTTGTGTGTGTGTGTGTGTGTGTGTGTGTGCGTGTGTGTGTGTGCGTGCGCACGCGCGCGCGTTTAATTATTAGTAGTGGGCTATAATATTATCAGTAGCCTTCTTATGGTATTTCTTGTGTCAAGTGTTTGTTGTTTGTGATGTGAAAATTATTAGAAATTATATTTTCATTGAGTAAAAAAATGACTGTCACATGGTTTTGAACTATTTAGGATGCAGTTGGCAAACTAGTCATGAAACCTGTATCAGGCTTAATTAGCAGCTACAAACTCTTCGACTAGGTGGGAGAATGTTTCAGGAAAGGTTAGAGAGGTTTCTAAATCTGACACATATTTCTGCCGCTTGTCAGTACAATGTGCAGAGTCGGCAAGCTTCCCTAATTAACTCTCCCCTCTCCTTGGCTTTATATGAATCAGCATGCAACATTATCATAATGATATAGTATTATTGCCGTCCCTATACGTCTCTCTGTGTAGAAATAATTCCAGGCCTATCTCTTTTTTCCCCCCCACACAAACATATTTACGCGGTTTTGTGTAGGCCTATTGTTGTTTACGTCGTTTGCGTCTATCGCCAGAGACATTTCGCGCCAAATATTTGTTTATTTATATATTTACTTTGCTTTCATATAGGCTCATTTTTTTTCTTTACGTAAAATTCGCCACCAATTCCAGCTTAAAAAAACATCGAAACATAAAATACTTTACAAAATAAAGAATGTAGTTGTGCGAAAAGGTAAAAAAAAGTTGACGAATTTGATCGCATATCGAAATGAGCTAGGCATCGGGCGCAGTGAACAGTACTTAAAAGGCAACCTATTTTGACCCAATTAGTGTATTTCTCTGGAGCTTGCCTGTTGTACAGCTCCCAAGACCACGATCCCTTCTGGGTTCTTCTGAATTGAATTTGCTGGCTCGTAGATGCCTCTGCCCATCTCCCAACAGCGTATCCGTTGGCTGGGAAACTCCAGTTCTAAGTTCACTATGCTGAACCCTTTGGCTCTTTTGCTTTGCAGTAAAGCTGTCAGCTTTGTGATCAAGACCCACGTTTCCAAAGCAGGTTATAAAACACTTACCTCTCTAATAATTTATTTAAAACCCCTTGAACCGAGTTCAAGAAAATGGACAAAACATTTTTTTTTTTTTGACTGATGTACTTTGATAGCGGTGCCGCTCATTCTGCGCGCGAGTGCGGTTTAAAATATCGTTTGAAATATTTTATTGCGGAAGCGCGAGGCAATTAGGAAATCAACAGATAAAAATAAAAGAGCTCAATCAATTTTTTTTTTTTACCACATTTCAAGCTTTGGTTGGTACTAAGCACGTGTGATTTTTAAAAACGCGGTAATAAAAGAAGCTGATAAAAAGTAGAAAACATAGTTCATTAGTTCCATTCATTTCAAGGTAGCCCTTAAATTGCATTCTTTGTTTTGCCTGTCTGCTCTGCATGGAACCATCAGCCTATACCCAAAGGGGAAGTACAAACAGCAGAGCAATTTGGCATCATTACAAAGCACCGCTACCTGGGTAGCTTCAGTGTTCAGACACACTCGGCTTGTGTCTTGAAGGAATAGAGCATTCTGATGTGACAAGTGAACAGTGTCCCAGGAGTAGAAGTCCCTCTTGAGGCTTTGCCAAGTTGCACTATACTTCAACTTCTTGTTACTAAAATGTTCTTCCAGCACAACTTCCCACAGAATGCTTTATTGTTTTGCCATAAACACAGAGAGAAAAAAAGACAAAGAAATGTAAATATCATCCTACCTGCTCTCGGTGAGATTTTGCTCCCTCAGAATTCACTGAGAGTCTGTAAATATGCCTGTAAATTTGCTATTTAAATTGCATGTAAATGCTATAGATTTGCATTAATCAGACAGTTGATTGGTTTAAAGTGGAAACAAAATTGTTTGATCTCTCAAACCATCCAAGAGAGGTGAAATAAAATCATAAATCAAAGACAATAAGTGACTCTTCGTTCCGGACTTAAAAAAAAGCTACAGAAATGGCACTATTGACCCAGCTGCACGATTGAACTTTAACCCCGTGCCATACGGTGTTGGATGCCCGCGCGTTGACATCAAGTTGCCCATAAGAAACTGATGACCCACTTCATCTCAATGTAGCTGTAACTTAAACTTCTCCCATCAGTCAAGCTCCAATCAAGTACTCTAGTAAAATGCTCACATGCCTGGCCTCTGATTACTCATCAGCCATTGATGGTTTAGTGTGAAATGGCTTCTTGAGACTCATAAGTTATGAAGAATGACCCAATTATCTCGAGGGTGTTCTAAAACCCGAAGACGCTGAATAAATTGTGCAGCTTTAGGCATTGTCGTATCAGAAATCTCTCTGTTGAGGAGAATGCTCACTATTTTGACTTTTACGAGCCACAAGAAAAAAAAAAAAGACGATTCAGAGTGATTTTCACGAGTGCTTCGTCAATGTCCTCTTGTTGCAGGTGTGTCATAAAAAAAACAAAATGGCCTCTGCATTCCCACTCATTGCCCAAAAACCAACCAAAACGGATTAATCTCGAAATGAGCGATGAAGATGTATAATCGTATATCAGGAGCGGCTTAATCTTCCATTCTGTTGGTGTTAATTCTCTTGTTGGTGAGGAGCAGCTTGGTGTCACCTGGGGGTCCAAGCTGACGCTTTTCATACCAGCAGCACCCCCGCCGCTGACAGACAGACAGCACAACAACAACCGCCATTGACTTAGCGCTGCTGCAGGAAGGGTTGCAGAGGACACATCTTTGAAAGATCATCCCAAGCACCAACAGCTTGATCTTGTGTCACTCCGAGGGTATAGGACTCTCCTTTTGTCTTTGAAAGCTAAATGGTTAATTGTAATGGATAAAAGGAGGTTTAAGTGGGAGGGGCGTTTCAAGAAAAGAGTCTAGATGCAAAATGAAGTACATGAAAAGCTATCGAGGATAATAAAATTAGATATGGAGGGAAAAGAGATTGAGAAATGAGCAAAGCAAAAAATAGGGAAGGAGACAATTTGATGCATTGACCCTTATCGTCTACGGTGAAAGCAGGAGATTAGAAACTGTGCCATGCTAATTTCCATGGAGATTTTTTTTTACTTCATCTTGTCCATTCCTCCAGACCCCCCTCCTTTAGAGCGGGTAGGGTGGTCTGCCCTGTCACACCGCTGCTCTCACATTGGCCCCTTGCTGTGCCCAGGCATCCTGAGATTACTAGAGCGAAGCTGACGTCTCTATCATCCCGCGACACCACCATGCCCTTCTCCCATCATTCCTTACCACACACACACATACACACCTACAGATCTGTCAGATGATGGCTTGATCTCTCTTCTCAAACTTTCACCAGTCTCTTTTTTTTTCTGTTTTCATCATTCTATCATTTCATAAACTGGCTCCCTCCCCTTTTTGTAGACCTTTTGCTACCGCTCTGCCTTTTCCCCAAGACTTGCTGCCTGCTCTGGGCTTGTGCTTGCCACATCAAAGGAGAATCAAGGGTCACAAAGCCACCGGCATGGAATATAAATGCAGCTAGCAGCATGGAAGTATGGGAAATCAATCCTCTAAAGATAGCTTCATCTACTTCATGAACCCATCATCATCCTCCATCATGTGCACTGCAGAGGATCCTGCAGGAACACTTGCATTCGCGAAAGCAAATGTGCGTAAGATTACAGATATCGTAGAAAGGCCATGTTTGTCCATTTTTAACTATCCTCTTGTGTGTGCTCTTCTCGTACTACAAACATTGTGTCTAGATCCACAAGGGAATCGATGCTGATTCAATAGACA